>NC_138553.1:6241629-6307248 GCF_964273705.1 Natrix helvetica | reverse complement strand
GGCTGCCTCACTCCCTACTACCATTGATGATGTTGCCTAAGTTGTTAATGCAATGTTTGCAAGAAAACACCCAAGCCCAGAGACCACTAAGGGCCCACAGGTGTCCACCTATTTGCTAAAGCCCTCTTGAAATCTTTCCATGCATTTCTTTCCCAAGATCTGAATTGACCTAAGAGAGATATTTGAAAGCAGAGGCACTCTGCATCTGCTAATTCCTCTCGAGTTGAGTCACTTTTCCTTTGTACGCATACAACTTTGCTTTCCTAATTCAAATATTATGGGATGTACTGAAAAGCCCATTAAGTAAACTCTTCAAAACCTGGCTTTAGAATATTATTTTCTTTCTTTTTCCTGATCAAGGTTGCTTTGATTTAAGAGTGGGAATACACAACCTGTAGAGAATTTTGCCCTCATGTTTATGGCACCAGATATTTTAATGTGATATGTCACTTGACCTAAGCCAGCATCCCTGAGGCAGGCAAATCATTTCATGGAAAGAGAAAATACCCACAGAAGCCTGTAAAAGTAGACTCATTCCTTAAAATTATAGCCTGATCAGCAGAGAGGTCAAGCTATTTTGGAGGAGACTCCATATTTTTAGCATCTTGAAGTACACATATAACAGAAGTTATAATAAAAAAACATAGTTGGAAGGGACCTTGGAAACCCTACACCATTTCAGACAAATGGCTATCCAACATCTTCTTAAAAACTTCCAGTGTTGGAGCATTCACAACTTCTGGAGGCAAGTTGTTCCACTTGTTAATTGTTTTCACTGTCAAGGAATGTCTCCTTAGTTCTAGGTTGCTTCTCTCCTTGATTATTTTCTACCCGTTGCTTCTTGTTCTGGTCTCAGTGCTTTGGAGAATAAGATGACACCCCGGTCCCCCTTCATCTTTGTGGCAGCTGCTCAAATGTTGGAATACTGCTATCCTGTCACTCCTGGTCCTTCTTTTCATTAGATCAGACATAACCAATTCCTGTGCCCATTATACAATATATAATGTTTGTGTGTGTAGATGGGTAGGTGGGTAGATCTGCGCTGTGATTGGTTGCTGTGGGTGTGGAGGGAACGTTTTCCTTATTTCCCGCCTTTTTCTTCTGTGTGCTCTGTGAATTACCTCATGATTCTCTGTGATTTACCTCATGATTCTCTGTGATTTACCTCATGATGCCTGACTATCTCGTTTGGTGTTGATAGAAGATGATAGCTAGATGATAGATAGATAGATAGATAGATAGATAGATAGATAGATGATAGATAGATAGATAGATAGATAGATAGATAGATAGATAGATAGATAGATAGATAGATAGATAGATGATGGATGGACAGACAATACATTTTTTATGTTTATAATTCATATTTGGGCATACCAGGGGTTGTAACACAAATACACACACACATATATATATAGGTTGAAATAAATAGGTTGAAATAGATCTATACTAGTCTCCCTTTATTTATTTATCAGCACAAATACAACACACACACACACACACACACACACACACACACACACACACACACACACACACACATATATATATATATATATATATATATATATATATATATATATATATATATATATATATATATATATATTACTATTAGATAGATATATGTATTATTTGTAATATGGGTAATATATAATATTATTTATATTATACAAAATATTATATACAGTATATATTGCAATAAACAATATATAGTATTGACCACATTTTCAAAATTTACTGTCTAAAGGAGTTCCATTGATTTTGCTATCACTTTGAATCTTCTGCATTTTCATAAAAACTATTCAGTAGCTATGTAGTGTTTTAACCTCACTTCACCCGTGAGAAGACCAAAAGCACAGGGGTTGGAGTAAAATCCTCTAAGGTCCCTGCCATCCCTAATATTCTGTGTTCTCCTCCTGCTTTCTACTGTAGTGTTTACAGTTTAGACGGTTTTCATTCATGGCATTCAACGGCGTATTTTTCTAGCTTGCAACTGTTTTTAATCTGATCATGGTTACCCTTGAATATTGAAAGAATGATAGGGTGTATCTTTATTTTCTCAATATAAATTGGTAAATGGGTACGTTCATGTTGTGGACTGTTTATATGGCATTGATGAATTGAAAAACAAACGATATCCCTTTATACAAGGGGAAAACAATGAAAAGAATTAGGCTATTCTTACTGCTGACTGGATTTTCTATTTTACTGGATTTTTCTTCCCACCATAATTGGTAAAACGTCTTGCTATTGTTCACATTTAAATTAAAGCTGAAATACCTAGGCTGTTTTGTGTTTGGGATTTTTTTTTTCAGAAAAAGAAGGGAGGGGAGGGAAGAGAGAGGAAGGAAAGGAAGGAAGGAAGGAAGGAAGGAAGGAAGGAAGGAAGGAAGGAGAAACAGGAAGGGAGCAATAAGGAAGAGGAAAACTAAAAAAGGAAGGAAGGAAGGAAGGAAGGAAGGAAGGAAGGAAGGAAGGAAGGAAGGAAGGAAGGAGGGAGGGAGGGAAGGAAGGAAGGAAGGAAGGAAGGACAGAGAAATAGGAAGGGAGCAATAAGAAAGAGGAAAACAGAAAAGAAGGGAGGGAGGGAGGAGAAATAGGAAGGGAGCAATAAGGAAGAGGAAAACTAAAGGAGGGATGGAGGGAGGGAAGGAGGAAGGAAGGAAGGAAGGAAGGATGGAAGGAAGGAAAACTGAAATGAAGAGTATATAGGCCCATTCATAATAAAACAAAAACTTCATGACTTTCTTGATTTGAAAGTTTTGCATCTCTAATACACCTGGCTTGTTTATAGTAGCCTCATTCTATAGCTTAGCTTTAGAGGTTCTTTAATTCTGCCATACCTGACACTCTAAAATACTACATGTTTTTGTAAATTTTCCTCACCCCAAACTCTGGTTGGAGGATTCTGGGAGTTGAAGTCTACAAGTCTTCAAATTGTCCAGATGGGACACCCCGGATCTAAGCAGAGGCCACAGCAACTGCAAAATGAAGATTTTATTATAAAATTTAGGGAGATTAAAATAGCTTTTGAGGATCAGGAAAACATAGTGTGGTATGAGAAGGTACCAACTACCTCTAGTTTGAATTTCCAGCATACTAAGGTGCCCTGATGGATATCTGACCAGGCCCCCAAAAATTGAGCTTTACTTCCTTCCCAATAAACCCATCAGGTTCAGCGCAGTGCTTCCATCTTCCTTCTCAGCCCTAAAAACAAAAGTTAGTTACAACCAAAATCTTCTTATCTGACCTAATTGCGAGCCTACATGAAAGCAGAGTTAATTTGGGCTGTTATCTGTCAAATTGATAAAAATCTCCCTGTTCAGTACTAATTATATTCAGCAAGATTTCTTTTTTCCCTTCCCCTCCGCAGGGACTGAAGAAACTTAATTCTGACCTCAGCAAAAGAGGCAATAAAGTTGGAAATTTCTCTAGGAGTTTTGCTACAATCGTTTGGAGAGCTAATTTGCTACCAAGCCTCCATAACACACGCTCCTTTTTTTTGCCATGACAAATCTAATGTGGAAACCTTGCCTAAGGGGCTGAGATTTTGAGGAATGCTAATAAGACGAATCCAATTTCTAAGGCAAAGAAATTTTAATTTTCCCCTCACCATCAACTGGAAAAGGAACTCCCCAAAAAGGATACCGATGTTCATTAATGGTAATGCTAATTTCAAGTTTATTGGCTAATTGTTCTCATACTTAGGAAATTTCTCCTTAGTTCTTGGTTGCTTTCTCCTGGATTGTTTTCAATAAAAATATCAAGGAACTGCAATGATATTAAACCTAGTATTTGAATTTTTTGTCCTCTCCTTCCTTCCTGCCCTCTATCCCTCCCTCCCTCCTTCCTCCCTCCCTTCTTTCCTCCCTCCCCCTATTTCTCCTTCTCTTTCTCTTTTTCCTTCCCCTTTCATTCTGCCATCTTTTCTTTCCATCCTTCCTTCTTTCCATCCTTCCTTCCTTCCTTTCTCTCTCTCTCCCTCCCTCCCTCCTTCTCTCTCTTCTTCTCTCTCTCCTTCCTTCCTTCCTTCCTTCCTTCCTTCCTTCCTTCCTTCCTTCCTTCCTTCCTTCCTTCCCTCCCTCCCTTCCTCTCTTTCTATCTTTCTTAGCAAAACTCAATGCAACACTTATAAAAGAATTATATAGCCCTTTTAGCTCTCTACATGGGGCTTCCCTTGGGACGCGCACGAAGACTGCAGCTAGTCCAGAACGCAGCCGCGCGGGCAGTCATGGGGAGTACTAGGTACTCCCACGTAACACCGCTCCTGCGCGAGCTGCACTGGCTACCTGTGGTCTTTCGGGTGCGTTTCAAGGTTTTGACCACCATCTTTAAAGCGCTCCATGGCATAGGGCCTAGTTACCTGCGGGATCGCATCCTCCCACACACATCCCTGCGGCCAATTCGCTCTCACAGGGAGGGGCTTCTCCTGGTGCCGTCCACTAGGCAATGCCAACGGGCGACACCAAGGAGTAGAGCCTTCTCTGTGATGGGCCCAACCCTCTGGAATGACCTCCCCCCCCCGACATTAGAACCACCACTGACTTCCGCTCCTTCCGGCAGAAACTGAAGACACACCTGTTCCGACTGGCTGGCCTGGCATAATTCTTAACGTCACCTCCTGGCATATATATTTCCTACTGGTTTTTTAGGGGACTTAATTTTATAGGACACTGGGGTTTTAAATTTTGTATATCTTAAACTATTTATTTAGCAATTACAGTTCTGTCTATTTTATCCTCCTCTTATTTATGTATTTATCCATCTAATAATTTTAATTGTTTTTATGTATGATGTTTTTGATATGGACTGTACACCGCCCCGAGTCCCTTTTGGGAGAGGGGGCGGTCTAGAAGTGCTAATTAAATTAAAATTAAATTAAATTTAGGAAGCTAGAAATACTATTTGTAGTTTCAAGGCATCATTTCTCCTTTGTTATTAAGAGGAAAACATTTCTAAGTTGCTCTGTCTGGAGCAAAAGGGGACCGTGAACACAAAGGAAAATTTACTGAGAAACGTTTTGGACCTCAACTCATGCTAGCCCCAATCTTTCCTGAAGAGATCACAGGGCTAGTGAGGAGACACTATTTTAAAGTCTTCTTAAGAACAAGGAGAAACAGTAATTAAGAACTGGGCTTCAGTGTTCTTCTTCTTCTCTGTCTCTCTGTTGTGGCCCACCAGTGGCCAGTGGAGCTGGCAGCAGAATTCGGACAGTGAGGAGGTTGGTGAGAAAGATGGGCCAGTCCTGGAGTCTGGGGAAGGCTCTGATGAGGGCTTTGTGTCGGAGGCAGAGATGGGGCCAGGGCCGTCTGACAATTATCAGCTGCCTTCAGAGTCAGACATCAGTAGGGCAGAAGAACAGCTGGAATCTGTTCCCAGTGTGAGCATGCACAGAGTTGCCAGATGAAGGGAACAGCTAAGGAACAAAGGTCGACTTGGGAGGAAGGCCACAGATGGACAGTGAATGGCCTCTCCCATAGGGAATAAAAGAGGAGCGAAAGGGGAGTGGAGTTTGCAGGAGTCCATTAGTTCATTCCTGCATTCTTGCCAACTATTGCAGCATCTGAAAGATATCCGCCTGGCCACTCTCCAAGCCTGATAAAGGTCAGGAATTGTGGACTCTCTTGAAAGACTGTGGGAGAGGAAAGACTTTGCTGGAGAGGAATTCACTGTAAATTAAATAAAAGGGGTTTATCAGGATGAGGACTCTGCTTTGTGCTGCTGGGGAAGCCTAAGTCAGAACAATTCTCTCTCCCAAGCACTTCCTTTTGCATTCCATTTTTGTTTTGTTTTAATTCTATAAGCCTAAAATTTATTATGGATTTTTTGTAAACAATTCTAGGCTGGCTCCCAGCCTAACAAACCAACTCTGGCATAGACGTGTGTTTTTGTGTAACACAATAAAGGTGAAGGGGGTTGTTTTATTGCACTGGTTCCTTCTGCTTCTCATTTTAGAAAGGCAATATAAAAATTTGCCGGTAATGAAAAAGAGGAAAAAACATACCCCCAAAGAGACCCACATCACACCCACGCATTGCAATGATTCCAGAAACGGGGTTGTTAAAAAGCAAAACCAACAGAAGGCATACAAAGGGAGACTATAAAACAACTGAAATTAAGAGGCCTTTCTTTTCACCCACAAACACAACAGGGCAAATATGTGAGGCATTCCTAACTCTTCACTCAGCTGGTGGCTTACCAAGTCTTTAAAACTGAAGCTACAGTTCTTCACACTCTTCATGTCCCACTGAAAACAGTAAAATATGATGGGTAATAGGTTAAGATACAGATTAACAGAGTTGGAAGGGACCTTGTAGGTCATCTAGTCTAACCCTCCCCGCAATAGATAACAAAAGATAACCAGCACACGTCATTGGCCAGTGTGTGTTCGTCGATGAGGAAATACAAGCTACAAAATCTAAGGAAGATTTGGGAGTAAAGATAATTATCACCAAATTACCAAGAGTGTCTTCGCTCGCATTTGGTCACATATCATCCTTAGGTGAAGAAGGTTGGATTTTTGTTGGATTCCAGAAGAACTGTTGATTAGGTAAAGGTAAAGCTTCCCCCGCACATGCTAGTCGTTCCCGACTCTAGGAGGCGTTGCTCATCTCCGTTTCAAAGCCGAAGAGCCAGCGCTGTCCGAAGACGTCTCCGTGGTCATGTGGCCGGCATGACTCAATGCTGAAGGCGCAAGGAACGCTGTTCCCTTCCCACCAAAGGTGATTCCCATTTTGCATTTTTATCTGCTTTCAAACTGCTAGGTTGGCAGAAGCTGGGACAAGCAACAGGAGCTCACTACATTACGTGGAGCTAGGGATTCGAACCGCTGAACTGCCAATCTTCTGATTGTCAAGCTCAGCGTCTTAGTCGACTTTAAATCCACAATTGGTGAAAGTGTCATTGTCAGAATACAGAAACGGGCTGTTGTCCCATCTCATTTCAACATTTTGTCTTTCGCATGGTCAACTGGATATCCCTTGGCTGCTCACAACCATCACATGAAAATAAGCCCAATTCCTGTCACTGTTTTCTTTCTTTTTACCTAATATTTTGAGACAAGCTGCCCCCATCCTGGGAACCCTAGAAAGAGTGTAGAGAAGAGCAACGAAAATGAGAATGGGTTTGGAAGCTAAACCATACAATCAGGGGTGAAATTCAGCCGGGTCTGACAGGTTCTGGAGAACCGGTAGCGGAAATTTTGAATAGTTCAAAGAACTGGCAAATACCATCTCTAGCTGGCCCCAGAGTTGGGTGGGAGTGGAGATTTTGCAGTATCTTTCCCCTGGAGTGGGGAGGGAATGTGGATTTTGCAGTATCCTTCCCCTGAGTGGGAGGGAATGGAGATTTTATAGTATCCTTCCCCTGGAGTGGGAGGGAATGGGGATTTTGCAATATCCTTCCCCTGGAGTGGGAGGGAATGGAGATTTTATAGTATCCTTCCCCTGGAGTGGGAGGGAATGGGGATTTTGCAGTATCCTTCCCCTGGAGTGGGAGGGAATGGAGATTTTATAGTATCCTTCCCCTGGAGTGGGAGGGAATGGGGATTTTGCAGTATCCTTCCCCTGGAGTGGGAGGGAATGGAGATTTTATAGTATCCTTCCCCTGGAGTGGGAGGGAATGGGGATTTTGCAATATCCTTCCCCTGGAGTGGGAGGGAATGGAGATTTTATAGTATCCTTCCCCTGGAGTGGGAGGGAATGGGGATTTTGCAGTATCCTTCCCCTGGAGTGGGAGGGAATGGAGATTTTATAGTATCCTTCCCCTGGAGTGGGAGGGAATGGGGATTTTATAGTATCCTTCCCCTGGAGTGGGAGGGAATGGAGATTTTATAGTATCCTTCCCCTGGAGTGGGAGGGAATGGGGATTTTGCAGTATCCTTCCCCTGGAGTGGGAGGGAATGGAGATTTTATAGTATCCTTCCCCTGGAGTGGGAGGGAATGGGGATTTTGCAGTATTCTTCCCCTGGAGTGGGAGGGAATTGAGATTTTGCAGTATTCTTTCCCTGGAGTGGGAGGGAATGGAAATTTTGCAGTATTCTTCCCCCGGAGTGGGGAGGGAATGGAGATTTTGCAATATCCTTCCCCTGGAGATGGAGGGAATGGAGATTTTGCAGTATTTTTCCCCTGCCCCGCCCACCAAGCCTTGCTCACAGAACCGGTAGTAAAAAAATTTGAATTTCACCACTGCATACAATGAATGACTGAGGGGACCAGATATGTCTTGTTTGATGACGAGAAGGACTAGGGGGGATATGATAGCAGTCTTCCAGTACTTGAAGGCTGTCACAGAGAAGAGGGAGTTAACCCTGTTCTCCAAAGCACTTGATGGCAGGACAAAAATCAATGGGTGGAAGATCATTAAAGAGAAATCCAACCTAGAAAGAAGGAGAAATGTTCTGACAGTGAGAACAATCAATCCGTGGAATGGTTTGCCTCCAGAAGTTGTAGAGGAATTGTTTATGCAGCCAAAACCTGTTTTCTTACAAGTGTCTTAGCTAAGAGACATTTCTCTCTTCCTCTCTCTGTCTCCCTTTCTCTCTCTCTCTCTTCCTCTTTCTCTCTCATCTTTAAGAAAAGCCACGACTTCCGCAAGAAATGTAATGAGGCACAATTTCGACGGATGCTTTGTAGATTTCAAAATAGGTTTTCCATTCTTACAGAAAAGGGTCTTTCCATATGCTTGTTCATGAGCTTGAAGACAAAGCCCTAATATGAAGTAAAACTTAAGATTTTGGTTTTAGGAAGTGTTAAGAGTTATATCGTATATAATATTAGATGATTGATAGATAGATAGATAGATAGATAGATAGATAGATAGATAGATGATAGATAGATAGATAGATAGATAGATAGATAGATAGATAGATAGATAGATAGATAGATAGATAGGCAGGCAGGCAGGCAGGCAGGCAGGCAGGCAGGCAGGCAGGCAGGCAGGCAGGCAGGCAGGCAGGCAGGCAGGCAGGCAGGCAGGCAGGCAGGCAGGCAGGCAGGCAGGCATAGAGCATTCTCACTGATGATATATATCTGAGAGAGAGAGAGTTTAGGTAATAAAACAGATGACAGATAGATGGATAAAGGAGATAGATAGATAGATAGATAGATAGATAGATAGATAGATAGATAGATAGATAGATAGATAGATAGATAGATAGATAGATCAGACGGACGGACGGACGGACGGAAGGAAGGAAGGAAGGAAGGAAGGAAGGAAGGAAGGAAAGAAAGAAAGAAAGAAAGAAAGAAAGAAAGAAAGAAAGAAAGAAAGAAAGAAAGATATGGAGCATTCTAAGGTGTTATATATATGAGAGAGAGATTTTAGGTAATAAAAACACAGAGAGAAAGACACACACACACAGGGAGGGAGGGAGGGAGGGAGGGAGGGAGGGAGAGGGAGAGAGAGAGAGAGAGAGAGAGAGAGAGAGAGGGAGGGAGAGAATGACTGATTCAGGTTGTAATTTTACAACCAGTGAGTTATGACAATCAGTGTCACAGCTTATATTCAAAGGATAAACTACATCAGAAAAATCAGCGCAATGGAGGGAGATAACTAAACACAGAATACACACTCCTACTTGTAAAAAGAGCCATCATACAAAGGTACACGCCATATAAACGCAAAGGATAAATCTTTTTCACCATGGGGTCGTCTACAAGGTGGAGGTAAAAAAAATTCAAAGATGGCAGCCATTGAAGCTCTGCCCATTTTGTATGCCTCACACATGTTTCCAAAGCCAATTCCTATAAACTATGAACATGAGATTTTGCCCTGGTACAGGTTTTTATTTTAAAGGATGCTCCTTGTTTTTAAAAGACAAAACAAAAATTCCCAGAAGGAAAGAAGAAGAAAAAACAAACCACAATTTGCCATTGTGATTTCTTCACCATTCCTGTTACTCAGACAGGTAAAATCGAACCTATCCTCTTTTATTTAAAGCAAATTATTTTCAGCCTGAATCAACCGAGTGTCATCTCTTTATATCACATGGGAATGTTATCCATTACACGTTAGTAGTCTCTTTTTTAAAAAAAAAAATCTGTTCTTTTGTTATTTATTTATTCTGCCAGCTGTTATCTTCTTTTATCACTACTATTTGGATTGCTTTCCTGTTTATCTGGGCTCTTTGCATGCCATGCTGAGGTAAATTTATGCACAAGTATGAATATGCATTTTGAAGCAATGGGTCCATGTTTATTATGCAGAGGGTGGCACAGAATGGGTCTTTTGAAGGTTAAAAAAAAGAGTCTTTCTTCCACTTTGAGTAATTTAAATTCAGAGGAGGCAACATATTGTCCTTCGAGAGCCCAAAAAATGCTGCCTTCTTCTTCTTCTTAGAATAGAATAGAATAGCAGAGTTGGAAGGGACCTTAAAGGTCTTCTAGTACAACCCCCTGCCTAGGCAGGAAACCCTACACCACTTCAGACAAATGGTTATCCAATCTCTTCTTTAAAACTTCCAGTGTTGGAGCATTCACAACTTCTGGAGGCAACTTCTGTTCCACTGGTTAATTGTTTTAACTGTCCGGAAATTTCTCCTCAGTTCTAAGTTGCTTCTCTCCTTGATTAGTTCCATTCATTGCTTCTTGTTCTACACTCAGGTGCCTCCTCCTCCTCCTCCTCCTCCTCCTCCTCCTCCTCCTCCTCCTCCTCCTCTTTTTTTGTTTTACACAAAGCAACTTTTACCTTCTCAGCCCAAGATGGTGCAGTATGTATGTTGCAATACAAAAGCAAGGATCAACATTTTCCATCTTGTTTGCTAATTTCACACCTGCTTCCTGATGAGGTTTCGGATTCCAGATCCAGAATAAACACCCAACTCCACTCTTCACTCAACACTGGGTGATACATGTGGGAATTGCAACATCTGTTTACCTGTCGTGGGCATGCTTGTTTGCTTTGCAAAGTGGGAACTCCTCTTTGCCAGCGGGGAGCATCTTTCCACAGGAAGCTCTGTTTCCAGGTGCTCCTGCAAGGCTGAGAATGGAGAGGCTGCGTCTTCTTGACTTTTCGTTTTGTCCAAGTCACTCAGAAGTAGCTTACACACTGGGTGGATGGGTGGTGGGTGGGTGGGTGGATGGATGGATGATTAAAAGAGTAGATAGATGATAGGTGAGATAGATAGATAGATAGATAGATAGATAGGTAGGTAGGTAGGTAGGTAGGTAGGTAGGTAGGTAGGTAGATAGATAGATAGATAGATAGATAGATAGATAGATGATAGACAGATAGATAGATGGATGGATAGATAGATAGATAGATAGATAGATAGATAGATAGATAGATAGATAGAAAAGAGAGAGATAATGGGTGGATGCATGGATGGATGGATGGATGGATAAAAGAGAGATGATAGGTGATGATAGATAGATAGAGAGAGAGAGAAAGAGAGAGAGATAGAGAGATAGATAGGAAAGAGAGAGATAATGAATGAATGGATGGATGGATAAAAGAGAGATGATAGGTGATGATAGATAGATAGATAGATAGATAGATAGATAGATAGATAGATAGATAGATAGATAGATAGATAGATAGATGAGAGAGAGAGAGGGATAATGGATGGATGGATGGATGGATGGATGGATAGATAGATAGATAGATAGATAGATAGATAGATAGATAGATAGATAGATAGATGGATGGATAAAGAGTAGATAGATAAGTGATGATAGATAGATATATAGATAGATATATAGATAGATAGATAGATAGACAGACAGACAGACAGACAGACAGACAGACAGACAGACAGACAGACAGACAGACATTATTGATGATAACTCGAGGATTACTTGTAGTTCTTCAAAATACAGAAGCCCTGATTCTAGGTCAGTCCCAACCTACTCCCAAAACATAGCATACCCTCTGAGCATCCTTAACCAAAGCAGAGAGACTTTGCTCTTTGGGACTTTCTCAAGGCCATAGCAAAATTGAATAACAGGAACATGAAAAATGTAGGTGCTTCAGTTGGCGTGAGTGATGTACCACACAAAGGTGTTGTGCAGAATTTATTTTTTAAAATGACTTTGAGATTGTTTGTCACTGCCAAAGCTGTCTTATTTCCATGGCGATTAATGTAACTGCAACCCCCCCCCCCACTTATCCAAAAATGGCGTCCCAATTCGGGGCCAGCGGAAAACAGAATGAAAGGTACTGTATTTTTCAGATTATAAGACACACCTTTTTTCCTCAAAAAAAAAAGCGGGTGGAAATGTCTGTGCGTCTTGTAGATCAAATACAACCCTGCTTTTGGCTCCTGAAACACACACACACAGAGACACGTGTATCCTGTTTTTGCCAAAAAATGGGCCCGGTTTTGGAGGAAACAGGACTCATGAAGGCTTTGGGAGGCCTGCAGAGTGCTCCGGAGGCCCGGGGAGGGCAAAAATGGCACCCGTGGGGCAGTGATGGGATTCAATTTTTTTAACTACTGGTTCTGTGGGCGTGGCTTGGTGGGCGTGGCAAGGGAAGGATACTGCAAAATCTCCATTCCCTCCCGATCAGCTGGGACTCGGGAGGCACAGAATAGGTGGGGGCCGAACTACTCAAAGTTCCCGCTACCGGTTCTCAAGAACTGGTTAGAACCTGCTGAATACCACCTCTGGCATGGGGGGTTCGGGAGGCCAAAAATGAGCCTGTTTATTGCAAAAAGAGGCCCATTTCTGGTGAAAAAAGGATGTGCAGAGCGTTTGGGAAGCCTATAGAGCAGTGTTTCTCAAACTTGGTGACTTTAAGTCCTGTGGACTTCAACTCCCAGAATCCCCCAGCCAGCACAGCTGGCTGGGGGATTCTGGGAGTTGAAGTCCACAGGACTTAAAGTCACCAAGTTTGAGAAACACTGCTATAGAGTGCTCCTAGGGGCCGGGGAGGGCAAAAAGTATTTTTTCCTTGTTTTCCTCTTCAAAATCTAGGTGCGTCTTATACTCCACTGCGTCTTATAGTCCGAAAAGTACGGTATTTGGTTTCTCTTCTCCCCCGCTTCCCATTTCTAATCAGAACTATACATTTTCATGAGGGAAACTTGAAAACATGCAAATGAAACCTTTAACTCTTAAGATCAATTGCAAGCTGCGAGGTTTTGCGAGCTAGTTCGTCTTGTCAGAACTGGCCTTATCACGCAAGTGAGAAAAAATAAACAGAGTCATTATTCTCTCTCTTCCCCCCCCCCCCCTTGCTCGGTTGGTTGGCTTGTTTTCTTTTCTAAATGGAATCATCCGTTATTTTCTGAAATTCAAATCGGCATCAGATTAATAGCGGGAAGCGGCTGAAATATTGATTTGCTTATAGAAATGTCAGGGATGGCAGGTAAGTTGTCTTCCAGCCTCCGGAGAGATTTTGGCATTTGGTGAAATTATGAAAAACGGATTTCACGCCGTGAGAAGTTTGTAACCATTTGTATCTCGGCTTTGTTTGACTAAGGAATACGGGTTTTCGTCTGTTTCCAAAATCTTGACTCTCCCGTGTTTTAGAAAAATGTTAATATCTGAAATTTCTAAATGAGAGACCTGACTTTTAGCCAGATCTGGTTTCTGAATCTAGTGCCAAAGTTTATTGAAGTTAAGGATTTGTCTGTGCTCTTTAAGAGATTTGGAGTTTTCCTGATGGGACCAGTTGGTTGAATATAGAGCTAAGTTTACTCTACTACAGTGTTTTTCAAACTTAGAAACTTTAAAACGGGTTGAATTCCCCAGCCAGCATGGTTTAAGATGGGTAGATTTTAATGCCCAGAATTCCCCAGCCAGCATGGTTTAAGATGGGTAGATTTTAATGCCCAGAATTCCCCAGCCAGCATGCTTTAAGATGGGTGGCCTTCAATTCCCAGAATTCCCCAGCCAGCATGCTTTAAGATGGGTAGATTTTAATGCCCAGAATTCCCCAGCCAGCATGCTTTAAGATGGGTAGATTTTAATGCCCAGAATTCCCCAGCCAGCATGCTTTAAGATGGGTGGCCTTCAATTC
The DNA here is from genome assembly GCF_964273705.1 of Natrix helvetica. NCBI lineage: Eukaryota > Metazoa > Chordata > Lepidosauria > Squamata > Natricidae > Natrix > Natrix helvetica. The sequence goes on along the minus strand of NC_138553.1, from coordinate 6,293,283 downwards.
CCAGAATTCCCCAGCCAGCATGCTTTAAGATGGGTAGATTTTAATGCCCAGAATTCCCCAGCCAGCATGCTTTAAGATGGGTGGCCTTCAATTCCCAGAATTCCCCAGCCAGCATACTTTAAGAATGTAATCTGTTCTAATCTTGATTGCAGGAACAACGATTTCAGCAATAGAATAGTAAATGTTTGGAACACCCTACCTGATCCTGTTGTTAGTTCCTCTAACCCCCATTACCTTTTACCTTAAGCTGTCTACCGTGGACCTTACGCATTTCTTAAGAAGTCCCTTAAGGGGGCGTGCATAAGCACACCAGTGTGCCTACCATTCCTGTCCTACTGTCCCATTTATATGTGCTCTTTTTGTGTGTTTATGGCTATGTTTTGCTTATTTATATCCATTTATTTGTGCTGTTTTTTCATGAGTTTTCATACTTGTTTCCTTGTACTTGTTGGTAAAGAAAGAAAGAAAGAAAGAAAGAAAGAAAGAAAGAAAGAAAGAAAGAAAGAAAGAAAGAAAGAAAGAAAGAAAGAAAGAAAGAAAGAAAGAAAAAAGAAAGAAAGGAAGGGAGAGGGAGAGAAAGGGAGGGGGAGAGAGAAAGAGAGAGAGAGAGAGAGAGAGAAATAGATAGATAGATGTCTGGACTTCAGTTCCCAGAATTCCCCAACCAGCATGCTTTAAGATGGGTAGATTTCAATGCCCAGAACTCCCCAGACAGCATATTTTAAGAATGTAATCCGTTCTGATCTTGATTGCAGGAAAAACGATTTCAGCATTGGGTAGTAAATGTATGGAACAGAAGGTAGGGAGGTAGGGAGGTGGATGGAATGGATGGATGGATGGATGGATGGATGGATGGATGGACTTCAATTCCCAGAATTCCCCAGCCAGCATGTTTTAAGATGTGTGAACTTCAACGCCCAGAATTTTCACAACAAGCTACTTTAAGATGTTATTGACTGAATAAGTATTATCTTTCTTCTTTTTATGCCCCTACAATCCCTTGCATTGGGATGGAATGAGGGCAATTTGAATGTAGCTAAGCGTTTGCTGGCCAGATGCCCTTCCTGACACCTACACTTTTGTATCCTCTCCGCTTCCGCTTTCTGATTCCTGCTTTTTGCTCCCAGTATATGCAAATATGGATATTTATTGCATCATGTCTCTGCTTCTTTCCACGCTATCTTTTTACAGAACAGCAATGGGGGGTGGGAGGGAAGCCTCCCAAGGTTTTATGATTATTTTTTTCTTATGCTAATTGGGGAGGAAGCGTTACTGTACAGCCACTGTATGTGGTGGAAAAAAATAACTTCCTGAGAAATCATGCATTCTTAGAAAACCCAGGAACCGTTTCGTTAGAAAACCACAAAGAATGGGAAAAGTGATGTCTTCAAATAGATCATCAGAGGTTATCAGAATCTGCGGTTTAGCATCATCAAAGAAAATCACCAAAGTTTGACATTTGGGACATTTTGTTCTAAACGTGAGAAGAAGTCCCCTGATCTTTGATTGGAAGGTTTGGGTGCAGTCCCTACACACTTCTCAAGAAAATTGCAAAGCGTTTGTTTCCAAAGTCAAAACCTCATCCAGTTTTCTTTCCCTAGAAGTGAGGGACTTCATGCCCTCGGTGGCCACATGTCAAAGAAATGTTGACTTTTTGAACTGAACTGAAATTGAAATAAACTCAGTCGATGTCAAATTGAAAAGAAAAGGAAGTAAACTCTGGGTTAAGAACTTCAAACCACAAAGGTGTGTACTTTTATTTAGCAGTTGGGTGAATGTACAGAATAACAGAGTTGGAAGGGACCTTGGAGGTCTTCTAGTCCAACCCCCTGCCCAGGCTGGAAACCCTATACTATTTAACGATGGTGATCAAAACTGGATGCAATGTTCTATCCAGATCACAATCCTTGTGGAGGATGTGTGGAAAATGTGTCACTTCATTAATTGTGATCATGGCATATGCCATATGGGGCACCAATAATTCTGAGGAACTGTGATCATTGATGGCAAACCCATTCAAGTCTAGCTTGAAGCGAGGTGCCAATGCAGTTTGAAGGCAACTCAATAAAATCGCCCTTAGGAATCAAGCCGTTGAATCCCATTGCTCTGTTGACCGTCATGCTTTCCGCTTGATCTTGGCTAACATTTGTTGAACTTTAGATCCATTGCGGAAATAGCTTTTGTCAAATGGAATCAACACGTCACCTTGAACTGGCTGAGTTTGCATGGCCTGGTCAAGACAAATCAAGGATTCAAATTAGACCTTGAGAAAAGTGCACCTATAGGTGTACAGGTCTACCCAATTCTCTATCAACATAATCCTAGCATGTTGGGATGACCCCAAGGTCATGGAGAGAGGGAGGGAGATACAGAGAGAGAGGGAGAGAAGAGGGGAGGAAGAGAAGGAGGAGGAAGGAAAAGGGGAAAGGAAAAGGTAAGGAGAGGAAGGAGGAGAGGAGGAGGAGGAAAGGAGAAGAGGAGGAGGAGGAGGAGGAGGAGGAGGAGGAGGAGGAGGAGGAGGAGGAGGAGGAGGAGGGGAGGAGGAGGAGGAGGAGGAGGAGGAGGAGGAGGAGGAGGAGGATAAAGGTGAAGGAAGGGGAGGAGAAGGAGGAGAAAGGGGAGGAGAAGGAGGAGGAGAAGGAGAAGACTTCTCTTTCTTTCTTCTCTATTACTATCATATGCACCCTTTCCCCTGTCTCTATCCAATTATTGTCCCTCCCCATCGTATAAAGTGGGGAGAGAGGAGATGGCAGAGGTTTGAATTTCCAGTTCATTCTCCTGAAAGGGTATAAAACAAACACACCGCACCATTTTAACAAGATCCGAACGCGACTTGGCTGGGTTTAAATTATGATAAGGTCAAAGAAGGATAACGGATGTATTTGGGGGGGGGGGTATGAAAATGAGCATGATGATGTGCTTGCTGCAGAATCCATTCCTTATCATTTAATGACACACAACGAGACGTTTTGGCCGTTTAGACAAGCAATCTCGGGTGGTTATCCCTCCCCACCCCCAGAAATGTAAATAACCTTGACTTAAATCTGTATTCCAGGGACAGTGTTGTGACCTTCCCCAACTTCATTCTTCCTTGTTTAAGAAGGAGATACATTACTGCTGATACATGCTAGATCAGTAATGGCTAACCTTTTCCCATTGTGTGCCAAAACCAGGGGGAGCGCAGGGAAATCCCCTCCCATGTGCATGCACACATGACTCCCTCCCGATTTTGGCTTGCGATGGACCCATTTCCCCCCCCCCCCCCGGCTCCAGAGGCTTACTAGGAGTCTGGGGAGGGTGAAAACGGCCTCCCCCCACCCCTCCGGAGGCTTCAGGAGGCTTTTCCCTGAAGCTTCCAGTGGGAGAAAAATGGCCTTATGGGCAACCCGGAAGTTTGGGGATGGACTTCCGGTTTGCCTGTAGAGCCATTTTTTGTCCTTCGGAGGGAGAAAAATGGCCCAACATGCAAACCGGAAGTCCATCCCTGAACTAACAGTTTGCGCATTGGGTTGTTTGGTGGTAAATGAAGGCCGAAGTCAGCTAGCTGACAGGGCAATGCCTCGCGTGCCTTAACAAATGCCCCCTCATGCCACCTGTGGCACGCATGCCATAGGTTCGCCATCATGGTGTTAGATCATTGAAAAAGCCAAAGAGAACAAAGACGAAGTCCATATCTGCTTTACTTATTACAGAAATGTATTGCATCAACTATCTCAGTTTATGGGACATCCTTAAAAAATGGGAATTGCACATCTTATTCTCCTCCTATGAAAACTATGCACTGAATAAGTTGTCACCACCTGCTACCAAAGACGGAAAAAAGGGACTACCTTCAAGTCAGCATCATGACACATTATGTAAGGGATAGGGCTTCCACCATAGTTCATTGAATAAAGCAAAACCGCCTATAGATTCTATGCATTACGTCTTGGTTTGCGATGCCCAAAAGGCCCGGGTTCGCACAACATATTATGCCACAACCAAACAATGACATTACACGACAATGTGGCATATGAACTAGCCAAAGAATAATGGCTGATTTCAACTTATGCTCCCAAACTTACCAAAGATTTATTAAAATCCAATGAGTGACATGCATTGGCCCAGCAAAAAACACCCAAACACACCCAAAAAATAATCCGTAAAGGTGCAACATTTTTAGAGCTAGCAGAAAAGACGGTGAGCTGTGGGTGTTGTTCAGAAATTCGGAGGTTTTTCGATTGGGGTAAGGTGTTGAACGCAGGAAGGAAGACGTGACAATGGCTTTTTTTGATGTGTTTGCTATTTCTCTCTCTCCGCCGTAGACTTTGCTCTGCTTCTGAGGTTTTGGTTCTTGTTCAATCTTCTTTTCACTCAGTTTGGCCCTATCACAAAGGGGGTGAATTGAAAAGGGTGCGGTCCAGAACTCGGGGTAGAGGGTTAAAGGTCAGGGTTGGGTGATTCACTAGGAAATTTTTCCACGTCAGATTTCAGAGGAAGGGAGACGACAGGTTAATCACTTTGTGCTGATTTGGGTGCCATAGAGGCAGATTATAGAATGCCCCATCGTTGTGGCTCACCAGCAGCCAGCAGAGCTGGCAGCAGATTTGGACAGTGAGGAGGTTAGGGAGGAACCTGGGCCAGTCCTGGAGTCTGGGGAAGGCTCTGAGGAGGGCTCTGTGTCGGAGGCAGAGCGGGGGCCAGGGCTGTATGCCAGTAATCAGTTGCCTTCCGAGCCAGACATCAGTGAGGCAGAGGAACAGCTGGAGCCTGTTCCCGATGTGGGCATGGCATGCACAGAGCTGCCAGACAAAGGGAACAGCTAAGGAACAGGGGTCGACTTGGGAGTAAGGCCACAGGTGGACGGTGAATGGCCCTCCCAGAGGAAATAAAAGAGGAGCGAAAGAGGAGGGGTGTTTGCAGGAGACAATTAGTTCATTCCTGCATTCTTTGTTGCTCTTCTCTGCACTCTTTCTAGAGTCTCCACATCTTTTTTACATGGCGACCAGAACTGAATGCCCTATTCCAAGTGTGGCCTTACCAAGGCCTTATAAAGTGGCATTAACACTTCATGTGATCTTGATTCTCTCCCTCTGTTGATGCAGCCTAGAACTGTGTTGGTTTTTTTGGCAGCTGCTGCACACGGCTGGCTCATATTTAAATGGTTGTCTACTAGGACTCCAAGATCTTTCTCACAGTTACTACTATTGAGGAAGGCACCACATATTTCAATAGGATGGTATATAAGTCAGTGATGGTGAACCTTTTTCGCCTCGGGAGCCAAAAGCATGCACATGTGTGCCCACCCCCATAATTTAATGCCTCCCTCACCGTGTCCCCTGCACATCCACTTGTGACCCCCTCTGCTGCCCCGCATATGCATGCATAACTTTCTTGGAGCCTGGGGAGGGAGAAAACAGCCTCCCCTCCCCCCCTCCCCCGGAGGCCCATTTTCCGACTTCAAGTGGCTTGGTAGTTTCGGTTTCTGCCCTCCCCAGGCTCCAGAGGCTTTCTAGGACCCTGGGGAGGGTGAAAAACAGCCCAACACGCAAACCAGAAGTTCAGGGAAACCTCGGGAGGGCAAAAAATGGCCAAACATCACAGCTGAAAATCAGCTGGTCAGCACTTGCATGCACCCTGGAGTTAACAGGGCAACACCTCGTGTGCCCTCAAAAATGGCATGCCATAGATTCTCCATCACGGGTATAAGTTCTCTGGCCTTGAGCAGGGGGTTGGATTAGAAGACTTTGGAGGTTCCTTCCAGTCCTATGATTCTATGTTCCATGTTGGTGACTTCGAAGGAAAAAAAAATCTGTTTTCTTGAGGACAGTAAGAAAGTGTCTTCATCATGCTTTATTTTTGTATTCTATTTTATGTTTTCACTCCTCTGTTTCATTTACGGCTTTTGAGACTTTCCAGTGGTTTTCCCCCCAAGTCACTATCCTGGTTAATTCTTTCAAAACCAGCCAAGATTAGCTACAGGTGGCCACTGACCACAGCAATGCCCAGAGCTGGATAAACACCCCTTTGAAACTATATACATCTTCTGTAGTCAGGCTGATAAATAAAAATAAACTGCAGTTAAGGAATACAGGGCCTCTGCAACCCTTTAGGTTGATTAATTTTTATAAGGAAGAAAGATTTAAAAACATCTGTTTGAAGTCAGTTTGTTTCAGAAGATTTTGTAGAAAGACAGAATGGGGAAACGACAGTTTCTACGAATCAAGTGACTGTGTAGCGTAACCTGGAGGGGGGACGGACTTATTTTTAGATCAATGGAATCGGCTGCCTATATTTAAACTTTAAAGAAGCTATTTGGAGAGGAGAGGGGAAATTGTGGGAAGGTTGATCATTGATAACAACCTGTGTTCTTGGCTACATAATGATGAAGTGGTTTTGATTTTGCATTTCAATTGACAGTATTTATTCCCTGCCCACTACAGGCAGCAGTGCTAAATCATTCTTAAATGAAATCAAAGGAATGCAAATTAATTAAATAATGCCACGTACTTCATCTGCACATTGTTATTTCCAGGGATAGGATGGCTTCAAAAAATGCAAAATCTGCTCCGATTTTACAACCAGATTTGAGCTGAGTAAATTAATACGATCCCTTAGAAAGCATGGGGGGAAAGATTGCTTGCTTAATGCAAGCAACTGGGTTTGGGCTTCACAATAACTGCTGTTTGTTGAATAGGCCACAATTGCAAGATCTGGTGGATGTGAAAAGGCTTGCCCTCAAAAGAAGGCGCTTAAAAATCAAAAGGCCTCAGAACGCCAGTGGCTTAGCAGCAAACACTGGATTTAAGCATTTCCATTCAGTAATAATACATTGGCTTGATTGTGGCATGATATTTTGGTTTTTATTAGAATGTTTAATGCAATACAGAATGTTGTAATACAGTCATATAGTTTAATATAACAAGGAAGGAAGGAAGGAAGAAGAGAGAGAAAGAAAGAGAGAAAGAGAAAGAAAGACAGACAGACAGACAGAAAAAAGAAAGAAAGAGAGAGAGAGAGAGAGAGAGAGAGAGAGAGAGAGAGAGAAAGAAAGAAAGAAAGAAAGAAAGAAAGAAAGAAAGAAAGAAAGAAAGAAAGAAAGAAAGAAATAATGGAGTGGAGTAGAGTGGAGTCGGAAGGGATCTTCAAGGTCTTCTAGTCCAGCCCCCTTGCTCAAGCAGGAGATCCTATACTATTTCAGACAAATCTTTTCTTTAAAACCTCCAGTGATGAAGCACCCACAACTTCTGGAGGCAAGCTGCGTCACAGGTTAATTGTCCTCACTTTTAGGAAGTTTCTCCTTAGTTCTAGGTTGCTTCTCTCCTTGCTTGGTTTCCATCCATTTCTTCTTGTCTTGCCCTCTGATGCTTTGGGAAACAAGACAGGATCTCTACCTCTGCCATTCCACAAGGCCAGTCATGTCATGGAAAATAACGCTTTTGAGCTTGCCCTCCCACCAACCTTCTGAAAAAAGGGGGGAACAGCCAGCTTCTTCTTCTCTTCAAAGCATGATCAAAGTGGACGGGCCAAGGGTTGTGGGCTGATCCACTCTTGCCAAATACCATAGTTTGCACCTGGAAGTGAATAGGAAGTCACTGTAAGGCCATAAAACAGATTTAATATGTTCCCAACTGATGAGCATCAGTGAGTAGTTGGAACATGGCCTTCTACACCAACTGAACCATTTTAAAGATAGGTAGGTACAGCATGTAATGTAATCTGATGATGTGATGGAGGTAAGAGCCACTACAGGTAGTGCAAGATGGATCTTGAGGTTCTGGTGGACAAGCACTTAATTTTCAGCCAACTGTATGCTGCACACCCCCCCCCCCCAAAAAAAGCCAACACAGTTCTAGGCTGCATAAACAGAGGGATTGATTCAAGATCATGTGAAGCGTTAATACCACTTTATAATGCCTTGGTAAGGCCACCCTTGAAATACTGCATTCAGTTTTGGCCACCATGGTGTGAAAAGGATGTGGAGACTCTGGAGAGAGTGCAGAGAAGAGCAACAAAGATGATTAGGGGACTGGAGGCTAAAACATGTGAAGAACAGTTGCAGGAACTGGGTATGTTTAGCTTAAGAGAAAGAAGGACTAGGGGAGACATGATAGCAGTGTTCCAATATCTCAGGGGTTGCCACAAAGAAGAGGGAGTCAAACTATTCTCCAAGGCACCTGAGGGTAGAACAAGAAGCAATGGGTGGAAACTAATCAAGGAGAGAAGCAACCTAGAACTGAGGAGAAATTCCTTGACAGTGAGAACAATTAATCAGTTGCCTCCAGGAGTTGTGAATGCTCCAACACTGGAAGTTTTTTAAATAGAGATTGGAGAAACATTTGTCTGAAGTTGTGTAGGGTTTCCTAGGGTATAGCGGGTTGGACTAGAACAAGGATGTCAAACTCAATTTCATTGAGGGTTTCATCAGGCTGTGATTAACCTGGGGGGGGGAGGTGGGTGTGGCTGATTGGGTGGTTGTGGTCAACTGGGTGGGCGTAGGCAGTTTGACACCACTCCCTGAACTACTGGCATGTTTCCTCGTTGCATTGGGTAGGACAGCCCTGCAGCTGGATCCGAACACATCGTGGACCTGATCCAGCCCGCGGGCCTTGAGTTTGACACTCATGGTTTAGAAGACCTCTAAGGTCCCTTCCACCTCTCTTATTCTATTCTATTCTCCATTCTATTTCTAATTCTAATTGTATTTCTAATTCTATTCTATTCTCCATTCCTATTCCTATTTCTAGTCCATTTCTATTTCATTTCTATTTCTGTTTCTATTCTATTTCATTTCTTTCTATTTCATTTCTATTTCTATTTCATTTTTACTTTTATTTCATTTCTATTCCTATTCCTATGTCTATTTCCTTTCTATTTTTATTTCTATTTCTATTTTATTTCATTTCTATTTCACTTCTATTTCTATTCTTTCTATTTCTGTTCTATTTCATTTCTATTTCATTTCTACTTCTATTTTATTTCTATTTCATTTCTATTCCTATTCCTATGTCTATTTTATTTCTATTTTTATTTCTATTTCTATTTCATTTCTATTTCTATTTCTATTTCTATTCTTTCTATTTCTATTCTATTTCATTTTTATTTCTATTTCATTTTATTTCTATTCTATTTCATTTCTCTTTCTCTTTTATTTCTATTTCATTTCTATTCCTATTCCTATGTCTATTTCCTTTCTATTTTTATTTCTATTTCTATTCTATTCTATTACTATTTCATTTCTATTTCACTTCTATTTCTATTCTTTCTAGTTCTGTTCTATTTCATTTCTATTTCATTTCTACTTCTATTTTATTTCTATTTCATTTCTATTCCTATTCCTATGTCTATTTTATTTCTATTTTTATTTCTATTTCTATTTCATTTCTATTTCTATTTCATTTCTATTTCTATTTCATTTCTATTTCTATTTCATTTCTGTTTCATTTCTATTTCTATTCTTTCTATTTCTATTCTATTTCATTTTTATTTCTATTTCATTTTATTTCTATTCTATTTCATTTCTCTTTCTCTTTTATTTCTATTTCATTTCTATTCCTTTTCCTATTCCTATGTCTATGTCTATTTCTAGTCTAGTCTAGTCTAGTCCTTGACTTGCAACAGTCCATTTAGTGACCATTCAAAGTTACAACCGCACTGAAAAAGTGACATGACTGTTTTTCCACACTTAACAACCATTGCAGCATCCCTGGGGTCATGTGATCAAAATGCAGACAACTGGCTCGTATTTATGACGGTTGCAGTGTCCCCGGGGTCACGCGATCCCATTTTTGTGACCTAATGAGCAAAGTCAATGGGGAAGTCAGACTCGCTTAACAACCACAGTGATCCATTTAACAATGGTGGCAAGAAAGGTCGCCCCAAGGGGGCAAAACTCACTGAACAACTATGCTGAGCTAGCAACAGAAATGTTGGGCTCCATTGTGGACATAAAATCGAGGACTAACAGGAGGTGACATTTAAAATTTATGAAGGAAACTATATGTTGTTGTTGTTAGTGGCAAAGTTGTGCCCAACGCATCACGACCCCATGGACAATGTTCCTCCAGGCCTTCCTGTCTTCTACCATTCTCTGGAGTCCATTTAAGCTCACGCCGACTGCTTCAGTGACTCCATCCAGCCACCTCATTCTCTGTCGTCCCCTTCTTCTTTTGCCCTCAATCGTTCCCAGCGTGAGGCTCTTCTCCAGGGAGTCCTTCCTTCTCATTCGGTGGCCAAAGTCTTTGAGTTTCAAAGTAGTTGAGAGAAGAGAAAGAGAGAGAGAGAGAAATAGAGGGAAAATAGAGAGAGAGAAAGAGAAGAGAAAGAGAGAAGATAAAAAGAGTGAGCGAGAGAAGGAGGGAGGGAGGGAAAGAAGAGAAAGAGTGAGAGAGAGAGAAGAGAGAGAGAGAGAGCGAATAGATTGTTGTTGTTAGGTGCAAAGTCGTGTCTGACCCACCGTGACCCCATGGACAACGTTCCTCCAGGCCTCCCTGTCCTCTACCATCCCCTGGAGTCCGTTTAAGCTCACGCTGACTGCTTCGGTGACTCCATCCAGCCACTTCATTCTCTGTCGTCCCCTTCTTCTATTGCCCTCCATCCTTCCCAGCATGAGGCTCTTCTCCAGGGAGTCCTGTAACGGGAGGTGACTTTTAAAAGTTATGAAGGAAACTATTTATTTTTTTTAAAAAAATGTTTTCATTTTCCAGGCTGCCAGCTCAATTTGTAAGGAGGGTGACACCGAGTGTTTTTTCATGTTTCTGGTGTCATGTCATTTGTTTGCCCAGATTTAAATGTCCCCAAATGTAACAGAGTTCCCAATCACGGCAGTCATATTTTACGGAAGCAGTGAGTTATTTCTCTCCCAGGCGCCATTCATCAGATTTCATTTATTTTTATAGCATTAAAGGCATTAGCATTACCCTTTAAAAACTCTATTCTCCTCCATCCCGCCCTGTAGGGGACGTTTTCTCTTTTGTGTTAGGATTTAACTGCTCCTTCTTCTCCCTTCGCTCAAGATTAATGTTGCCAGATAAGGGAAAAAATTATTAACCCACCCACCAATTGTAATGTGAAATAAATGCGCTTGTCAAGGAAAGTTTGGAAGGCAGGCAATGCCAGGTGGGAATTCAAACCCTCCCGTAGCCTTGAAAATACTACTTAATGCCTGTGGAGATTCTCAGTCATCCAGATTATGCACCAGATTAACAGAGTTGGAAGGGACCTTGTAGGTCATCTTGTCCAACCCCCCCCCCTGCTCAAGCAGGGAGACCCTATACCCATGATGGCAAACCTATGGCACGCATGCCACAGGTGACACGCGGAGCCATTTGTTAGGGCACGTGAGGCATTGCTTGTCAGCTCCAGCACGCATGCACACTCTGGCCAGCTAACTTTGGCCTTCTTTTGAGGCCATTTTTTGCCCTCCGGAGACTTCTCTGAAGGCTCCAGAGGGCAAAAAACGGCCCTACGAGCAAACCGGAAGTCGCCATTCTCGAACTTCCGGGTTCCCCATAGGGCCATTTTTCAGCCCTCTGGAGGCTTCCGCTGACTGGCCCCACCCCCATCTATTCTCTGCCTCCCGAGTCCCAGCAGATCGGGAGGAAATGGGGATTTTACAGTATCCTTCCCCTGGAGTGGAGAGGGAATGGAGATTTTGCAGTATCCTTCCCCAGACATGCCCATCAAACCAAGCCACACCCACCAAGCCACGCCCACAGAACCAGTTGTAAAAAAAATTTGAATCTCGCCACTGCTGTATTCCCTTTATTTGTAGCTCTTTCCTATATGTGCAAATTTCCTAGCAATAAAGGGTTATGGCAGCATTCCAAATAGCATCCAAAATTAAATCAGAGTCCAAAGCAAAGTATTGCTCAAAGCTCCAATTGATTAAGAGAGTCATGTTGGCACATCTGTGAAAACACGAATCTGAAAGCTTCCCGGTTTTCACCACCCAGTTGAAAGTTCAAGATCTTTCCTCCACACCCACAAGTCCACCCCATGGTCCAATCTTCCACTGCCATGCTGGCAGTTCCACCCATCCAGTTCCAGCCAGGTGCAGAGGTGCAGAGACAAAGGATGACCTTGGCTTTCTAGAAAGGAATTTTAGTTTGACAACATCACATTCTACTCCTTACTATTCCCCCTCCCAATTCCCCACTAATGAAACAGCATAGTAAAATAAGAGAGTGTTGGAGGCCAAAGATCCAGAAAGGAATATGACCGCAATACACTATTGTAAACCTGTTCCAGGAATAGGTGTGGCAAGAGAAATGTGCAAAAAGAACTTTCCTAGAAATACTTTAGCTGTGGCAGCTGAGTGATCGCAGGCATTTTCTCCCCATTTTAAGCTGATATTGGTATGTAAATGAAACCTCCTATAATACGTATCTTCATTTCATTCCTCTTTGTTCGCAGGAAGGGAAATTACACAAGGTCGCAAAACAACAACACTACTGCGGTAACACAAATATATTGAACGGGTTTAAGACAGCGGCACCCTCTGAGTGTGCAGCCACAATGTTTTTTTTTAACTGAGGATTGGTTGTTTTTCAGCCTGGGACTTTTTGGCAGGTAGAATTAAATTTAGGGGGATTTTTCCCCTGAAAATTGAGACGGTCAAATTTTTATCCAATTTCATTGTGTACATGATGTAAAATGGCAATAATGGCTATACTATAAAAGGAAAAGAAAGTTGCAAGCTGCAAGAAGAGATTATATCGTTTTAGATTGTCTAAAAAAGGATCGTGGTTTTTTTAAAATGTGTTTTTAAATCTTATTGCAATTTTTAATCTGAACGAATCCCTGAAATGGAGACTTTTCCTCAAATAAGCCAGTTGGAGTTTTATTTCCTACTGGCTGATAACCTGGCGTTGCCCGGGTATTTATTTATAGGGGGAAAATATCTGGACCAAACGTAATTTCTAACGTTGGATTTTCCCCCTTAAAAGAGGGAACCCCCTTGTGGAGTACTGTGAAGCCGTTACCATGGCAACTCTCCTGCGCTGTACAGTGGAAGTCATTTTAGGGGAGTAGAGTAGAAGCCATTTTAAGGCACAACAGGCTGTATCTTAACAGAACACCACCCCCAACGAGGGCTGTTAGAGCTGTCTTACCCCACCGTATTTTTTTCCAGAGAGTAAGTCATCTGTGTACCAGGTTTGGTTGAAATTGCTCGAGGCATTCCAGAGTTATGCTGGAATACACACACACATTCACAGCCATTTTGACAGATAGATAGATCTAGTCCCCTAATCATCTTTGTTGCTCTTCTCTGTACTCTTTCTAGAGTCTCCACATCTTTTTTTACATCGTGGTGACCAAAACTGAATTCAGTATTCCAAGTGTCGCCTTACCCAGACATTAAAAAGTGGTATTAACACTTCATGTGATCTTGATTCTATCCCTCTGTTTTTTTTTTTTTTTTTTGTAATAAAATTTTATTGGTTTTTCAAAATTTATAGGGAAAAGGGTAAATGGACAGGTATACAAATTTTGGCAGTTGCAAAGTGTGTGAGGCCCCCCTCCCTCCATACCCATAGCGTACATTTATATATAATGCATTAGTATATAATTGATTATAATCAGCATATTAGTTCTATTATTAAATTCAATCAAATTAAACATTACAATATAAAATCCAAATATAATTCCATTTTCACTTTCGGTCAATTTATAATAATATGATTTTCATATTTATTTCTGTGATCTGAGTCTTCTTGCTATTGCCCCATCTCCCTCCACTGGCAGAGCTCTGGCCCCTCCCGTGTCCTGCGTGTCCGTTGTAGTGTCTGGTGGTTTCTCTAGGAGTGTTTTATTTTTTTCCATAAAGGCCTGCGCCTCTATGGGTGAATTAATTCTGATTCTTGTCTCCTCCCAGAATATCAGCATACCTTCAGGCATCAACCATCTAAACCACACCCCTTTCTGGTATAATTTATTCGCTAATTGCGAATAATTTTTTCTTTTTTCTCTAATCTTCTTAGGGATCTGCTTCAGAATGGTTATCTCCATATCATGATATGTCAATGCTTGCCCCCTTTGTACACCCAGAATTTCATCTCTTGTGGTTTTTCTAAGGAATTTAATGTGAACCTCCCTGGGTAAATTGTGTGTTCTAGCATAAGCTGAGTTCACTCTATAAACCAGATCTATATCCCACCCCATCTGTTGTTTTTCTTTGTGTGTATAGTCAGCCAGAATGTTTGTCATGATGTCCCTTATATTTTCCCCATCTTCTTCTATAACATTTTGAAATCTAAGATAATAGGACATTCTCTCAAATTCTAATTTCATCTGTTGGATGTCAAGATCTTTGTTCCCTTTCTGCACGGCTTCCACCCCCCCCCTCACCTCCTCCACCCCCCCTTCCACAAGATTCAGTCTTTGTGAGTTCTTATATATTTGGGCTTGATTTTCTTTAATTTCATCTTTCATTTCCCTTAACTGTTTCTTGATTTCCTCCTGGCCCTGTAGAATTTGTTGAAGCATTTGTTGAAAGTCCATCTCTGTAGTCTTATGTTGCATCAGTTCTGTTATCTTTGACTGTGTGGCTGGACTGGATGTTGCGGATGTTGGAGCAGAAGTGGCAAAGCCAGGTTTTCCAGGAGGGGGTCTTTTAGATGCCATCCTTTATAACGTTAAAAGTTCAGTCCAAATATGAAGTAAGCAATTAGAAAAGAAGGGTAGCCAGGTGAATCCGGGAGCAGAATAACCAGGCAGAAGAGAATCTCTCCAATAAGTCTGGCAATAGATAGAAAATTTCCCCTAGAAGGTTAAAAAAATACCAATCCACAAGAGGTTCCTCTGGGAGACACGGAGACAAAGACCGGAAGCCTGAATTTTAAAGGTGGAGTCAGGTTTCAGAGTTCATAAAGACAACGGAAGTGTGCCATCTTGCCCTGCCAGTTTTGGGCACAGAGGCGTAACAAAGTTTTAGAAAGTTCCAAAAGTCCTCAAATCATTGTAATATGTAAAATTAAATTGAAAAGAAAATCATCTCAGCCTAAGTGAGGCTTCATTCGTTGGCTCTCCCCCCTCCTCCTTCCCCGGGGGCTGAGAGCAAAATTGTTTCTTGCCGCTTGTCCAAGGGGGGGGGGGAAACCCCCCTCCCTCCAGCCGCACCTCCAAAATGCTCCGAAAGTTGTTTTAAAGTTTTAAAAGCTGAATCAAATCTTCATGCAAAGTAAGGGATGAAGAGAGAGGCAACCTCACCGCACCGCAGCTGCTTCCTTCAATTGTAGCATTCTCCAGTCGGCTTGTAGCGAGGCGCGAGGCGTGGAAACGCGATGCGCCCTCCGAGCTTGCTCCCCGGTGCCTTGGGCGCGCGAGAGAGCCCCCGCCGGCTGCCGCCGCTGCAGGAGACCTCCGCGATGCCGCCCCTCCGGCAGGACCCCTCTGCGGGGTGTCCTGTGCCCCCCAAGGAGTGGGGAAGCCCACCGGGGAGCCGGAGCGGGCAAAGAGCTGCCCGTCGCCGCCGCCGCCGGAACCGGAACTCCATCGATTCTATCCCTCTGTTGATGCAGCCTACAACTGTGTTGGCTTTTTTGGCATCTGCTGCACACGGCTGGTTCATATTTAAATGGTTGTCCACTAGGAGTCCAAGATTCCTCTCACAGTTACTACTGTTGAACAAGGTACCACCTATACTGTACCTGTGCATTTCATTTTTCTTGCCTAAATGTAGAACCTTACTCTTTTCACTACTGAATTTCATTTTATTAGATAGTGCCCAATATTCAAATTTGTCAAGATCCTTCTGTATCTTAAGCCTGTCTTCTGGAGTGTTGGCTATTCCTGCCATCTTGGTGTCATCTGCAAATTTGATGAGTTCCCCATTTATTCCCTCATCCAAATCATTGATGAAGATGTTGAAGAGTACTGGGCCTAAAACAGAGCCTTGGGTACTCCACTGCATACTTCCCTCCATGTAGATGCAGTTCCATTGAGGACTCCACGTTGAGTGTGGTTGGTCAGCCAGTTACAAATCCATCTGGTGGTGATGCTGTCCAACCCACATTCTTCTACTTTATCTAGTAGTAGGTTCACGTTTAGTAGGTGTGGAAAGGGTGTGTGTGTGTGTGTGTGTGTGTGTGTGTGTGTGAGCGAGAGAGAGAGAGAGAGAATACATTAAAAATATAAAATATGAAAACTTTTACATTTGAAAAAAAATAAAAGATAGAAAATGAAGAACAATAGTGAAGAAAAAGAAAAAAAGGTAGGATATAAAAAGAAATAGCAGATAGAAGAAAAGAATATAGAAAGAACCAAAAATACATTAAGTTATCCCCCCCCCCCAAACTGGCTTTGTTTTTCCTTGAAGATGCTTCACTTCTCATCTAAGAAGCTTCTTCGGTTCTGATTGAATGGGGGAGGATGGAATGATTTATATTTCTTGCATCCATAGCCAAAAAAGAAGAAGAAGAAGAAGTGGAAAAAAGAAGAGAAAACAGAATTTTGACTTCGGCCCTTCTTTCTATTGAGTAATTGTCAATTTACTTTTTCCCTTCCCTCTTTAACCCTTTTAAATCCCCAAAATCTATTTTGCTGTACTAATCAAGAAGAGAAGCAACCTGGAATTAAGGAGCAACTTCCTGACACTGAAGACAATTAACCAGTGGAACGACTTGCCTCCAGAAGTTATAGGTGCTCCATCACTGGAGGCTTTTAAGAAGAGATTGGAAAGCCATTTGTCTGAAATGGTATAGGGTCTCCTGCTTGAGCAGCGGGTTGGACTAGATGACCTCCAAGGTACCTTCCAGCTCTATTCTGGTCGATTGATTGATTACAAGCAGGGAAAGCCTTAATATTATGGTATGCTACAAAAAGACTACAGCAAAATCACAGGTGCTCTAAAAATTGCATAATGTCATGTGTGGTTTTTTGTTGTTGTTTTCTTTGGAGATTATTTCCTGTCTTGTGCAGATGAACTAATTATAATCCAGATGTTGGCTTGTTCCTTGAAGACCTGAGCGCATACAAACGGTTGTTACGCTGCCTAATTCAACAGGATTGACACGACAAATATTTAATCTTGACGAAACTGAACAAAACACCTCTTCATAACTTGATGGTGAAAGAAGCTTCATTCAATAAAAATAAATAAATACGTAAATAAATAACAGGGAATAATTCTGTTAGCAGCTGCTAGTTATGATCCATGATTCCTAACTGTAGAATTTTTTTGTTTTGTTTTTAAAATGGGAAGAATTCAGCTTCTCCAATGCCAAAAGATAACAAAGAAACACATTTTGTCGGCATTATGCTCGCCTTAAGAATTTCTCCCAAATAATTTCTCATTCAGGTTGGCGAGAAAAATGTAGAGTGGGTTGACTGTACATTGCTGTTCTCGTTTCAAATATATCAGTTAAACTTGATCATTCCAAATGACCGTATTGATGGGAACTTTAAATTTTTGTTTCCAGTGACAACAATTAATCAATCTAACTTGCCTCCAGAATTAAGGGGTGTGCCATCACTGGAGATTTTCAAGAAGAGACTGAACAGCCATTTGTCAAGAATGGTATAGGGTCTTCTCCTTTAGCTGGACTAGAAGACCTCCAGGGTCTCCTCCAACTCTGCTATACTGCTATTAATTCTGCTATTATTATTCTGTTAAATAATAATAGCACCTGAAGGGAGGACAAGAAGCAACGGGTGGAAACTAATCAAGGAGAGAATCAACCTAGAATTAAGGAGACATTTCCTGACAGTTGGAACAACTAATTGGTAGAATAACTTGCCTCCAGAGGTTGCTCCAACTGGAGGTTTTTACGGAGAGATTGGACAACCACTTGTCTGAAATGGTATTTCCTGCTTGAGCAGGGTGGTGGACTAGAAGACCTCCAAGGCCCCTTCCAACTCTGTTATTCTTTTATTATTCTGTTCTAATGCTCCAAAGGAGAAGAAAATGCCAATAGAATTCTTCTGAGTGGGTTAGTAATTTATTGAGACATTTTTTTGAGATATTGCTTAATTAATAATGTGTTGTTGAGTCAGCAGCATTGACTCCTCGCAACCACACACATATGTCTATGGAGATTCTCTGTCTTCCAGGTCAGGGTTGTCCCAAAGGTGCTTTTCAAAAGGTTTTTCTGGTTTTTCTTGAAGACATTTTGCTTCTCATCCAAGAAGCTTCTTCAGCTCTGACTGGATGGTGAGGAATGGAAGGATTTATACCCCTTGCAGACAACTGGTCATTTGCACTCTTTCAGAGAGTCATTGAGGCCGCTTGGAGGTTTATCTCTGTCCTCAGGGTCAATTGAATAGTGCAAATGGGTGTGGAGCCTTCTTGGAACTGCAGAAAGGACCGTGTTGTGGAGCTGTGCTTCCTGCAGGATGTTTCTGCCTTGTGTCCCTTCACTGATGAGCACAGGTGCAGGCTGTTGGGGATGAGTCCGTGTTGTCTGCATCACAAACTGAAGTGCAAATGGTTCCTGTAGACCACGGGAATACCAATGGATTTCCAAAAATTGCAGTGGCCTCAGTGACTCTCTAAAAAGGATGTAAATGACCAGCTGTTTGCAAGGAGTATAAATCCTTCCATTCCCACCATCCTGTCAGAGCTGAAGAAGCTTCTTGGATGAGAAGCGAAACATCGTCAAAGAAAAAACAAGAAAGTCCAGTTTCCTCCTGAAAAAGCACCTTTGGGATAACCACACACATAAGCTTTTTTTTCCCCAGGAAGATCTTCCCCAAGCTGGGCTTCCAGCTGTTCCAATGGTTTCCACTTCACCACTGTAACTGAGGATCTCTTGCAATAAAGCAACCTCTTCTTCTTGTCCCATCCTCCTTTTTTACAAATTATAATTGGAAGGCCTAGTGACAGATTTTATTTCCCTGGGATCCAAGATCACCGCAGATGGGGACTGCAGCCAATAAATTAAAAGACACTTGCTCCTGGGGACGAAAGCAATGGCAAATCTAAAAAGCATCCTAAAAAGCAGAGATATCACCCTGACAACAAAAGTGCATATAGTCAAGGCTATGGTTTTCTCAGTTGCAATGGATGGCTGTGAAGGTTGGACCATAAGAAAGGCTGAGAGCCAAAGAATGGAGGCCTTTGAACTCGGGCTGGAGAAGACTCCTGCGAGTCCCTTGGACTGCAAGGCGATCAAACCGGTCACTCCTGGAGAAGATCAACCCTGACTGCTCTTTAGAAGGCCAGATCCTGAAGAGGAAACTCAAAGACTTTGGCCATCTAGTGAGAAGAAAGAAGGACTCCCTGGAGAAGAGCCTAATGCTGGGAAAGATTGAGGACAAAAGAAGAAGGGGACGACAGAGAATGAGGTGGCTGGGTGGAGTCACCGAAGCAGTAGGTGTGATCTCAAATGGATTCCGGGGGATGGTAGAGGACAGGAAGGCCTGGAGGAACGTTCTCCATGGGGTCACGATGGGTCGGACACAACTTCACAACTAACAACAGCAATTAGAAGGCCATCTTCAGCAGGAAATCTTCCTCTTGCTGTAGATTGAAAGTCCTCATGCAATTTTATGAAATAAAAAGATGCATCATATCTAACCCATCAGTAAGAACTCCAGATGTTCAGTGGTGGATTTCCCCGCTCGATTGTTGTAGGGTTGTCTATACATGCAGTGTGATGATGAGTGACTTAAAGGCGCATTGTGAAATGTCCCGATGTTTTTGTTTATGAGGGATTAGTTGCACAGCTAGTTAGCGTGCCATTGCGATTTTCGTCAGCAACTGCCAAACGTTGGCACTGCTGCTCTGAGATGGGACACATGTATACACAACTGTATCAAAAGTTTGTGTTCTAACAGGTCTCTTAGCCCCAGAGCGCAGGCTGAAACAAATACGTACCACCATGACTTTCACCCCATTATATTTTCTGCATGTTTTAAGCCTGACGCCAGACTTCAATTATTGTACTGCTGACAGTGTTTTCTTGATTCTGTTTATGCTCTTGCTAGATCGTTAGTCCATTTATTAATGAGCAGAAAAGAGGAATGGTGTTTGGTCAAACACTGTACATTATCTGTGAAGAAATGTCAGGTGCGCTAAGATTCGATTCTGAATTAAACCTCAAAATAGAATTTTTGATAAAATTGTGCTTCAAAATTTGGAATGAAAGCTAATGTGCATTACCTTACACCAATTCATTCATTCATTCATTCCCCCACCCATCCTCCCTCCCTGCATTTCTCTCTCTCTCTCTTCTCCCTTCCTTCCACTCCCTCCCTCCCTTTTAAAGGAAACAATCATTATACCAGCATTCCTCAACGAAATCTATGATGCAGTACCAGTGAATTTAAACAACAATAACAAAATTGGAGAGAGAATTAACACCAGGAATATTTCAGTAAAAATTGAACCTGGTAAAATTCTGAGTAATGAATGGATTTCTCTAGATGATGTGTTACTTTTCACTCTGGTTCAAAACAGCTCATGTGAGATAGATAGATGATAGATAGATAGATAGATAGATAGATAGATAGATAGATAGATAGATAGATAGATAGATAGATAGATAGATAGATAGATAGATAGATAGATAATGATGGATAGATGATAGATAGATGATAGATAGATGATAGATAGATAGATAGATAGATAGATAGATAGATAGATAGATAGATAGATAGATAGATGATAGATTCTCCATCAAATGACACTGGTTAGAGTCAAGAGGTCCATTTTTCCCCAAGTCAAGAAAGACCCACCAGCCACTGAAAAAATGCCAGACCGGGGGGGGGGGGAATAGGGGGGAAAAGAGAAAAAAGAAGAGGTGCTGTAAACACACTTAAATATATTGTATTTATAAACTCACACTTTATATAACTATATCCCGTCTCAATAGATGCATCTCCCATTGCCAGCCCCTCCCTTATTCTATTCTGTTTCCTTTGTTGTTGTTGTTAGTTGCGAACTTGTGTCCTACCCATCGCGACCCCATACACAACATTCCTCCAAGCCTTCCTGTCCTCTGCCATCCTCTGGAGTCCATTTAAGCTCATGCTGACTGCTTCAGTGACTCCATCCAGCCACCTCATTCTCTGTTGTCCCGTTCTTCTTCTGCCCTCCATCCTTCCCAGCATCAGGCTCTTCTCCAGGGAGTCCTTCCTTCTCATTAGGTGGCCAAAGGATTTGAGTTTCCTCTTCAGGATCTGGCCTTCTAAAGAGCAGTCAGGGTTGATCTCCTCTAGGACTGACCGGTTGGATCGCCTTGCAGTCCAAGGAGCTCGCAGGAGTCTTCTCCAGTACCATAGTTCTTATGGTCCAACTTTCACAGCCATACATTGCAACTGGGAAAACCAGAGCCTTGGCTATACAGACTTTTGTTGGCAGGGTGATGTCTCTACTTTTTAGTATGCTGTCTAGTTTTGCTATAGCTTTCCTTCCCAGGAGCAAACGTCTTTTAATTTCTTGGCTGCAGTCCCTATCTGCGTTGATTTTGGAGCCCAGGAAAATAAAATCTGTCACTACCTCCATTGCTTCCCCATCTCTTCCTTTTCCTTAAATATCCTCAAATCCTACAAGACGACACAAATGTGTTAGGAAATTCCTATTCAACAAATGAGCCAAACCAAATCCTCATTTATTCCTTTTATGCTTGTTTGCTTTTTCCTGGGATTTAATTTTTTTTCCCCAGGGAAATTATGCGTTTCATTTATTCACATGATGAAAGCTCTTTCTAATTGTACAAAATTATGGCAAAATGCCTGAAGGTGTTTTTAGAACCAAGATGAAGCCAAAATGGTAACAGATAAATTAAAATAAAATAAAAATAAATGACAGAATAACAGAGTTGGAAGGGACTTTGGAGGTCTTCTAGTCCAACCTCCTGTTCAGGCGGCAGACTCTGTACCCATTTCAGACAGATGGCTGTCCAGTCTCTTCTTAAAAACCTCCAGTGATGGAGGACCCATAACTTCTGGTGGCAAGCTGTTCCACTGGTTAATTGTTCTCACTGTCGGGAAATTTCTCCTTACTTCTAAGTTGCTTCTTCAATTAGTATCCACTGTTTCTTGTCCTGCCTTCAGGTGTGTTGGAAAATTAGTTGATTCCCTCTTCTTTGTAGCAGCCCCTTATCTATTGGAATACTGCTATCATGCCACCCCCTACCCTTCCTTTTCATTTAACTAGACCAGGGATCAACAATCTTAAAACACTCAAAGAGCCTCAACGGTCCTAAAAGGAAGCCCCCTGGTTCAATTCTGGAGCCGACTGGAAGTCCGGTTCCCCCACCATAGAGTCTCCTCCTAGCACAGCATCCTTTTTCCTCTACCTGTCCTAACCAAAAACCCTATCAATTGTGAAGCCAACCGGTGACAGGGAGCCGCAGCAGAGGGATGAAAGAGCCACATGTGGCTCCAGAGCTGTGGGTTGCTGACCCCTGAACTCAGGGGTGGGTTCCTGCCAGTTCTAACCTCTTCTATAGAAGAGGTTCCAGAAATCCAGAGTGCCGTTTAGAACCGGTTCCAGCTCCCTCCCCCCGCCCGTCCGCACATCATCAAGATGAAGAGCGAGAGGAGGAATTCTGGGAGTTGAAGTCCACAAGTCTTAAAGCTGTCAAGTTTGAACACCCCTGGGTTTTTTTTCCTAAAAGGTTGGGGTGCAAGGGTCTTGTAACTTGACAGCTTTAAGACTTGCACACTTCAATGCCAGAGTTCCTGAGCAACATGACTGGAGGAGGAATTCTGGGAGTTGAAGTCCACAAGTCTTAAAGCTGTCAAGTTTGAACACCCCTGGTTGTTTTTTTCCTAAAGGGTTAGGGGTGCAAGGGTCTTGTAACTTGACAGCTTTAAGACTTGCGTGCATCAAATGCCAGAGTTTCTGAGCCAACATTTTGGTACCTAAGCAAGAGCGTTGTTAAGTGAGTTTCACCACATTTTACAAGTTGGCCATGCCCACCCAGTCACCTGGCTGGCAAGCTACTCCCACAAAGCAGGCCACACCTACAGAAGAGGTTCTAATAAAAATTGAAACCCACCACTGCCTGAACTAGACAAACCGAATTCCTACAACTGTTTGTCATGCTATCACTTAGATTGCATCTCCTATAATATTGGATATCATACCATATTGTAGCTTCTCAGTCTGAATGAGATCTTTCAGTATTTTAAAACTGCACAAATAAAAGACATGACACCAATAAAATATAAACAGAAGCATAAGGGACCACATCCATTATTTCTGGATGCATGAAGTTAGAATGTGAACTAGATTTCTGGCTCAATTTGCAACCTCTTTCAGAGCGTAAGCTCTGCATATCAAACAGCAAACAAAGATAACATGCTAATTTCATGTGTTCAAAGGTGATACATCCTATTATCAGATAACAGCCTAACAGTTAATACATGTAGACATACTGATTATATAACTTGAGTGTCACTGTATGGTTAACGTGATATCATCACTCGCTGGGAGAGAAATTGGTTTACTGAATAGAAAATATTCAGCTTAGAGAGAAGATATTTAAGAAGGATCCATCAAGGCAGCAGGAAGGAGACACTGAATTTATTTATTCATTCAATTTATATTATGTCTTTCCTCCAGGAGCTGAAGGCAATGATTCATAGCAGTCCCAGTTCTTATTTTCCCTACAATAATCCTGTAACCCAAAATATTGATTGATCTAAAGTAACCCAGTGCTAATACTGACAGAATAGAATATTTGTAGCTGAGGGTTGAATTGTGAGGGCCTTGGTGGTCTCTGAGCTGTTTCATAACCCAACTAGGTAACATCAACTGCCAACCTAGCAGTTCGAAAGCGTGTAAAAATGCAAATAGGAACCACCTTTGGTGGGAAGGTAACAGCGTTCCGTGCACCTTCAGTGTTTAGTCATGCCGGCCACATGATCACGGAGTCGTCTTCGGACAGCTCTGGCTCTTCGGTTTTGAAACGGAGATGAGCAACGCCCCCTAGAGTCAGGAACGACTAGCACATATGTGCGAGGGGAACCTTTACTTTTACCTTAAAGTACTGAAATATCTCCGCAACTCCATCCCCGTTTACATTTTCTGGCCCTAATTCCGTTGCACAAAGCAACTTTTAAGATAACGTTGTTTTGCGGGCCACCCCATATACAGACACCCACCCACCCCCTTACGAGGTGGGTGGCTGTATATGTCTTTTCAAAATAAACGAAATAATAAATAAAATAGATGCAAACAGACCCCCAATTTCATTCCACCTTAAGGTGAAAACGAAACAAAAGACCTATGTATTCCTACCGCCCCGATGTAGCAAATCTATGTTAAAAATCTAGTGACTCGCAGCTATTTTATTTTTCAAGCTAAGGGGATCTGGCTGCCAGGTGTGTGTATAACATTTTCTGATCCTCATTTAAATTGTATTTCATTGTTCCAAGAAGATGAGATGAGATGAGATAACATAGAGCCGTATATTAATCAGAATGAGGAGTCTACACTTTGCCCACCAAAAGTTATTCAAACAAAACGAAGTTATCCTGATTAGCTAATTGCCTTACATCAGCATTTTAGGGTGTGGGGATTTCACCCCCTCCCCCATTTCTTCTATTATTATTTTTTCTCCATAATTTCGAATTTAAAAAATCGTGACCATTAAAAAAGCAATTATAAAGGATTAGCGGAATCAAAGTTGATCTTTAATTGCTCTGCCTATCTAGATCTTCCTTGCCATGATATGCCAGATAAGATTTCTGCTTTC
This sequence comes from Natrix helvetica, assembly GCF_964273705.1. NCBI lineage: Eukaryota > Metazoa > Chordata > Lepidosauria > Squamata > Natricidae > Natrix > Natrix helvetica. The sequence continues at coordinate 6,268,657 of NC_138553.1, read as the reverse complement.
TTAATAGTTTAATAGCTTTAATTATCCAGAACATAAGAACATTCAGCCTTTTGAGGTACATCCCATTTATAAGTGGTCATCAAAAAAAAAGTTTGTTTCGCTCTTTTAAAAATTATGCTTCAGCCAGCAGTTTTAGAATTCTTTTTGAGCAGTGTAAGTGGGGCATTTTAGGATTTTTCTTACGGATGTGAACAAGTTTGAAACAATAATAATAATTTTAATATCATGAAAAAAAAACATATATGGAGATTCTCAGTCATCCAGTTCATGATTGTCCCAAAGGCACTTTTTCAAAAAGTGTCTGGACTTTCTTTTTCCTTGAAGATGTTTTGCTTCTCATCCAAAATTGTCTTCCTGTTCTGTTGTCATGGTGGAGGATGGAAGAATTTACATTCCTTGCAGTGCTTTGATCAGTAATACTCTTTCTGAGGATTGTCGAGGCAACTTGGGGTTTAATCTACGCCCTCAGCATCCACACCCATTTGCGCTACTCGTGTGACCCTGAGGCAACAGATAAACCCCCAAGTGGCTCAATGACTCTCAGAAAGAGTACTAATGACCAGAGGACTGCAAGGACTATAAATCCTTCCATCTTCCACCATTCAGTCAGAACTGAAGAATCTTCTCAGATGAGAAAAAAGAAGAAAAAAAGTCCAGTTGTCTTTTGAAAAAAAAAAAAACACCTTTTGGAATACAATGCAATACAATACAATACAATACAATACAATACAATACAATAGTAGAGTTGGAGGGGACCTTGGAGGTCTTCTAGTCCAACCGCCTGCCTAGGCAGGAAACCCTATACCGACTACTATGAAACAACATCGGAGGTGGTATTCAGCAGGTTCTGGCCAGTTCTGGAGAACAGGTAGCAGAAATTTTGAGTATTTCAGAGAACCGGTAAGTACCACCTCTGACTGGCGCCGCCCCCATCTATTCTCTGCCTCCCGAATCCCCAGCTGATTGGGAGGGAATGGAGATTTTGCGGTATCCCTCCCTGCCCATGCCCACAAGCCACACCTTGTCCACCAAGCCACACCCACCGAACCAATAGTAAAAAAAGTTGAATCCCACCACTGAACAACATCTATCTATCCAGGTCCTTGAGTAAGGCTTGATAGGTGGATAAAAAATGCCCGATCTGCTCTAACCATCTGGTTGACTGTGAGACCAACCATCATAATAATTCCTTGGCTTAATTCTGGCTGCACAAGACCAAGCCTTAAGAACAAATTCATACAAAGCCAGAAATGAAAAGACAGCAACAGACATTAGACTAAATTAAAGTCATCTCTGCTGAGAAGCTGCAAAGAAGCTGAAGAGACAACAGACCACCTAGTTAGCAGCTGCAAGGAAGATCGCACAGAATGATTGCAAGCAAACCGTCACAAAACAGCAACAACGGCACACTGGAATATCTGCAAGACAAAAAAAGACAAAGTATTTTTTTAAAAAACTGAAGTGTTCTGGGATTTTAGAATTCCAATAGATAAAAATCTGCCGCCCAGCACCCCACACATGACAATTGTTGCTAAGAAAAACAAAAATGTCTGGATAGTGGATATGGCAACCCCTGGAGATAGTAAAATAGAAGAGAAAGGCCTGGAGAAAAATCACAAAATACAAAAGACCTGCAAATAGAAATAGAACGACTGTGGCAAAAGCAAGCAAAGGTAGCACCACGAGCAATAGATGCCTTGGGTGCAACTCCAGAACGGCCGGAGCACCATGAACACTATCGGCATTGACAAAATCCCCGTAAGTCAATTACAGAAGGCAGCTTTACTTGGAACAGCTTACATCCTGCGACCATACCTTCTTTAACACCATCAAACTATCACACCTGCCTATCGCAGATCTTTGGGAAGGACTCGGTTGGTAGACAAAACTGTCAAATCCAGTCTAAACATCTGGCTGACTGTGCAACCTAACCAGACTAATTTGTTAAATGTACATGACACCCAAATCCCACTGATTCTGGGCTGGCCTAAAACTCCTTTAAACGGGTGTTCTAAAGAAATGTATTGTGGGATGGCTTTCTGGAATAATGGCTGGAAGTAAGCTTTGGAGACGGTGTAACATCTTTCTGGGAGAAGGAGGTCTGGAATGGTTTGGTCTACAGCTGGGGTGTCAAACTTGATTTCATTGAGAGCCGCATCAGAGTTGTGTTTGACCTCACCAAAGGTGAGTTCCTACCAGTTCAGACCAGTTCAGCCGAGTAGGTAGTAACTCAGTTTGCCACATCCCCTCACCGGCTCTCTCCATGGTGCCATAGGCACCGCCATCTTGTTTGTTGCTTCTGCGCAAGCGCAGAAGCATTTTTTAAGTACTGTGCATGCATGTGTAGCATGTGTCCCTGAGCGAACCAGCAGTAGCAGCATCGGAACCCACCCCTGGACCTTGAGGGGGGGACTAGGGTGGACGTGGCCAGGGTGGGGTGGCCAGCTTGACCTCACTCATGTTGGGGGTGCCTGTGGCCCTCCCAAACTCCATTTATGCTGGTAGAGACACCGTGGGCTGATCCTTTGCTGTTTCCAGGTGGCCCCATGGGCCAGATCTAAGCACCTTGCACGCTGGAACTCACCCCTGGGCCTTGAGTTTGACACTCCTGGTCTACAGCCAAAGGAAAAGAAACTCTGGCCTAGGTTTCTGTGCAAGGAAACTGGACGGTTGGGTTTATCTAAAGCAGGGATCTCCAAATTTAGCTACTTTAAGATTTGTGGACTTCATCTCCCAGAATTCCCCAGCCTGTCAGCCCCGGAAGCCATCTTTTGCATTGGGCCTTCAGAATATATGTATGTCAGGATTGAACTGTGGGGTCCTTGGAGCTCTCTAAGCTTGGGTTGTTTTCTTGCAGACGTTTCGTGACCCAACTAGGAAACATCACCAGTGTTAGAAGGGAGTGGGGTTTGCTCTCTGTTTGCATCCAAGGGTTGGTGGGAGTCTTCTTGATGGCTCCTTGATTAGGCTGTGGATTCCTGAGTAAGAACCCACAAGTAATGATTTCCTGAAATGCAGGGATTTCAGCTTCATTGTAAAAACAATCCTCCATCCATCCAGCTTCTTCATGAGCTGCTACAATTTTAAATGGAGGTTGTTGTTTTTCTGGAGAACTCCGTCCCAGCCTGTTTAGTCTGTTCAAATTCTCCCAAGTTTCAAAGTCTTCCCGCCATAGGCAAAATGGCTTGGTTTCCCCAGTAAGTGCGCAAGAGACACATTTTGTGCTTTTAGGAGATCAGGCCTTGAGTAAGATGGATGACAGGGTAAGCAACATGCATAGTTGGCTTGAGACCACAGTTTGCATCCAGATCAACGTGACGGTGTGAGTTCCAAGCTGCACTGATTTATTTATTTTTCTACAAATTGGCCCGATGTCTTGCAACAACTCTGTTAGCCCAGCCCTACTTTTATTCTGCTGGAATTTGGGCAAACGTGGAGTGTTGCAGATTCAAGCCAAAACATATGCCTGAAACAACACTAAAAAGAAGCAACATGGTTTCCCTTAGGCCTTATCGCCTGAGTCCTATTTACCAGTTAGATTTCCAAGTTTAGGGATGCCTCTTGTTTACACCTCCAACCCCAGGTAAGTTTCAACCTGCTGAGGCAATTATGCCTGCACAAAGATATTATTATTATTATTTGTTTGTATTTGAGGAGGTTTAATTGGCCAGCCAGGAGAAGATAAGATGCTTTGATTCACGATGGAAAGTATGTGTTGTCTACCACATGGTGTTGACTTTGGCAGGTATTGGCTAGCATTGCAAGAGTTGTGTTGTGGCCCGCTAGCAGCTTGCAGGGTTGGCAGCAGATTCGGACAGTGAGGAGGTTGGGGAGGAACATGGGCCAGTCCTGGAGTCTGGGGAAGGCTCTGACGAGTGCTCTGCATCGGAGGCAGAGAGGGGGCCAGAGCTGTCTGACAGTTATCAGCTGCCTTCGGAGTCAGACATCAGTGAGGCAGATGAACAGCTGGAGCCTGTTCCCAGTGTGCGCATGCGCAGAACTGCCAGAAGGCAAGAAGAATTAAGAAAACAGGGTTGACTTGGGAGTAAGGCTTGGAGATGATTGGCCCCTCCCATAAGACCTAAAAGAGGAGCGAACAGGACGTGAGCTTTTGCAGGAAGCAATTAGTTCATCTGGTTAGTTCAAGCTTTGAAAAGTTGTGTTTGACCCCGTGCTAAGTTTGGCCTTGCTCTGCATTTGGCAATTAGGTCTCTGGCAGCCTTCCAAGGGAGATAAGGTGGGCGTTTATCAACATTCCCCTGAAAGACCGTGGCAACTCAAGCAGACATCTGGCGGGATCTTCACAGACTGTTTGTGAAGCTGTGAGGACTGTGAATGACGATAATTCACAGCCATATAAATAAAAGAGGGGTTTGGGGACTAAGATTGTGGTATATGCTTTCTTGGGAAGCCTAGGTCAGAACACTCTGCATATAGGAGACTCCAGAAAGGAGCCTGGACTGTTGAGCTTCAAAAGCTTGCGAAAGGAAGGTGCCACCTGGGCATTTCATTGATTGGAAGCCCTTCTTAGTGATTGTCAATAAAGGAGAATATTTGTAGTTCAGGGTTGAAATGAGGGTCCTTGGTGGACTCTGAGCTTGGCTGTTTTCTTGCAAGAAAGCAACCAACTTCCGAGTCCACCAAGGATGCCTTTTCTGAGGGGTTATTTTCGCCATTGTAATCAATATCAATAACATTCAGCTTATAGGCTGCCCCATAATGCTTTACAGCACTTGCCTGGCAGTTTTGAAGAAGTATTACCAGTATTGGTATCTTGCCCCCAACCATCTGAGTCCTCATTTTACTGACCTTGGAAGAATGGAAGGCTGAGTCAACCTCATCAGGATCGAACTTCGGGCTGCAGGCAGACTTAACCTGCAATACTGCATTTGGCCTACAATACTGTACTTTATTACCAGTTCTGTGGGCATGGCTTGTTGGGTGTGGTGTGGCTTGGTGGGTGTGGCTTGGTGGGCATGGCAGGGGAAGGATACTGCAAAGTCTCCATTCCCACCCCACTCTGGGGGCGGCCAGAGGTGGCATTTGCCAGTTCACCAAACTACCCAAAATTTCTGCTACCGGTTCTCTGAACTACTCAAAATTTCCACTGCTGGTTCTCCAGAACCTGTCAGAACCTGCTGGATTTCACCCCTGGGTTGACTCCCCATCAGTGGTGGGTTGCAGGCGGTATGCCCTGGAACGGGCATACCGAAGCCTGCCCGGAGCACCGGATACCGTTCCGGTAAGGTGCTCTGGAGGAGGGTCCGCCCACCCACCCTCACTCCTTACTGTCCTTTTAGGTCTTTGGTGCTTCCATGAAAGCGCCCAGTGCATACAGCGCCTGTGTGACATTCTGCTGAGCAGCTGGAGCATCGCGGAGGCTCGGGGAAGCGCCAAGACGCATGCGCGCACATCCATGTGGACGCCAGCAAGCCCGTTCCAACCATACTGGTTGGAATGGGATTTGAAACACACCAATGCTTTCCATCTTCTTTGTGGTATCCCCTCAGATATTGGAAGACTGCGATCACATCGCCCCCTACACCTTCCTTTCATTACACTAGACATACACAATTCCCAGCTGTGGGTTTCACATTTTTTTTACCACCGGTTCGCCGCGCACACAAGCGCATTTCACACATGCGCCTGGCATCGTAAACATGCCTAATTAGGATGGCATAGAGCTGAGGTGGCCCCACCCGTGATTTCCGCTACCGGATCAAGTAAATCAGTCCGAACTGGCTGAATACTACCTCTGCCAATTCCAGCAGCCGTTCTTCATATTTGCGATAGTAGCGAATATCGGTAGGATAAGGGTGGAGTTTCATTCTCCGAACTTGTGGGTTGGTTTCTGAGCATTTCATTACCAGGCTAGGTAACACCTTCAGTGGCATTTAGGGAATGTCCGTGTCGATGTTCTCACGCTTATTTCTTCATCTGTCCTTCCAACCTTCTCTTTGGCCTCTCCCTCCAGGGCCATCAAACGCCATCTTTTTAATTGTCTGGCCTTCTTCCTTCATGACCTCAGCTTGAGGCTGAGGTGACACATTGACCCCATCCAGTAGTGGGTGGGAAGAAGTAGTTTAAACAGGACAACAGTCTCTTCAACAGGGAATGCCCCAGTTGGCATCTGTTTACCTTCCTTTCTCCTTTTCTCTTTTTTTTTGTTTTTTGTTTTCCTTTTTGCCCTGAGGTCAGAATTCTTTTGGCTGGCATTACCAGTTTAACATGCCTCTTCACTTTAATTATTCCAGACAGCTTTTTGGCTTCAGTTGCTCCTTCATTGGTTACATAAATCTTGCCAATTATTACTACGGTGCTAACTATAATTACTCACAAAGCCCAACATGTCAAGAGGTGTATTAATTTGATAATTTAATAAACACTTTGGTGCTCATGAGTATAATTATTACGTCCAAGCCAACACATATTCCATCTTCATGGGTACATTTGAGTATGCACAAGTGTACTGTATATGTGTGTGAGAGAGTGAGAGATCTTTGATTGGTATGATGATAGGACACTGATGTTCATCAGATTTATTAACATCTGAAAGGGGCAACATTTAGTCATCAAATACAGGTAGTCCTTGGCTTACAACTGTTCATTCAAAGTTGCAATAGCACTGAAAGATGTGGCTTATGACCATTTTTCACAGTTACGACCGTTGCAGCATCCCCACGGTCACCTGATCAAAACTGAGATGCTTGGCAATTGTTTCCTACTTATGATGGTTGCCATGTCCCAGGTTCATGTTGCAAACGTCTGACAAGCAAAGTTAAGGGGGAAGCCAGATTCATTTAACAACTGGGTCACTAACTTATCAAGAATGGTTGTAAGATGGGGCAAAACTCACTTTACAAATGTCTCACTTTGCAAGAGGAATTTGGGGCTCACTTGTGGGTAGTAAGTTGAGGGCTACTTGTAAATCTCTCCCAAAAGAGATCAGAATTCACATGTTAGGGGTTGTGTACTAAACGGCCAACAAGAGTAGGATATCAACTGATTCAACAGATTGATGGAGCACGTACATTACTTAGTCCAATTTTTCTGCCCACAGAGATTGCTATCCTTAAAGATTTCAAGCCAACCGTTTTGATAGACGTTGTTAACTGGACGTGGAATGAAATAAGCAGTTGAGTGGGCCTATAAATAAAAATAAAATAGAAATACATATTTGAATGTTGGAAATGTGAATTAACACATGGAACATATTATCACATATGGTGGACATGTGAGGAGCCTAAAAAGTATTGGAAAAAGATTAAAAATTGGCTAGAATCAATAACAGGAGTTAAAATTGATTGGAAACCAGAGGTTTTTTTTACTAGGAATAATGATAACGAAATATAAAAAAGAAATCCAGTATTTAATTTTACACATAATTACGGCGGCAAGGATTGCCTTCACTCAGAAATGGAAAAATAAATTGATACCAAGCGAAGATGAAATAATAAGAAATGTTATGGACGGTGCCAAAATGGGCAAATTAACAAAAGAAATCCAGGGAAAAGAAGAAAGAGAATATTATCAGATATGGGAAAAACAGTATAGGTGGCTGGAGGAAACAAACAAGGGTCAATCAAAGAAGCCAATAAAACCCAAAAATAGATGTTAAGGAGAATTAACATATGTATATGCACTCACTTAAATTTATTAGAGGTAATCACCCAATCTAACAGACAGATAAGTAAAATAAGAGTGTCAAAAATGGTGAAACGCAAATGAAATATATTAGAAGGGGAAATAACATAAGGAGAATTGTATCGATTTGAAATTGTTATTAGAAAGAACAGGAAGTTTGTACCGTATTGTACTGTATTGTGTAAATGTATACGTCTAAGTTCTTTGTGTGTGTATTTTGAATGTTTGTAAAAAATAAATAAAAATAAATAAAAATAAGAAATACATATTTGATCCTTCCCCCCCCCCATTTTTTTGAAAATGCCAACCTTCTAAAAAGCTGATTGATAGAGTAGTGAATGTTTCATATTTCAACAAAGAAATGCCTTTTTAAACCACATACTCCCAGTCTAGAGTTATCTAACTCTGCTACTGTTTGATGTATTCCTTATCTAACCATCTGTCCAATCTAGAAGATGTTGTCCAATGGTGCTAATACACTCACCTTAACGCCCTCTAGGTGCCTCCCTTGCCCCATTGGACATTTTAAAAGAGGTTTGCATATTTTTGCATATTTCTGCAAACTGCAGGAAAAAAAACAATAGCTACCAACCTGCCTCCCATTGAGGACCTGCATACTGCAGGAGTCAAAAAGAGGGCTGTGAAAATATCTACAGACCCCTTGCATCCGGGACATACATTGTTTCAACTCCTACCCTCAAAATGATGTTAGAAAGCATTGCACACCAGAATAACTAGACACAAGGGCAGTTTTTTTACCCCGAACACCATCATTCTGCTAAACAAATAATTCCCTCACCACTGTCAAACTATTTACTAAGTCTGCATTACTATTACTATTAACCTTCTCATCCTTCCTATCCCCCATCTCCTCCCACTTATAACTGCAGGACTGTAACTTTGTTGCTTGCATCCTTATGATTTACATTGATATTGTTACCTGATATGATTTGATTGCTTATTTGTACCCTATGACTATCATTAAATGTTGTATCTTATGATTCTTGATGAATGTGTCTTGCATTTTCATGTACACTGAGAGCATATGCACCAAAGAGAAATTCCTTGGGTGTCCAATCACACTTGACCAATAAAGAATTATATTATATTATATTATATTCTGTATTCCTGTTCTATTCTATTCTATTCTATTCCATTCCATTCTATTCTATTCCATTCCATTCCATTCCATATCATTCCATATCATTCCATATTTTCTATTCTATTCTATTCTATTCTATTCTATTCTATTCTATTCTATTCTATTCCATTCCATTCCATTCCATTTCATTCGATATCATTCCATTCCATATTTTCTATTCTATTCTATTCTATTCTATTCTATTCCATTCCATTCCATTCCATTCCATATTTTCTTTTTTATTCTATTCTATTCTATTCTATTCTATTCTATTCTATTCTATTTTGGGAAAAAGAGAAACATGCTAGGCTCCAACATCCATATTTCTAATAATGCTTATGAGGTCCACGCAAGGTGGAAGTAGTTGGTTGGTTTGGTGTGACAGAAGCCTGCCTCCCTACAATAAAACAAGGTACAGTTAGTCCTCAGACATACAACAGTTCATTTAGCGACCGTTAGAAGTTACAATAGCACTGAAAAAGTGACTTATGACCGGTTTCCATACTTATAACCATTTCAGCATCCCCATGGTCACCTGATTAAAACTGAGACACTTGGCGACTGCTTCATATTTACGACGGTTGCAGGGTCCCGGGGTTCGTTGATCTCATTTTGTGACCTTCCGACAAGCAAAAGTCAATGGGAAAAGCCAGATTCACTTAACAACCGTGTTACTAAGCAGTGAATCAGTTGGCAACTGTGGCAAGAAAGGTTGTATAAGGGCGGGGGGAGTCATTTAACTTGTGTGGCTCAGGAACAAAAATATTGGCTCGGTTCTGGTCGTAACTCAAGGACTACCGGCATAGCAATGAATGAGTATTATTTAAGAAGGAACCATAGAGAAAGGACTTGCTGGCGTTGGTATAACTCAAGGATCTCCAACCTTGGCAATTTTAAGCCTGGAGGACTTCAACTCCCAGAATTCACCAGCCAGCTTTGCATACTTTTGAGAATTTCCGCCTAGAATCCATTTAGTCCTCGACTTACAACCACAATGAAGCCCAACATTTATGTCGCTGAGTGAGACATTTGTCTAGTGAATTTTGCCCCATTTGATGACCTTTCTTGTCACGGTTGTTAAGTGAATCGCTGCGGCTGCTAACTTGATTAACAACGTGGTTATTGAGTGAATCTTGACCTTGCTTGTTAGAAGGCTGCAAAAGGTGATCCCACAACACTTGCAACCGTCATAAATTTGAGACTGTTGCCAAGCCTCTGAATTTTGATCATGTGTCCTTGGGGATGCTACTAGTCACGAGTGTGAAAAATGGTCATAAGTGGCTTTTTTTCCAGTGCCATTGTAACTTCAAACGGTCACTAAACAAGGACTGTCTGTTCCTTTCTACTACCAGCTCACCTTCTATCAACCTTCGGACTGTTTAAAGTGCTCAAGATAGAAATCTGTTCTTTTTTTTGTTAATAGGAATCAACACATCAGTTGCAAAGCATAAGTAATAATTATTTCCAGGACATTACATGCTGCCAGGCAGAATGGATTTCTTCCATCCTACGTTCATAAAGGAGACACCTTGTGCCTTTCGTTCTCTTATGTGGAAACCATAAGACGGCTTCTGTTCACCTTTAATTAATTAAGAAGTCACTCTCGTTAATTGCCCTTTCATTAAACCATCTGTTTCTCCTAGTATTTCCTTTATACGTTTTAGGTCATCCTCAACTTATAACTGATGATTTTATGACTGCGCAGAGTTACATATGTATGTTCCTGAAAGCAAAAACGTTACACATTTGAAGTTAAAAGAGATGAGCCTTAGAGAAAAGTGGGAGAAAATAAACAAACAAATAAAGAGAAAATGATAGAAGACAAGCAAAAAAAAAAAAAAGAATAAAGAATAAGAAAGAACATGTCCAAAAGTCTGAGCCCATTTTCTAGGGCACCCTTTCACTTGCTCATCCTCCATTTCAAACTTTAGCAAGAGCTTATGAATTTTGGCAATTAAATGTTCATCATTTCTATATCGCACTAACAATATAGCAGATTTGCAGTGCTTTACAGCCCTCTCTAAGTGGTTTTAGATTGCGTCTTGTCCCCAACAATCTGGGTCCTTATTTACAATACAATACAATAGCAGAGTTGGAAGGGACCTTGGAGGTCTTCTAGTCCAACCCCCTGGGACTGGACTAAAACATATGAAGAACGGTTGTAGGAACTAGATATGTCTAGTTTAATGAAAAGAAGGACTAGGAGTGACATGATAGCAGTGTTCCAATATCTCAGGGGTTGCCACAAAGAAGAATAGAATAGAATAGAATAGAATAGAATAGAATAGAATACAATGCAATGCAATGCAATGCAATGCAATGCAATGCAATGCAATGCAATGCAATGCAATGCAATGCAATGCAATGCAATGCAATGCAATGCAATGCAATACAATACAATACAATACAATACAATACAATACAATACAATACAATACAATAGCAGAGTTGGAAGGGACCTTGGAGGTCTTCTAGTCCAACCTCCTGCCTAGGCAGGAAACCTTCTACCGTTTCAGACAAATGGCTATCCAACATCTTCTTAAAGACTTCCAGTGTTGGGGCATTCACAACTTCTGGAGGCAAGCTGTTCCACTGATTAATTGTTCTAACTGTCAGGAAATTCCTCCTTAGTTCTAGGTTGCTTCTCTCCTTGATCAGTTTCCACCCATTGCTTCTTGTCCTGCTCTCAGATGCATTGGAGAATAGCTTGACTCCCTCTTCTTTGTGGCAACCCCTGAGATATTGGAACACTGCTATCATGTCTCCCCTGGTCCTTCTTTTCATTAAACTAGACACAGCCTGTTCCTGTAACTGTTCTTCATATGTTTTAGTCTCCAGTCCCCTAATCATCTTTGTTGCTCTTCTCTGCACTCTTTCTAGAGTCTCCACATCTTTTCTACATCGTAGCAACCAAAACTGAATGCAGTATTCCAAGTACAGTATTTCATTGACCTGGGAAGGATGGAAGGCTGAGTCAACCTTGAGCCAGTCACAATCGAACTGCTGGCAGTCGACAGTGTTGACCTGTAATACTGCATTCTAATCACTACACCACCAGGGCTTTTCAATATAATTCAATTTGAAATTTGCCTTTTGTTGCTCCATTCCAAATATCCTGTTATCTACATTAAATCTTGAAGCAGTTACTTTTCCATGGAGAAAATGCTATTTAATATTGCCTGTGGAAATTTACAGATTGCATCATCCTTAAGATTTTAAAAACAAATGCACATATTTGGAGTTTCCTCCATCTCAACCACCCTGGACTCTCACTTTAACTGTATGAATGGCTATATGAAGACCCAATTTTTTGGGGGGAGGGATACTGACTCTGTAAACTGCTTAGAGTGGGTTGTAAAGAACTATGAAATGGTATATAAGTCTAAAGGCTATTGCTATAGAGAGAGAGAGAGACAGAGAGAGAAAGAGAGAGAGAGAGAGAGAGAGAGAGAGAGAGAGAGAGAGAGAGAGAGAGAGAGAGAGAGAGAGAGAGAGAGCCATTTATACATACATACATACATACATACATACATACATATGTATTTGTGTTACAACCCCTGGTATGCCCAAATATGGGAGGGAGCTCACTCCTCCCTCTTTCTGTCCTTCGGCTCATCACAGAAAACCATGGCTTAGCTGATAAAGGAGGAGAACCGATGGTGTAGTGGCTAGCAAGTCTGCCTAATATATAACACATCCCAGGTTCAAATCCCAGTAAGGGTATGGCTAGCTGATGAGAGCTAAACAGCTTGAAATGGATCCATACTAGTCTCCCTTTATTTATTTATCAGCACAAATACAACACAAATATAAAAAGGCAACATTAAAAATAAAAAGAATATGGGTTTCTGCCTGCATGGTTTTCTGTGATGAGCCGAAGGACAGAAAGAGGGAGGAGTGAGCTCCCTCCCATATTTGGGCATACCAGGGGTTGTAACACAAATACATACATACATACATACGTACGTACGTACGTACGTACGTACGTTTGTATGTATATGTATATATATGGTGGTCTTGTTGTATTCAGGTCTTTTCCCGTGGTAAGATTGAGATTGTCTTGGCAACGTTTCGGTGAGGTCCCACTCGCCATCTTCAGGCTGGTGTTTTTGGCTTTGTGCTTGTATGAGTAAGGCGTGGTCGGACCTATCGTCTTTCTATAAATCTTGGTGTGTGTGGAGTGCTGGCTTTGTTGCTGTGAGTGGGTTGATTGGCTGTGTAGTTACATCCTGATTGGTAGATGGAGTTGATGTTTGTAGATTGGTCGGCTGTTTGGTATCATCCTGTGTGGCTGAGGTGCTGGCTGTGTGTCTGTTGTTCTTTTGTGTTGTAATGACATGGGTGGTGGGTGGGGATCGTTTGTTGACTAGGACTGGTTTCCAGATGTCTGGCAGGCAGGAGGCATCATCACATTTATTCATGTTGTGGGGGTCTTTCTCTATTTTGATGGCTTCCATAATTATTCTCTTGTTGAAGTGTTCTGTTTTGGAGATTAATTTGGTTCTTTCAAAATCAATTTCATGTCCTGTTGCTTTAAGGTGCTGGAAAAGGGAGGAAGTTTTTTTTCTTCTTTTCTGACTGTGTTCTTGTGTTCTGTGATGCGTACATTTATTCTCCTATTAGTTTGTCCAATGTATGTGGCTGGGCAGATTTTGCATGGTATTTCATAGTCTCCTTGGTTTTCTAGCTGGATTTTGTCTTTGGGGTTTCTTAAGATGTTGGCTATTTTTTTGGTCAGTGCTGAAGGCTGTCTTGATATTGTGCTTGTGGAGAATTTTGCTGATTTTATCTATGGTGCCTTTGATGTAAGGGAGGAGGGTGATGCTGTTGTCCTGTTCTGTGTCTCGGTTCTTGGGGAGAGTCTCCCTTTGGATTAGGTTGGTAATTGTTTTTCTTTGGAATCTGTTGGAGATTAATACGTTTGTGAGAGTGTGTAACTCTGTTTTCAGGTGGTCTTTGTTGGCTAGGCGTTTGGTTCTGGAGATGAGTGTCTTGGCTACAGAGTTGATCTGTGCAAGGTGGTGATGGGATTGTGTGTTTAAGTAGCGGTTGGTGTGTGTTTTTTTCCGGTAGATGGTGTGTTCTAGGGAGCCATTGGTTTTTTTGTAGATTAGGACGTCCATAAAGGGAAGTTGGTTGTTTGCTTCTATTTCAATAGTGAATTGTATTTTGGGGTGTAGGCTATTGAGATGTGTGAGGAAGTTGTCCAGATTTTCTTTCCCGTGTGGCCAAATCACGAAAATGTCATCAACATATCTAAGCCAGAGTTTGTGTTTGTGTTCAGTTTTATCTAAGGCGTTAGTTTCAAAATGTTCCATGTATAAGTTTGCGATGACGGGTGAGAAGGGTGATCCCATGGGTGCTCCTTCTATCTGCTTGTATCTTTGTCCATTATAGATGAAGTATGTGTTGGTTAGGCAGTGGTTGGTCAGGTCCAGGATGTGTTATGGGGGGTTGTGTTTGTTCTGGATAGCTGTCAAGGCTTCTTTTATAGGCACTTGGGTGAAGAGGGATATGACATCGAAGCTCATGAGTAGTTCGCTGGGTTGTAGGTTTTGTTTCTTTATTGTTTCTATGAAGTGGAGTGAGTTTTGTACGTGTGAGGTGATGGATTCTGCGTAGGGTTGGAGTTGTTTGGTGAGGAATTTGGCAAGATTCTGTAGAGGTGAACCTATGGAGCTGACTATGGGTCTGCGTGGTGTTCCTTCTTTGTGTATCTTGGGGAGGCCATAGAGCTTGGGGCATCTGGATGATTTTTCTCTGGGGATGATTCTTTGCTGGATCTCTTCACTGATCCGAGAGGCTTTTATTTTGGATTTAGTGGTTTTTTCCAGGTAGGTGGTGGGGTCTGTGTTTAAAGGTTTGTAAGTGGGGTCTTGGAGTAGGTTGGATAGTTTGGCTTGGTAGTCAGACGTGTTCATCACCACAGTGGCGTTACCTTTGTCTGCTGGGAGAATGCTTATGTTGTTGTCTTTCCTCAAGTTGGTGAGTGCTTTTTGTTCCTCCTTATGTAAGTTGCTTCTGGGTGGATTGCTGGAGCAGATGACATTGGTGACTTCAAGTCTGATTTTATTGGCTTCATCTGGGTTGATTTTGGTTAGGGTAACTTCGACTCCGCATATGATGTTTTCAGTGGGGATGCGTTTGGGGGCGACTGCAAAGTTGAATCCTTTGGAAAGGACATTGGTTTCTGCTGTGGTGAGGGTCCTGTCTGATATGTTGTGTACTGTTCGTTTCATGAGTTGCTGTGGAGGGGGGTTGGGCTTCTGTTGTTTTTCTAGTCTGTGGAGTTTGTTGGTGTGTGTGTGTGTGTGTGTGTCTTGTAGGAGGTTTCTGTTTCGGCTCTCCAGAGGGCTAGTTGTTTGGATTTGTCCCAGAGTGCTGGGTAGATTTTGTTGCTGAGTTTGAGGTAAAGAGTGAGTAGGTCCCAGTTGGTTTGGTCTAGTAGGAATCTTTTCCTGTCGAGTTTGTTTCTGTTTAAAGCTAATTCAGTTCTTTTCAGAATCCAACGAGGTCCCACTCGCCATCTTCAGGCTGGTGCCTTCGGCTTCGTGCTTGTGCGAGCAAAGCGTGATCAGAGCTGCCGTCTTTCTATAAATATTGGTGGGTGGGTGTGGAGTGCTGGCTTTGTTGCTGTAAGCGGATTGGTTGGCTGTGTTGTAACATCTTCATTAGTTGATGGAGTTGATGTTTGCAGATTAGTAGGTTGTTTCGTAACATCCTGTGTGGCTGAGGTACTGGCTGTGTGCCTATTGTTCTTTTGTGTTGTAATGACCTGGGTAATGGGCTGTGTGATGACATCCTGAGCTCTGTTGTAGTGATATCCTGAGTCCTGTGCTGCAATCTCCTGGGGGGTTGGCCACGTTGTAACATCCTGAGCTTTTGTGTTATAACCTCCTGAGTTCTGTGATGTAATGTCCTGAATAGATGGCTGAGGTGTAACATCCCGGGTTTTGGTTTGGCTCCGAGTTTGCAGTCTGGCCATGTGTCCTGGCGTGTGTCAGTTTGCTTTGTGTGGGGGTCGGAAGGGGGTGCTGCAGTTGGTGATTCCACTATGGTTTGGCTTCTGGATGGTGGTTGCATTTTGTCTATGGGATGAGTTTGGGTTTGAGTCTGGTGAGGGTGATTGGTGGTTGCGTCCTGTGTTGTTCTAGATCCGGTGTCGATTTTTGTGGTTGGGACTCGTTTGTTGACTAGGGCTACTTTCCAGATGTCTGGTAGGTGGAAGGTATCATCATGTTTATTCATGTTGTGGGGGTGTTTCTCTATTTTGATACCTTCCATAATTATTCTCTTGTTGAAGTGTTCAGTTGTGGAGATTAATTTGATTCTTTCAAAATCAATTTCATGTCCTGTTGCTTTAAGATGCTGGAAGAGGGAGGAAGTTTTTTCTTTTTTTCTTACTGCGTTCTTGTGTTCTGCAATGCATGCATTTATTCTCCTATCTCCCCCCCCCCAATATCTACAGAAAGACGGCAGCTCCGATCACACTTTGCTCGCACAAGCACGAAGCCAAAGGCACCAGCCTAAAGATGGCGAGTGGGACCTTGTCGAAACACTGCCATGACAATCTCAATCTTACACTGGAAAAGACCCGTGTAAGATATATATACATACACACAGAGACACACACACACACATGGAATTTGTACCCATTTCCAGAATAAAGACCTTTGTGGATCTTTGAGTGTTTTACTTATTGGGGGTAAGAAGTGTCTCTACTTTAGTTCCTCCAAAGTTTAACCCAACACATGTGAGTCTATTAAATGTCTACAGCTCTTTAAAGCAGCTACATCCTTCCTCTTGATTTCCTGTCAGCTGTGATGAGCTGTGATGAGCTGCCACATCATCCAGGGAAAAGATGCAGCTGCTTTAAAGAATTACATATAGAAGCTGCTTTTTCTTTTCCAAATCTGACCGAACACTAGTAAGAATTCATATTAAATCCTTCTTAGTGGCGATAAAAGCAGCAAAATGGCAACATTTTTCCAGTCTTATCACGTCTGCAGATAACTGCCCAGTTTAGGGTGACCCGCTCCTTACTTAATCAAGGAACTGGGGAAGACCCCTTGCAGGGTAGGGCTGAGGAATTTGTTCAGTATCTGCAGGATAAAATCGCTCAGATTCAGACAGGCTTTGACTCTTACTGGATAGATTCGGGTGAGTCGACAGGGATGAATCTTGTGGAAACTATCTGGGATGAGTTTGACCCTGTGACTCCCGAGGGCATGGACAGGATTATGGGGAGACTCAGTGCTGCCACTTGTGTGCTGGACCCGTGTCCCTTTTGGTTAGTTTTGGCTTCCCGGGAGGTGACACGAGGCTGGCTCCAGGCGATTACCAATGCTTCATTGAGAGAGGGGTTCTTTCCCACCGCTTTGAAGGAGGTGGTGGTGAGGCCCCTCCTTGAGAAGCCTTCCCTGGACCCAGCCTCTTTAGCAAACTATCGTCCGGTCTCCAAGCTTCGCTTTGTAGCGAAGGTTGTTGAGAGTGTGGTAGCAATTCAGCTTCCCCAGTACCTGGACGAAGCTGCCTATCTGGATCCATTTCAGTCGGGTTTCAGGCCCGGGTACAGCACAGAGACGGCATTGGTTGCGTTGGTTGATGATCTCTGCCGGGCCCAGCACAGGGGTTGTTCCTCTGTCCTGGTCCTATTAGACCTCTTGGCGGCTTTCGATACCATCGACCATGGTATCCTACTGCAACGACTTGGGGGGTTGGGAGTGGGGGGCACCATTTTGCGGTGGTTCTCCTACCTGTCAGATCGATTGCAGTTCATGTTGACTGGAAGGCAGAGATCGACCCCGAGGCAACTTTCTTGTGGAGTGCCCCAGGGGTCGGTTCTCTCACCCCTCCTGTTCAACATATACATGAAACTGCTGGGCGAGATCATCCATGGTTTCATCTCTACCCCAAACCACCCAAATGATGCCCTCGATGTGATGTCCCGATGCCTGGAGGCTGTACGGATCTGGATGGGGACGAACAGGCTCAAGCTCAATCCCTCCAAGACTGAGTGGCTGTGGTTCCCGTCATCCCGATTTGTGCACCTTGTACCATCTTTGATGATAGGGGGAGAAATTTTAGCCACCTCAGAGGGGGCCAGCAATCTGGGAGCCCTCCTGGATACGCGGCTTAGTTTAGAAGAACACCTGATGGCCGTGACCAGGGGGGCCTTTTACCAGGTTCGCCTAGTACGTCAGTTGTGCCCCTTCCTGGATTGGGATGCCTTGTGCACAGTCACTCACGCCCTCGTCCTTTCTCGCCTGGACTACTGTAACGCTTTCTACATGGGGCTGCCCTTGAAGAGCACCCGGAGGCTTCAGCTGGTCCAGAATGTGGCCGCGCAAGTTGTCATGGGGGTACCTAGGTGCTACCATATTACACCCCTTTTAGGCGGCCTGCACTGGTTGCCGGTTGTTTTCCAGGTGCGATTCAAGGTGTTAATTATGATCTTTAAAGCGCTCCATGGCTTAGGCCCAGGGTATTTGCGAGATCACCTACTGCCACCGGTAGCCTCCCACCATCCAGTACGATCCCACAGAGTTGGCCTCCTCAGGGTGCCGTCGGCCAGGCAGTGTCGGCTGGCGACCCCCAGGGGGAGAGTCTTTTCTGTGAGAGTGCCTTCCCTTTGGAATGAGCTGCCCCCGGAGCTTCGCATAATCCCTGACCTCCAATCCTTCCGGCGTGTCCTAAAAAGTTGGCTTTTCCAGTAAGCCGGCCTGGCCTGAATAAAATAAATTATTAATTTTAATTGTTAATTTTAATTTAATTTCTAAATCTCATTGTAAATGTCTATTGGTTTTTTTTTTTTGGCTATTCTGTTTAATCTTTCTTTTAACTTTTGTAATATGTGTTTTTATGTTGTACGCCGCCCTGAGTCCTTTGGGAGAAGGGTGGCATATAAGTCCAATAAACCTAAACCTAACCTAAACCTCTTCCCATGCATGAAAATATGGTGGAAACCTCTGTACAGAATTAAATGCTGGAATTCATTCAACATGCTTAACCAGCTTCTGGGTTCTCAAAATACTTTGATATTGGCTTAACCAGACAAACTTGATTTCTATAATGCATTAAGGCATATCTGCAGGTACACACAAGCTAAGGTGAAAACTAACCAAGGCAAACACTGGGTATAATTACAAAGCTGTTAGTCTTTAACTTAGCAGATGATGCAAGCTTCAGGTTACGATGGGATAAGTTACAGAGTCTTATGATGTGGTTATGTGTACTTTAGCACCCATTTTTATCAGAACATTTCATGGCAGTGGTAAATTTTTGCTTTTTATTTTATTTTTCGCTGATTGCCTTTTGAAGCAGTGGGAAAGCTGCTACTGGTTTCCCTGATATGGCTTTGTTCTTCTATGTTGTGCCGTGCATTTGTGAAGCGGCTGTTTTGCTTCTCATGTACATACAGATCTGTACATGTCTCACACCATTGCATTGCATAAAAACGCTCGTTTTAGCCTCATGTTCTTTGCCAGAAAAGTAGATGAGGCTAAAATGAGAAGAGATGGTTGGTCGTTAACAAGTTATGATCCGATCTACTATTATTGTGACAACGGGTTTTAATCAGAACATCATTCACACCTGTGCAATGACTGCATTTGATTGCCCTACTTTTAGGGTTCTTCATACTGTGTGCATGTGAGTTGCAAGGATTTGTAGTGAATTACCTCAGGAGAATGAGGGAAAATAAATTCAGTCCAAATATATCATTTGAGCATCAAGGAAAGAAAACATCACCCCAAAAACAAACTTATTAAAGCTTGACTGCTTTCATTAATTTCTTCCGTTCAGCTGAGGCTGTAGAGGTATTGCTGTTTAAATATTTAAATCTACCATATGAAGTTAACCAACTTTGCAGTATACGGTGTACTACTGTGTACTTTGCAGATAGAAGGATTAACTTACCTGATGAGTATCTCTTCAATAAGCCTCCTAAGTAGATAACTCAACACGTTCTTTCATATATTAAAAGATCTAATGAATAGGTTTAGGTCCAACCATATATTGGGAATGTCCTTAAATGCTTGTGTGTGTTCCATCACACTTAATCTCCATCAGAGATTGGACAACCATTTGTCCAGGGTCGCCAGCTTGAGCAGGGGGTTAGAAGACCTCCAAGGTCACTTCCAACTCTGCTCTTCTGTTGTTCGATCTCTCCTCTGCAAAGTAAGGATGTTGTAGAAACAAAGATGATGGTGGTAAGCACCATAAAAACATATATTTTTTTTGTTTAGGAGAAAAATCTAAAGCCATTTGTGGAATTTCTTATTTCCTAATCTTTCTTTCTTGAGAGGAATACAGCAAGCACAGTCCAAATTCATATTCTCGATTGGCTAAATCAGGGGTCAGCAACCCACAGCTCTGGAGCTGCATGTGGATCTTTCATCCTTCTGCTGTGGCTCCCTGTCGCCAGTCGGCGCCACAATTGATAGGTCTTTCAGTTAGGACAGGTAGAGGAAAAAGGACACCACACTAGGGGGAGACTCTATGGTGGGGGAACCAGACTTCCGGTTGGCAGAGGAAAAAGGCCACCACACTAGGAGGAGACTCTATGGTGGGGGAACCGGACTTCCGGTCAGCAGAGGAAAAAGGACGCCACACTAGGAGGAGACTCTATGGTGGGGGAACCAGACTTCCGGTCGGCAGAGGAAAAAGGACACCGTGCTAGGAGGAGACACAATGATGAGGGAACTAGACTTCCAATCGGCTCCAGAATTGATAGGAAGGCTTCAGTTTAGGACCTTTGTGGCTCTTTGAGTGTTTAAGGTTGTCGACCCCCTGGGCTAAATCCTTGGGCCAGAGATCTCCAAACTTGGCATTTCCAGGTATATGGACTCTTAACTCCCAGAATGCCACAGCCAGCAGAGCCATTGCTGAGAATTCTGGGAGCTGAAGTCCACTCACCGTCAATTGGCCAAGGTTCAGAGACCAACTCAAAGTCTATAATAAAAGCAGGAATTTACAGCATTTCCTGGCCCAAGGTCTATATACTTGGATTTGGGGGGAGGGGGCTCTTGGAGACAGGAGGGGAGAATTTAATAAGGTCAAGATGGCAGCCATGACTGTAAGATCAAGGTCCCAACTCATTTTACATGATGGGTTGACCATTGCATGCTCACAGCTCTTCTCTTGATTTTGTGACTTTTCCTTCATTCTGAAGAAGGCTTTAAGTTTGAAAAAGGAACATAGGTATGTAGGTAGATATGTAGGTAGGTAGGTAGGTAGGTAGGTAGGTAGGTAGGTAGGAAGGAAGGAAGGAAGGAAGGAAGGAAGGAAGGAAGGAAGGATGGAGGACTATCAGCAAGGTGGATAGACTCACTTACAGTGGTGATAACTCCATCATTGGAAGTTCTCAAAGACCAAATTAGGGACAGATCATCATGGGAAAAAGGCTGATGGAATTAGCAGAGATAGCTAAATTGACTGCTTTAATTAAAGAAAAGTGTTCCAACTACTTTTCTTTCTTGGAAACCACTTCTGGACTTTGTGCCTGAGGTGAGGAAAAAAATGAAACTTGGAGTTTTGCTGATTTGATAGGTTTGTTGCTATAGAAATGTTAATAATAACAGAATAGCAGAAGGGACCTTGGATGCCATCTAGTCTAACCTATGTGGTTCCTAAGAGTCAGCTCCAATTGGATGGCACATAACCAATTGGATGTGTCTCTGCTGTCTGCATAGCAGCAAGCCAGCAAATAGATGGAAGAAAAACAAAAAAATGAACTTTGATTATGTATTATTTATGTTTAATTAAAATCAAGTATAAACATGACGGTTCTCTCCAGCTATGTGCTGTATAATTTTCCTCTTCTGTCGTACAGGTAGTCCTTGATTTACAGCAATTCATTTAGTGACCATTCAAAGTTACAACGGCACTGTAAAAAAAGTGACTTTTGACCATTTTTTACACGACAGGATAGAATAGAATAGAAAACAATAGAAAAGAAAAGAAAAGAAAAAACATGGAATTGAATGGAATGTAGAAGAGAATAGAATAGAATGGAATGGAATGTAGAATAGAATAGAATCAAATGGAATAGAATAGAAAACATGGAATTGAATGGAATGTAGAATAGAATAGAATAGAATAGAGTTGAATTGAATTGAATTGAATAGTGGAATAAGAATAGAATAGAATGGAATGGAATAGAATAGAAAACATGGAATGGAATGTAGAATAGAATAGAATAGAGTTGAATTGAATTGAATAGTGGAATAAGAATAGAATAGAATAGAATAGAATAGAATGGAATGGAATGGAATGGAATTGAATTGAATGGAATGGAATGGAATGGAATGGAATAGAAAACATGGGATTGAATGGAATGTAGAAGAGAAAAGAAGAGAAGAGAAGAGAAGAGAAGAGAAGAGAGGAGAGGAGAGGAGGAGTTGAAAGGGATCTTGGAGGTCTTCTAGTCCAACCCCCTGCTCAGGCAGGAGACCCTATACCATTTCAGATAAATGGTTGTTCAATCACTTCTTAAAAACTTCCAGTGTTGGGAGAATTCAACTTCTCCAACTTCTGGAGGCAAGTTGTGTCACTGGTTAATTATTCTAACTGCCAGGAAAGATCTCCTTAGTTCTAGGCTAGTTCTCTCCTTAGTTAGTTTCCATCCATTGCTTCTTGTCCTGCCCTCTGCTGCAACATTCCCATAGTCATGTGACTGAAAATTGCCGCTTGGCAACTGACTCATATTTATGACAGTCCTGGTGTCATGTAATCCTCTTTCAACCTTGAGCAAAGTCAAGAGGGAAGCCAGATTCACTTAAAAACCCTGTTCCTAATGTAACAACTGCAGTGACTGACTTAACAACTGTGGCAAGAAAGGTCATAACATGGGACAAAGCTCACTTAACATTTCTGCTGCTCATTTAGCAGCAGAAATGTGGGGCTCAATTGTAGTGGTAATTTGAGGATTACCTGCAGGGGTGGGATTCAGCCAGTTCGGACCGGTTTGGGCAAACCGGTAGCTCCGACGATCAGCTGGGGAGTGAACCTGTTCGCTCCAACGATCAGCTGGGGAGTGAACCTGTTCGCTCCAATGATCAGCTGGGGAGTGAACCTGTTTGCTCTGACAATCAGCTGGGGAGGGAACCAGTTCGCTCCAATGATCAGCTGGGGAGTGAACCTGTTTGCTCTGATGATCAGCTGGGGAGGGAACCAGTTCGCTCCAATGATCAGCTGGGGAGTGAACCTGTTTGCTCTGACGATCAGCTGGGGAGCAAACCAGTTCGCTCCAATGATCAGCTGGGGAGTGCTGAAGGCTGCAGAGTGCTGCTGGGGGCCTGGGAAGGCAAAAATATCTCTGTTTTTGCAAAAAACAGCCCGTTTTCCGCTTGTTTTTGGCAAAAATGGGGGCAGGACTTCGGGAGGCCAAAAATGGCTGTATTCAGTGTATAAGACACACAACATTTCCACGCTCTTTTTTTGGGGGGGGGGGAAGGTGTGTCTTATATCCAAAGATTATGGTACACAAAGCTCATGCAGAGCAAGTTACAAAGAATAAAATGAATCTAATCTGAGTAAATCAGATTAAATCAGTAAATCAGGGATATGTACCATATCCCATCAGGAAATCCACTTTGAAATCCATTGGAATTATTTTAATATTTAAGGCAAATGAGAGCGGGCCATCCAATCTGATAAGAGAAACATGACTTTATCTTCAATATCTTAGAATCTGTAGATAAGAATTACAATGCAGGCAAGGAACCAAATGATCAATCTATGTGTTTATAGTATATAATATCTTTTGTACACTATATACTATAAAACAGAAAATGAAAGTTTTGTTTTTAATTACATCTGTCATCAATCAGCGATATGACATAATTTTAAGACAGTATCTACCTGGGGCTATTTGTATGAAATTCTGTTGCCCAAGAAGTAAGCTCTCTGCTTACAGTCATTCGTTTAGCCACTGTTTGAAGTTACTGAAAAACCTGAGTTACAACCAGTTGTTGCACTTACAACTGTCACAGCATTTTTTTTCCAAGCATTTTTTATTTTTATTTTAATGCAAACATTTCACCATTCATTAAACAGTGTGTCGTCTGGGTACAATTTTTTTGTAACATAATACTGTTTCAATGAGGTCTCACTTGCCATCTTCAGGCTGGGTTTTGGGCTTAAAGCGTAGTCGGAGCTGCCGCCTTTCTATAAATCTTGGGTGGGGGGTGGAGTGCTGGCTTTGTTTCAGTAAGTGGAATGATTGGTCATGTGGTTGTATCATGATTGGTAGATTGGTGCTGATTGGGGCTGGCTGTGTGTCCGTTGTTGTTTCGTGTTGTAACGGCCTGGGTGGCGGTTGGGGCTCGTTTGTTTTGTTGTTGTTTTTTAATAAACAGTTTTATTTGTTTTTTCAAATATTTTGGGGAAAAGGGTACATAAGTGTGGAGAAAAATTTTGACAGCTGGGCTCGTTTGTTGACTAGGGCTGGTTTAAAAATGTCTGGTAGGCGGGAGGTATCGTCACGTTTATTCATGTTGTGAGCGTATTTCTTTTATTATTTTATATATAGATATTATTATATATATTATTTATATAAGATTATAAGGGTGAATCATAACTGCCGAATCTCTGGCTGAATAATAAAACACTTTTTCAATTGTAAAAAAAGGGTTAGGGTTAGGGTTAGGATTTTATATATATATATATATATATATATATATATATATATATATATATATATATATATATATATATATATATATATATATATATATATATATATATATATATATATATATATATATATATAATCTTATTTTAATATTAGTACTTAAAACTCCACACATCTATTATTATAGCATTTCTCTTCTTAATTTATTTAACTTTATAATACATTATTTTCATATTTATTCTCTAACCATTGGTAAAATAACCCCCCCCCCCATATATTATAATAGATTCTTCCTTTCCTTTAATTACAAGTGTTAATCTATTCATTTATGCACATTCTAATATTTTTTAAATCACATTTTCATTTGTGGGGATCTCTTCGCCCTTCCAATTTTGTGCTAATACAATTCTAGCTGCAGTTATTATATGAATAATCAACGATACATTTTCTTTGCTATGTTTTTCTGATAAGATACCCAACAAGAACAGTTTAGGTTTTAGATCAATATCTTGCTGCATCGTCTTCTCCATCCATGTTTGGATTTTCCCCCAGTCTATTTTTGCTTCTCCACACGTCCACCACGTATGATCATTCAACCCCAAATTATCTGGTGTCAAATATCTGGTGACATTTCCAACATTTAGTTGATTTTGTCTTTAAACTTTCACAGCATTCACATGGTCATGTGGTAAAAAGTGTGGGCTCTTTCAAAACTGGATATCCGGGTACCAAGAACTGCCACATTTGGCTATCAAGTTATGAAGCAGATCTGGAGATGGCAATGGTTCCCCAATCAACACTAAAATAGTCCCCTAAATCCAGTTTCCCAGATCCCTGAGGTGATTAAATAAAGGTGTATGCTTCGATGTGTGAGAAGCTAGATTGGAATAGACTGCTAACTGCCAGTTCCCTTGCAATCTGATTTCAATACTTCAAAGCATTGAAGAACCAGGAATGTATAATCCCTCTGTGAAATACATTTATATCAATTAATCTAGGCGTTATGGATGTCATCTCAGTGAAAGTAGGCTAACGTTTGCTTGAGAAAAAGCGGCTGAAATCCTGGGTGGAACCATCAATAGATATTTAGAAAAATATTGCTAGAAATAGATGGATGGCTTGCAAGAAACAACTTATAAGGTTTCATCTTCCTTTGTCCTTCCCTCTCCCCCTCTCTTGGTCCCTCTCTTTTCCTTCCTTCCTTCTTTCCTTCCTTCCTTCACTCCTTCCTTCCTCCCTTCCCCCCTCCCCCCTCTTCTTTCTTTCTTTCTTCCTTTCCTCCTTCCTTCCCTCCCTCTCCTTCCATCTTTCTCTTTCTTTCTTTCTTTCTTTCTTTCTTTCTTTCTTTCTACCTTCCTTCCTCTCTTCCTCTTCCTCCTTCCCTTCCTCCATGCCTCTTTTCTTCCTTATTTTTCCTCTCTCCCTCTCTTTCTCTCTCCCTCTTTGCCCCTCCCTCCCTCCCTCCCTCTTCCTTCCTTCCTTCCTTCCTTCCTTCCTTCCTTCCTTCCTTCTTTCTCTCTTAGAGAGAAGCTAATTGAAAAGGGCAGATGAATTAACTTGCTTTCCTCCCTTTTCATAACAGAGTTGAACATTAACGGTGGTGACATGACTCTTTCGTTGCCTCTAATGTTAATTACTGAAGATTCATTGGCAATCAGTGATATGATTCACAAAGACCTATTGTTAAGCAAATCTACACATCTGTTTGATTCAAGACAAATGAGTACCAAATGAGGGGGGGGGGGAAGAGAGGGAAAGTTAAGGGGGGGGGGGGGAGAACCACGTGGTACGATTTGTAAGTTTGCTCCTGTCTGTGAACACTCAAAGTTAACCGAAGCCAACCCAGTGAATATAATTTGGAGAGCAAGGATTCTCCGAAGAGATTAGATCAGCTACAAATTGCTAAATCTGATGACTTAGATAAAAATTTCACCCAGAGGCTTCAAAAGAAGTAGGGCAGGTTACTTATTGCGCCATACGTGGTACAGCGTGGCGAGGCATATCCTGCCAAGTGTCAAACTTTCTGCGCTCATTTTCAAGGCTCGATCACATCAACACCTTTAATTATCTGCCAAATTAAAACAAAAACAAAACAAAACAAAAAACAAAAGAGATACCAATCCACTCAGGCTCCACGCAGATGAAAAAATATTGTTGGAAAATATTACATGCGAAATGCAAATCCTCTCTTCGCTATCAGCAGGACTTGTTTACATTTTTTAAAAGGGGAAACCCAAAGCTCCCCAAAACATTTTCGAGGCCTTTACAAATTTGTCCTGATCCAAAGGATGCGGAAGATTTCAAAAACTCGGAAAATGCTCGATCCATTTGAGATCCGTAGCAAAGCGATTTCCATCAAAACATTTCCTTAAATAAAAATTTTATTTTATTTTTTAAAAAAAACAAGGTTGTAACTGTGAAAAAAGGTCATAAGTCACTTTTTCCAGTGCCGTTGTAACTTTCAATGATCACTAAATGAACTGTTGTAAGTCAAGGACTACCCATCTCAAGATAGGGTTGAATTAAAAACTGATGAAATACTTTTTTTTTTTTACTACCGGTTCTGTGGGCATGGTTTGGTGGGCACGGCAGGGGAAGGATATTGCAAA
>NC_138553.1:5879129-6236629 GCF_964273705.1 Natrix helvetica | reverse complement strand
CTATCTATCTATCTATCTATCTATCTATCTATCTATCTATCTATCTATCCACTTGGAATACTGCATTCAGTTCTGGTCGCCACGATGTAAAAAAGATGTGGAGACTCTAGAAAGAGTGCAGAGAAGAGCAACAAAGAGGATTAGGCGACTGGAGACTAAAACATATGAAGAACGGTTGCAGGAACTGGGAATGTTTAGCTTAAGAGAAAGAAGGACTAGGGGAGACATGATAGCAGTCTTCCAATATCTCAGGGGTTGCCACAAAGAAGAGGGAGTCAAACTATTCCCCAAGGCACCTGAGGGTAGAACAAGAAGCAATGGGTGGAAACTAATCAAGGAGAGAAGCAACTTAGAACTGAGGAGAAATTTCCTGACAGTGAGAACAATTAATCAGTGGAACAGCTTGCCTCCAGAAGTTGTGAATGCCCCAACACTGGAAGTCTTTAAAAAGATGTTGTATTGTATTGTATTATCTATCTTCTATCATTCATCTCTGTTTGACTATCTTCTATCATTCATATCTATCTATCTATCTATCTATCTATCTATCTATCTATCTATCTATCTTCTATCTATCATCTCTTTCATCTATCTATCTATCATCTCTCTCATCTATTTCTCTCTCTCTCTCTCTCTCTCTCTATCTATCTATCTATCTATCTATCTATCTATCTATCTATCTCTATCTCTATCTCTATCTATCTATCTATCTATCTATCTATCTATATTTCATCTCTATCTCTCTCTCTCATCTATCTATCTCTATCTATCTATCTATTTTTTCTATCCATCCATCCACCTACCTACCTACCTACCTACCTACCTACCTACCTATTTGTGGCAACCATTTTATGGCTGCCACTTTTACTGCTGCCATTTTGTGGCTGCCCTGCTGGATAAACACAGGGGTAGGATGTGGATTTTGATGGAGTGCAATAGATACCCAAATGTATAAGATCCAGCTGCTAACCCATCCCCAGAGCCAATTTAAGCCTAGCCACGTAGTGTATTTTCATGGCATAGGAAAACTTTTCAACAACATTCTCTTTCCTGCCGGCTGCTTCCCATCCTCTCCCAAAAATTGCCTCGTCATAACTCCAAATAAAATATCCCTTCCTTTCTCGTTGTTTGCTCCGAGAGGCAGATCTGAAAAACCTCAAATGAATGGCACTCCGTGATTTACGACGAGGGAGGGAGAAGATAAGTAGAAAGATAGGGTGTCTCCTGTAATTGAAGGTCGTTGAGGCTTTTCTTAAAATGAAAATGAAGAACAATTTGAAGTTACCTCATCAGAGATGTAAAGGGCCCTTCCTTTTCTCCATTGTGAGAAAAACAGTAAAAACCTGTAGGCTTTTAATGATACCTTTTTTTCCCCTTCTCCTTAATGCGGTAGCACTTGACATTTTCAAAGCACCGCACAAACATTTAACTAATTAATCCTCCCAATATCCATTTGGCAATTAAGTGCTGGAGATGGAGAAAATGAGATTACGAAGGGAAGCTCCCGGCAAATGCTCCGAAGCCATCTCTTATTTTGCGTGGCTGAACGGCTGCGGATTTGGCCAAATGGAAAGAATTTTGGCTCCCAATGATTCCAGCCATGGAAATCTGGCTTAAAGGCTTAGCTGTGTGGAAATCTTCACAAATCTACACCCAAATTGACCTTGAGAGGATGATTTGCATACAGGTAGTCCTCCACATACGACGCTTAGTGACCGCTTGAAATTACAGGAGCTCAGAAAAAAGGGATTGATGACGGTTTGGTTTGGTTGGGTTGTGTTGGGTTGTGTTGGGTTGTGTTTGGTTTGGTTTGGTTTAGTTTAGGTTAGGTTAGGTTAGGTTAGTTCAGTTCAGTTCAGTTCAGTTCAGTTTAGTTTATTGTCATTGCACATCGTACAATGAAATTAAATGCCATCTTCAGTGAACATTATAGCTATAAAAATAAAAACCCACACATCCTTCACATTCTATGTACAATTGAATTGAAAGCCCCTGATGTTGCATTAATATTGCACTGTACCGTAGAATTCAATATAGTTCCTGCCCTGGGATAGAAGCTGTTTTTCAGCCTATTTGTCCTTATTTTTATTGTCCTGTACCGGCTGCCAGATGGTAATAGTTCAAAAAAAAGGGTGCCCAGGATGAGATGGATCTTTAAGAATGTTTTCAACTTTCTTAAAACAGCGGGAGCTATAAAGCTCTTTCAAAGGAGCGGGAGGGCAATCAATGATCCTCTGGGCAATGACGTTGACCCTCTGGAGCGCCGTCCTATCTGCCACTGGCAAATCAGATACAGGTGCAGCATTAAAATATATGTCAATAACTGTTGTGCCATTCCCTATGGTCACAGGATCGAGGTGCTTTGGCAACGGACTCATATTTATGACAGTCGCAGTGCAGTGGTCACGTGATTAAAGTTTGGCCATGTACTTATGAGGCTGCAGGGGCCATGTGACCGCATTTTGCGAACGTGTGACAAGCAAAGTCCACGGGGCAGTGAGATCCACTTAACAACCGTGTTAGCAACTTGATGACTGAGCGACTCACTTAACAACTGTGGCAAGAAAGGTTACAAAATAGGGCAAAGCTCATTTAACAACTGTCTTGCTTAGAGGCAAAAATGTGGGAAGGAGGAAAGGAGGGAGAGAGGGAGGGGAGGAAGGAGGAAGGAAGGAAATAAATAAAGGGAGAGGGAGGGAGGGAGGAAGAAAGGGGCAGGGGGAAGGAAGGATGGAAGAAAATCAAGAGAGAGGGGGGAGGGAGGAAAGGGGGGAGGGGGAGGAAGGAAGGAAGGAAATAAAGGGGGAGGGAGGAAGGGGGGAGGGGGAGGGAGGAGGGAAGGAAATCAAGAGGAGGGAGGGAGGAAGGAAAGGAGGAAGAGAGGAAGGAAATAAAGGGAGAGGGAGGGAGGAAGGAAGGAAGGAAAGGAGGGATGGAAGGAAGGAAAAGGGGGAGGGAGGGAGGGAAGGAAGGAAGGAAGGAAGGAAGGAAGGCTACTATTTTCATTTTAACTAATCCATTAGTAAATTTGTAAAATAGTAAAAATAGTAATACTAATAGTAACCTGCTAAAAAAAACCAGCTTTTTACTATTCCATCATTCCATCTGGTGAGTAAATGCTGGTAGAGACCGATGGCCTGAACCAGACATGAAGGGACACAGTGGAGAGGGGTCAGCTGAAGCATAGTCAGGAGCTGCCATGGAAAGGATAGTAGGAGAAGTCCTCATTCAACCAGAAGTCACGCATATTCCTTCACAGTGGACGGGGTGTAAGTTCAGGAAAGCACTGTGGATTCCTCCCCCGCCATTTTGGGGGGGGGGGAGAAATGGTCCATGATCCATATTCCCGCTAGGACAAACTGGGGGTGTCAAGAAGCCTGTAGAATATTTGAATAGCTTCACTCCCGCATATGTTGTCGTGTAGTTTCCATTCTTCCTTTGCTACTCACCACACTAGTTGGCACAGTTGGGTCTTTAATTTCTCAGTAGTATCACAAGAGTCCCATCTCAAAGGCAGGTAAGACAAAAAAAAGTTAGAAGATAACAGAATAACAGAGTTGGAAGGGACCTCGGAGGTCTTCTAGTCCGACCCCCTGCTCAAGCAGGAGACCCTATGCCATTTCAGACTAATAACTTGTCCAATCTCTTCTTTAAAATCTCCAGTGTTTATAAGGCCTTGGTAAGGCCACACTTGGAATACGGCATTCAGTTTTGGTCGCCATGATGTAGAAAAGATGTGGAGACTCTAGAAAGAGTGCAGAGAAGAGCAACATAGAGGATTAGGGGACTGGAGGCTAAAACATATGAAGAACAGTTGCAGGAACTGGGTATGTCTAGTTTAATAGAAAGAAGGACTAAGGGAGACATGATAGCTGTCTTCCAATATCTCAGGGGTAGTGTTAGAACAATTAACCAGTGCAACAACTTGCCTCCAGAAGTTGTGAATGCCCCAACACTGGAGGTTTTTAAGAAGATGTTGGATAACCCTTTGTCTGAAGTGGTGTAGGGTTTCCTGCCTAAGCACAGGTTTAGAGTAGAAGACCTCCAAGGTCCCTTCCAACACTCTTATTCGGTTCTACTCTACTCTACTCCACTCTACTCTACTCTACTCTACTCTATTCTAATCAAGAAGCAACCTAGAACCAAGAGAAATTTCCTGACATTTAGAACAATTAATCAATGGAACGGCTTGCTTTCAGAAGTTGTGGGTGACTCATTACTGGAGACTTTCAAGAAGAGACTGGAGAGTCTGAAATGGTATAGGGTCTCCTGCCCGAGCCAGGGTTGGACTAGATGACCTCCCAGGCCCCTTCCAACTCTGTTCTTCTGTGATCACACCTGGCAAAGGCTCAGCCTGTTGTCTCTTCTCAATCGCCTCTTGCTGGGGGAAACCCTGGCAAGAAACAGGAGACCTGCTCATGTTGGAGCATGCCACGATCCATGCTTGGCTGCCTCTCATGAAGCATTGCAAAAGTTATTAAAGGGCCCACTTGAGTAATGATGCACCGTCTCACCCAATTTCTCCAGGCATCACCTTGAGTTTCTAGCGTTGCTAAATACTCCATGGAACCTATTGTAGACGCCTGGCGCGATTTCCAAATTTGACTCATTTGTCATCGGGTGTGGGCAATTCCCAGTCGCTTCTTGAGAATTTCAGAAAAGAGGAAGGGGGAAGGGAGAGAGAGAGAGAGAGAAGAAGAGGACGAGGAGGAGATGGAAGGAAATTTTTAAAAAAGTAGAAATAGAAAGTTCTCGCCCAAACAAACAAGGACGACCTTTGAACCTCAAAGAATAATAGATGGAAGGTAGTCGAGGAGAGAAGCAACCTGGAATTAAGGAGAAACTTCCTGATTGTGAGAACAATTAAGGACAAGGGGGTGACACAATAGCAGGGTTCCAATATTTGAGGGTCTGTCGCAAAGAAGAGGGGATGAGCCTTTTCTCCAAAAGCACCTGAAGGCAGGAGAAGAAGCCATGGATGGAAACTCATCAAGGAGAGGAGCAACCTAGAACCAAGGAGAAACTTCCTAACAGTGAGGACAATTAACCAGGCTTGCTTTCAGACGTTGTAGGTTCTCCATCACGGGAGGTCTTCAAGAAGAGACTGGACAGTCATTTGTCCAGAATGGCCAAGGGTCTCCTGCTTGAACAGGGGGTTGGACTAGAAGACTACCAACTTCCCTTCCAGTTCTATTTTGATTGACCGATCTCCATTGCACCAAACTCAAGAAGTGTTTAGAATATATTGTACATGGATTGTACACCCGTGTGATTCATCTATCTATTGTGTAACCACATTGCTCCCAGAATTAATTATACCAGGGTGGGGTCAAAGACAAGATAGGACGTTGACAGTACATTGCAATAAGCCAGTAATGAATATAAACATAGCTGCATTCTGGAGTAGAATCATTCTGCTCAGGATGTGTAAAATCTGATACATTTTTTAGTGTGGACAGTTTACCTTGAAAATATGAGAGGGGTTGATGTAAATATCAAAAGGTGGCGAGAGCGTTTCGGGGTGCCAATTCAATGAGGTGAATTGAAAATCAATGAGATTTTTGCTAGGGCAGAAAAGAACGGCTGTTGTTATTAACGAATATTTCATTTCCGTGAAATGGAATTTTTGAGGTGGATGTTGGCCTGACTCTGCGGTTGTATGCGTGTCTCTGCATCTTTGTGCCCGTGTGTCTGCCTGTGTCTGTGTCTACATGTGTGTGTGTGAGAGAGAGAGAGAATGAGAGGGGGGAGGGAGGGAGGGAGAAAGGGGGAAAGAGAAGAGAGGGAGGGAGAGAGGGAGAGAGGGAGGGCTTTATAAAAATAATAAGCTTCCATTATAAAAATGATAAGCTTTCATTCTTTCTTTATTTTTCTCATCCCAGATTCCACCTTTATTCTTGTTGTGGCCCGCCAGTGGAGCTGGCAGAGGATTTGGGCAGTGAGGAGGTTGGGGAGGAACATGGGCCACTTCTGGAGTCCGGGGAAGACTCTGATGAAGGCTCTGTGTCGGAGGCAGAGAGGGGGCCAGAGCCACCTGACAATTATCAGCTGCCTTCGGAGTCTGACAGATGAACAGCTGGAGCCTGTTTCTAATGTGCGCATGCGCAGAGATGCAAGATGAAGGGCTAAGGAACAAGGGTCGACTCGGGAGTAAAGCCACAAGTGGACGGTGAATGATTCCTCCCAGAGGAAATAAAAGAGGAGCAAAAGGGGAGTGGAGTTTGCAGGAGTCCATTAGTTCATTCCTGCATTCTTGCCAAGTATTGCGGCATCTGAAAGATATCGGCCCTGGCCACTCTCCAAGCCTGATAAAGGTCTGGAATTGAGGACTCTCTTGAAAGACTGTGGGAGAGGAAAGACTTTGCTGGAAGGGAATTCACTGTAAATTAAATAGAAGGGGTTTATCGGGACGAGGACTCGGCTTCGAGCTGCTGGGGAAGCCTAGGTCAGAGTGCGCAATTTTTTTAATACTGCCGAAATGGTAGTAATAGCAGTCAGAAGCCACCCCTGGGATTAGCCCATTCCTACTCACTGATTTTCAGGGATAAAAGACCACCACAACATAAAGAAATGACAAGGCTTCTGTGGGTGTGTTTGTGCAGGAGGGCGTCGCAAGGGATCCTTCTGGGGCAGCCACCTCTGATTCTCTAGTGCAGCGTTTCTCAACCGTGGGCTACTTGAAGATGTGTGGACTTCAACTCCCAGAATTCCGCATTTTCAAGTGGCCAAGGATGAAAAACACGGATCTAGTGCTTTCGCTTTCTCCCCCGCCTTCTTTGGTTAACTGGAAAGACTTTTCACCTCAACGGATAGCATAGCTCCGGGCAAGTCAATCACGTCTGAGGCAATTGGATTCCTCCCATCCCTCTCCCTCAGAACAAGGCTCCTTGGCTGGGATAACCCACAGGCCTCCCGCCTCCCCTCCAGAGGGAAGAGGGACCGTAGTCCTTGGCTTGGCCTCTTTGCCGTGGGCAGCAAGATGGGATCAGGATCACTCTCTGATTGAGTCTCACAGGGACATCGCTGCCATATTCTGCAGCTCTTTTGTTAGTGTGGAAACCAGCCCTCTTGTGGGATCTACTGAGAAGAAAACTGGCTCATTCCGCAACCAGCTGTGGGAAGTCATGGAAACAAACATGTGCTACATGTGAATTATTCCTCCCCCTCCTCCCTCTTCCTTCCTTCTTCTCCTCCTCCTCCTTCTTCTCCTTCTTCTCCTCCTCCTTTCCTCCTCCTTCCTCTTCTCCTCCTTCTCCTTTCTCTCCTTCTCCTCCTCCTCCTCCTCTTCTTCTTCTCCTCCTCCTCCTTCCTCTTCTCCTTCCTCTCTTTCATTTCCTCCTCCTTCCTCTTCTTCTCCTTCCTCTCTTTCTTTTCCTCCTCCTTCCTCTTCTTCTCCTCTTCCTCCTCCTCCTCCTTCCTCTTCTCCTTCCCTTCCTCCTCCTTCTCCTCCTCCTCTTCTCCTTCTTCTCCTCCTCCTCTTCTTCTTCTCCTTCCTCTCCTCCTCCTCCTCCTCCTCCTCCTCCTCCTCCTCCTCCTCCTCCTCCTCCTCCTCTTCTCCCTCCTCTTCTCTTCCTTCCTTTTCTCCTTCCTCTTCTCCTTCTCCTTCTTCATTCTCCTTCTACTTCTTCTACTTCTTCTTAATTCTAATTCTTCTAATAATTCTTCTTCTAATTCTCTTCCTCCTTTTCCTCTTCTTCAGCCTCTTCTTCCTGTTCCTCCCTTTCCCCTTCCTACTCTTTATTCTTCCCTTCCCTTCCATCTTATCTATATCCTCCTCTTCCCACTTCTTCACCCTCCTGCTTATTCTCTTCCATCCTCCACCCTTCCACCGCCTTCTCCTTTTCTCCTCCTCCCCCTCCTTTCTTTCCTTGCCATCACTCTTCACAGTGCTTTCCACACATCAATTTGTATGGTTTAGAACAAAGTAG
Source organism: Natrix helvetica (assembly GCF_964273705.1). Taxonomy (NCBI): domain Eukaryota; kingdom Metazoa; phylum Chordata; class Lepidosauria; order Squamata; family Natricidae; genus Natrix; species Natrix helvetica. The sequence continues at coordinate 6,228,701 of NC_138553.1, read as the reverse complement.
TAAAGATCTCATTTCCATCATTATATTTTGGTTTGGATGGGACTATGTGCCAGAGGGGGACATCCTCCTCCTCCTCCTCCTCCTCCTCCTCCTCCTCCTCCTCCTCCTCCTCCTCCTTCTCCCACTTACATGATTCAGCACCTTGGCTTACAGGATCCACCTTTCCAACAGAGATGTCACCCTCAGAAGAGAACACTTGGTCCCATCCCAGGCACTATAAATCTGTCAGGAGGTTGTAATGTAGTTGGATTCAGAAAGATGTTTTTCACTGCCTTGTTGGATCCAACACCCATCCCCTGGCTCTCCCTGCTGCCATCCTGGAGCAGCCATGTTGAGAAAACAGTGTGGTACCTCCATGCTCCCAAATAAGGTTTGCATTCACGTGTTGTGGCCTGCCAGCAGATCTGGTAGAAGATTCAGACAGTGAGGAAGTTGGGGAGGAAGGCTCTGATGAGGGCTCCGCATAGGAGGCAGAGATGGGTACAAGGCCATCTGGCAGTTATCAGCTGCCTTTGGAGTTGGAGATCAGTGGGGCAGAAGAACAGCTGGAGCCTGTTCTCAATGTGCACATGTGCAGAGCTGCCAGGAGAAGGGAACAGCAAAGGAACAAGGGCCGATTCGGGAGTAAAGCCACAGGTGGACAGTGAATGGCCCCTCCCATAGGAAATAAAAGGAGTGACTGGGGAGTGGAGTTAGTTCAATTCATTAGGGGGAAGATCTGTTCCTGACTTCTTGCCAAGTAATTGCTGCTACAGCATGATGTTTAGAAGATATCAGCCTGGCAGCTCTCCAAGCCTGACAAAGATCTGTAGTTGTGAACTCTCATGAAAGACTGTTGGCTGGGACTTTGCTGGAGAGGAATTCCCTTTAACCTAAATAAAAGGGGTTTTATCGGGACAAGGAATCTGCTTCATGATCTTGGGATGCCAACTCAGAAAATCGTGCCATCAGGCCAGGCATTGTGAATTTTCAATCGCTTCATTTGGGAATCATTACAGATCTCATTTCGTAGCTCAGGGTTTCTCAACTTTAGCAGCTTGAAGATGGGTGGACTTCAACTCCCAGAATTCCCCAGCAAGCTGGCTGGGGAATTCTGGGAGTTGAAGTCCACCTATCTTCAAGCAGCCAAGGTTAAAAAATATTGTCTTAGCTGATATTGAGGAGAGAGGGAGCGCCTCCAGTTTCTGTTGATTATTCTACACATGGATTAATACCTATTGCCAAAGGTTGTAGAGCACACTGTTCAAATAAGTCAAATCCTCCACTTACGACCACCATTGAGTCTGAAATTTCTCTTGCTAAGCGAGACATCGGTTCAGTGAATTTTGAGCTTTCCTGCCGTGGTTGCTAAGTATATCCCTGCAATTGTTAGGTTAGTCACACACGGTTGTTAAGCGAACCTGGCATCTCCATTTACTTCGCTTGTCAGAAGATCGCAAAAAGTGATCACATGACCTCAGGGCAGAGACCACCATAAATAGGAATCAGTTGCCACACATCTGAATTTTGATCACATGGGGATGCTACAATGTTCGCGAGTGCATAAAGCGGTTGTGAGTCATTTTTTTTCCAGTTCCGTTATAACTTCAAATGGTCACTAAATAACCACTGTAAGTCGAGTACCATAAGGAAGGCTGAGGGTCAAAGTATGGAGGCCTTTGAACTTTGGTGCTGGAGAGAAGACTCCTGCGAGTCCCTTGGACTGCAAGGTGATCCAAGTTCTAGAGGAGATCAACCCTGACTGCTCTTTAGAAGGCCAGATCCTGAAGAGGAAACTCAAAGACTTTGGCCACCGAATGAGAAGGAAGGACTCCCTGGAGAAGAGCCTCATGCTGGGAAAGATGGAGGGCAAAAGAAGAAGGGGACGACAGAGAATGAGGTGGCTGGATGGAGTCACCGAAGCAGCTGGTGTGAGCTTAAATGGACTCCAGAGGATGGTAGAGGACAGGAAGGCCTGGAGGAACGTTGTCCATGGGGTTGCGATGGGTTAGATGTAACTTCACAACTAACAACAACAACAACAAAGTCGAGGACTGCCTGTACAGATTTGGCACAGCTTGGACAATGAACAGATCAAGAGAGGGGGGATCTCAATTTTCAATGCATTCTCTGCCCAGCCACTTGGAAAGGCGCAACAAGCTATGAGTTGCATTTTCCTAATTTGAGGGTTAGGTGTAGATTCTGAATAACTTGGAGAAAGGACTATTTGCAAGAGAACGAAGCGGGTATTTTGGGACTGGGGAGCCAACGTGACTAATAGGTTTCTGGTTTCAGACTCCAAAGATGTTTTAAGATCGTGGGGTGCTGGAGCCAGGCCAGATTTCTATCATCCTGGGTGGCCCAATGAGTGTTTGCTTCTTCCTCGCGGGTATGCTGTGCCTATGTATTTTAAATATACAGATGCTACAGCAATTTACAAAGTCTTGTCTCTCTCTCTCTCTTTCTTTCTATTTTTTCTCCCTTTCTCTCTTTCTGTTTCTTTCTCTCTTTCTGTTTCTTTCTCTCTTTCTCCCTCTTTCTTTTCCTCTCTCATACACATATTCTTCCTTCCTTTCTTCCCTTTTCTCCTTCTCTCATACCACTCTCTTTTGCTTTCTCTCTCATACACATATTCTGTTTCCTTCCTTCCTTCCTTCCTTCCTTCCTTCCTTCTTCCTTCCTTTCTCCCTCTTTTTCTCTCTCATTCACACATTTTTCTTTTTCTTCCTTCCTTCCTTCCTTCCTTCCTTCCTTCCTTCCTTCCTTCCTTCTTCCTTCCTTTCTCCCTCTCTTTCTCTTTTTCTCATACACATTATCCTTCCTTCCTTCCTTCCTTCCTTTCTTCTTTCCTTCCTTCTTCCTTCCTTTCTCCCTCTTTTTCTCTCTCATTCACACATTTTCTTTCTTTCTTTCTTTCTTTCTTTCTTTCTTTCTTTCTTTCTTTCTTTCTTCCTTCTTCCTTCCTTTCTCCCTCTCTTTCTCTTTTTCTCATACACATTATCCTTCCTTCCTTCCTTCCTTTCTTCTTTCCTTCCTTCTTCCTTCCTTTCTCCCTCTTTTTCTCTCTCATTCACACATTTTCTTTCTTTCTTTCTTCCTTCCTTCTTCCTTCCTTTCTCCCTCTCTTTCTCTTTTTCTCATACACATATTATTTTTCTTTCTTTCTTCTTCCTTTCTTCCTTCCTTTTTTCTCTTTTTCTCTCATACCATTAAGTCTTTTGCTTTCTCTCTAATGCACATATTTTCTTTATTTCTTTCTCTTTATTCCTTCCTTCCTTTCTTTTCCCCTCTCATAGGTTCTCTTTGTCTCTTACACATTCTCTCACTCTTTTTCTTTCTCTCTCTCAAATGCTTTCTCTCTCTCTCTCTCTCTCTCTCTCTCTCTCTCCACTCTTTCTTTCTTTGTGCTTGTCTCTCTCTCTCTCTCTCTCTCTCACACACACACACACACAAAAATACACAAACATACCCAGATGCATACATACATATATATTCAGAGCTACCAATCACAGAACTGTGAACTGCAAAACAATATCTTAAACATTCATTCGTTATCAAGCCCATACCTTCCAACTCAAGGAGCATTTATTTTCCAGAGCCTGAAATTCATTCTCACGTTCCTAATACACCAAAACCACTTTTTACATGAAGCATGCATCAACAAGAGCCTAGAATGGTTGGGAACTTTCTGCCCCATTTGCATTAGAAACTTTATCGCTAACTCTTTCAGCAACAACTCCGGAGTGTTGAAAGAACGTTTAAAAAACAAAAAGTTATAAACACTCTTATTTTGTTTCTAATTTACGTTTTCCGACAGATGGATGGAAGATACGTAGGTTACCTCGGGCTTATCGGCTAAAACTAGGTAGCATTAATTTAGCATTGCTGCATCTTATCACTAAATTAAACACATGTTGGAAATAACAATAATAATGCCCTCAGATTTAAAGGGGCCTCCTTCCATTTGAGTTACGTGTCGTTTGTTCGCTCTCCTCCTCTCTCGTTGCACTGGAAGCTTTTGCATTCCTTATCCCAACTGGAGTTGCAGTTCTACACACCAGCCTATTGATTTGAAAACCTAAGGACATTTTTTTTTGGCATCAGATGCAACGCTCCATCGTTTGTCATGCAGATACCGCAAGAGGGATTGTGGCCCTCAATTTATTCCTGATTAATAGGGCTTTGCACTTGCGTTTCCAGAGCTGAGCGACTAATAGAAAGTTTGATATCTCCCTATTCATTGTCCTGTTTGGGGGGGTTTTTTCACCCACCTTCCTGGAACCAGTGGCATCAAATTGCTTCATTCATTCATTCATTCATTCATCCATCCATCCATCCATCCATCCATCCATCATTCCATCCATCCATCATTCCATCCATCCATCCATCCATCCATCCATCCATCCATCCATCCAGCTATCCAGCTATCCAGCTATCTAGCTATCTAGCTATCTAGCTATTTATTTCGCCAAGCATGCATTAGCTAACAGATATAAGTATAAACATGATTATGAATGCAGGAAATGGATACAAATATAAAGGAACATTAGGACAGGGACGGTTATGCACACCCCTTACAGACCTCTTAGGAATGGGGTGAGGTCAACCGTAGACAGTCAGGTTAAAATTATGGGGGGGGGGGTTAGAGGATGTAACAATGGAGTCAGGTAGGGCATTCCAGGCACTGACCACTCTGTTGCTGAAGTCGTATTTTCTGCAATCGAGTTTGGAGCGGTTTACCTTGAGTTTGCATCTATTGTGCACTCATCTACTGTTGTGGTTGAAGCTGAAGTAGTCATTGACAGGTAGGACATTGTAGCAGATAATTTTATGTACTACGCTTAGGTCAGATCGAAGGCGGCGTAGTTCTGAGCTGAGATAGACTTGGCTGTCTATCTCAGCTCAGAAGCTAAGCAGGGTCAACCCTGATTCATACTTCAATGGGACACCATTAAGATAATCACAGGCTCCGAAAAATGCATAAAAATTTGGAAGCTAAAAACTAAGATAGTCAAGCCATATGACTCCAAGGGAGGATAAAAGGAGTGGGTTAGAAGGCAGATTGGGTGAATCTTAATCCTGTTATAATCTGGGAGAATTTACAGAGGAGCTTAAGTGAATATTTGCGTCTCCTACGCCAACTTGGTGTCTCTCACCAGCAGGGAAGCGCAAATGGTGGACAACATTTGATCAAGTTACCACAACTGTAATGGATTTGGGGATCTACAGGTACTGCTCGATTTACAACAGCTCATTTAGTGACGGTTCAAAGTTACAACGGCACTGACTAAAGTAACTTATGATGGTTTTTCATGCTTATGACCATTGCAGAATCCCCATGGACACCTGATCAGAATTCAGACGCTTGGCAACTGTATCGTATTTCAGACGGTCGCAGCTCCAGGAGTGGGGTGATCCCCTTTTGCGGCTTTCTGACAGGCAAAGTCAACAGGGAAAGTAGATTCGCTTAACAACCGTGTGACTCCTTTGACAACTGCGGTGATTTGCTTAACAACGGTGGCAAGAAAGGTCACAAAATGGGACAAAACTCACTGTGCCAATGTCTCACTTTGCAACATAAATGTTGGGTCTGAACTGTGGCCGTGAAGTCGAGGACTACCTGTAATAGGTTTGTTGGAGATTCGAAAACAGATTATGGACACACTCTGAGAAAATGTCCGTTGTGAAGGGATCCAAAATGGTTGCCAATAGCAGGAGAAGGAAGGCAAAACAGTCATGATGCCGGTTGCAAATTTGAAGATTTCTGTTGTTGTTGTTATGAAGATTTTGGTTCATTCTTTTCACGTGTGTCATGATCCATATGTCACAATACTTAGAAGGTGTTCTCTCCGCTCCTGTTCAACATTTATATGAAGGATGGTGGGGAAATGGAAGGATTTATATTCCTTGCAGACCGCTTGGTCGTCTGCACCCTTTTAGAGGGTCATTGAAGCACTTGGAAGCTTATCTGTGTCTTCAGGGTCAACTGAGTAGTGCAAATGGTTCCTGTCGGAGATGAAGAAGCTTCTTGGATGATAAGCGAAACATCTTCAAGAGAAAAAACAAGAAAGTTCAGTTGCCTCCTGAAAAAGCACCTTTGGGACAACCATGACCTGGATGACTGAGAATCTCTACGGACTGTTAGCTACACAATTTGGGATGGACACCCTTGGAATGGTGTGGGAGGAGAAATGGATTTCCAGAGGAAAAATTGCAGACTACAGGAACCAGGAGGACTAACTCAGGTGACCCTGAGGACAGAGGTAAACCTCCAAGTGCTTCAACGGCCCTCTAAAAGGATGTAAATGACCAGCTGTCTGCAAGGAATATCAATCCTTCCATTCCCCATCCTAATGCCATCCTAATTAGGCATGTTTATGAAGCCGGGTGCATGTGTGAAATGCGCTTGTGTGCGCGGCAAACCGGTGGTAAAAAAAAAAGTGAAACCCACAGTTGGGAATTGGGTATGTCTAGTGTAATGAAAAGAAGGTGTAGGGGGCGATATGATAGCAGTCTTCCAATATCTATGGGGATGCTACAAAGAAGAGTCAACCCAGGGGTGAAATCCAGCAGATTCTGACAGGTTCTGGAGAACCAGTAGCGGAAATTTTGAGTAGTTCAGAGAACCGGCAAAAACCACCTCTGGCTGCCCCCAGAGTGAGGTGGGAATGGAGATTTTGCAGTATCCTTCCCCTGCCACGCCCACCAAGCCACGCCCACAGAAGTGGTAGTAAAAAAAATTGAAACCCACCACTCATTTGCATGCTTTTGAACTGCTAGGTTGGCAGGAGCTGAGCAAAGAACGGGAGCTCACCCCCATCGCACACTTGGGTCTGGAACCTGGGCTTCCGGCTTTCCAACTGACAAACCCAGCATCTTAACCACTGACACACACACACACACACACACACACACACACACACAGAGACTTTCTAATTTGTTAGCTTGCAAATATGAGCATGCATAAATAGAAAGGAGTATTGGAAATTGTTCTTTATTGTTCTTTCTATCCCCTTGCTTTCCATGTAGTTCTCAAGTAATCTTCCTAATAGAAAGTGCTGGCTGAGGATAATGGGAGTAGTAGAAGTTCATTATGTCTGAAGAATCACATCATTAAAGAATTACATTTCGTAAGTCTATCGCGATTTGTTTACTATATTTGTATACTCCCAAATCAGATTGACTCACAGCAGGTTACAAGCAGATAAAACCAAACTACCACAAAATTCCAAAGATTAAAACAATCACACATAATCAGCTGGCTTTACATAGCTCATTCCCATTCATTATAATTAAAATATAAGAGCTTCCCTTTATCCAAGGCATTAATTGCAAAGCAGATAAATCTCCTTTCCACTTCTAAATCTACCCCACTTGTCAGATATCCTGGAGTTTTAACACAACTTAACTTTGGCTCTTTATCAAAAAACAAGGAGTTAAATCCTTTAGATGTTGAGTGGTTGATTGATTGATTATGGGCCATCAAGAAGGGTTTTAGATTCCTAGTGACCACAAAGATTTTTCTCCACGATTATCTACCACTAACTTGTTCTTTCCAATCTCCCAAAGATACATCATGAAATGAATGAATTCATCTATCTTGTTTCTGGTCATCCTTGTCTCCTTTTTTCCTCCACCTTTCCCAGTATTAGAATCTTAACAGAATAACAGAGTTGGAAGTGACCTTGGAGGTCTTCTAATGGATGATGTTGGTCATCCAACATCTTCTTAAAAACTTCCAGTTGTTGGTGCACCAACAACTTCTGGAGGCAAGTTGTTCCACTGATTCATTGTTCTGACTGTCAGGAAATTTCTCCTTAGTTCTAAGTTGCTTCTCTCCTTGATTAGTTTCCACCCATTGCTTCTTGCCCTGCCTTCAGGTGCTTATCCAGAGACCTGATACATCATTTGTCCAAAGTAGAATAATTTGAACCTGATCATTTGTGCCACATAATCTGAATGACTGAGAACTTCCATAGAGAGTCTCATCCTGATGCAATTGGCGGGCATCGTATGCCCAAACGAGATTCCCACAGCCACCACTGCTGCTGCCATCTACTCCCCCCTGCCCTTGAGAGAAGATTGTGGGTGCAAACTTCAGGCACCTCAACAGGTCTCCTCCTGTGGTGAAATTCATTTTTTTTTTACTAGCGGTTCTGTGGTGGGCATGGCAGGAGAAGGATATTGCAAAATCTCCATTCCCACCTCACTCTGGGGCCAGCAAGAGATGGCATTTGCGAGTTCTCCGAACTACTCAAAATTTCCGCTACCGGTTCTCCAGAACCTGTCAGAACCTGCTGGATTTCACCCCTGGTCTCCTTCCTGAAATGCATTCATTAGCTCTGTAAATTATGATGGATACAAGAGTTTGCCTCTTATAAGCAAACCTTTAAAGAGGTTTTATGGTCTTCCTTCTAGGAATGGGATCTCCAAACTCTGCAAATCAAAATTCTTATCTCCTCTTCGTGCCATCCATCAGATGCCCCCGCGATAGATCAATGCCTACCAGCTAAATGCCTGATTAATCATTTTTAGCTCATCGCCTTCTGCTGACCACTTTAACTCCCCCGCAGTAACGTACTGTGTGCTGTAGTCATATTGATAGCCCAGCCACTACAGATGAATTAATAATACTGCCGCCATTCCACCGCACCCATTGAACTTCTCATCTTACAAAGTGCTGAGACAGTTAATTCAAAACGGACCTGGGGTATGATTTTCAGAAGAGATATGAAATGAAACTCATATTTCTTTCCAACAACACCCGGACCGATTTATCTGATCCAGTCTCTTGACGCTGGCACCAGCTACCTCGGTGGGTTTCGTCCCCCCAAAACCAATAAAGCGCAGCCTTCATCTCAGCATAATAGAATTTAAATCTGTGCTAGCAGTTCTGCTCAAGTAGGCAGAAAACGGAAGAGGTAAAGTTGCCCGTAACTCTTGCGATACACAGTAGAGTAAATGTGTGCGGAGATCCTCAGTCATCCAGGTCAGGATTGTCCCAAAAGTGCTTTTTTTCCCAAGAGGCAACTGGACTTTCTGAGTTTGTTTTTTTTCTTTGAAGATATTTCGCTTCTCATCCAAGACGTCAGTCCAATTCTCCAAATATGGGAAAACCAATATGATCTGACAGGGTATCGTAGACACCTGTTGGATAAGAATCATGACCTGAACACTGAAGGTGGATAATGGGTACCACATGTTTCTGAAGAATATGAAAACCTTGCTGAAATGAATATGAAATCATTAAGGAGGGGGGAGAAGGAAGAGGAAGGGGAAGGGATAGGGAAGAAGGGAAAGAGACGGAGGGAGGGAGAGGGAGGAGGAGATGGAGAAGAAGGGAGAAGAGAAAGAGGAGGGAAGAAGAGGAGATGGGGTGGAAAGGAGGAGAAGGAACAGGAGGAGAAGGAGAAGGAGGGGATGGAAAAGGAGGAAGAGGAGGGGGAGAGGAGGAGGAGATGGAGAAGGAGGGGAAGAGAAGGAGGAAGTGATGGAGATGGCGATGAAGAAGGAGGGAAATAGAAGGAGGAGATGGAGGAGGAGGAGATGGAGATGGGGAAGGGGGGAAGAGGAGGAGGCAATGGAGAAGGAGGGAAAGAGGAGGAGGAGGAGGAGGAGATGGAGATGGAGGAGGAGATGGAGATGGAGAAGGAGGGGAAGAGGAGGAGGAGATGGAGAAGGAGGGAAAGAGAAGGAGGGGAGGAGGAGGAAAGGAGGAGGAGATGGAGAAGGAGGGGAAGAGGAAGAGGAGGAAGAGGAGGAGGAAAGGAGGAGGAGATGGAGAAGGAGGGGAAGAGGAAGAGGAGGAAGAGGAGGAGGAGATAGAGAAGGAGGGGAAGAGGAGGAGGGGAAGAGGAAGAGAAGAGCAGGAAGAGAAGGAGATGGGGTGGAAGAGGAAGAGGAGGAAGAGGAAGAGAAGATGTTTTGCTTACTGCTGTTAATTTTTTTTACTTAAGACTGTCAGGTTTTTAGATTGTACACTGGATATTTTAACTGTATAAGTCCTTTATCTGAGCCACTGGGAATGGAGATGGAATAGAAATACGCTTAATAAATCAGCCAACTGCCTGATGACTCCTTTGCATCCCACTCCTCGCATAAGAAGCGGAGAACCTTCCTTAACATGATTGAGCAACGGGGGAAATGAAGCTCAAGACTCAGCTTGGGATAGAGTCAAAATCCCGCGCCTCCCATCAAATGAATTCAATTCTCAATGGACAAACAAATTGAACTTTCGGATGCTGAAGAAGTTGGCAGACATCATTTTAGAACCATTGTCGATCGTTTCTGAAAACTTTTGGAGAGCTGGCAAGTGACCAGAAAATTGGTAAATCAACAGAAGTTAGAAAAGAAAAGAAAAATACTTTCAATGCAGGTAATCCTCAACTCACAATCATTCGTTTAGTGGCCACTCAAAATGACAATGATCCCCTTTTGCGACCTTCCAACAAGCAAAATCGGGCGTGGGGGAAGCCCCGTTGCAACTTAACAACTGCAGTGAATCACTTCAACACTGTGGCAAGAAAAGTCGTGAGATGGGACAAAACTTTAAGACAAAGAACACACCTTGTAAATTGTGTCTGGAAGAAGAGCTTGGAGAAAGAGCCCCTTGTCTGAAATGGTGTAGGGCAGGGATGGCACTGAGTGCCCAAACAGGAATGGGCATGCATGCACATGCCAAAGCACCCAAAACCAGCTAGCCGCCCACACATGCCTGTTTTTTTTACCCGTTTGTTGGGTTTTTTGCCAGTTTTCAGGCTGGTTTTGGACCAAAAATGGCCTGAAAATGGTCCCCAAAACGTTTTTGGCCACTTTGGGGGCATTTTTCCAGCCAAACACAGCCCAAAAAATGGCCCGAAAAAACAGCCTGGTTTTGGGGCATTTTTCAGACCTTTTTCAGGCCATTTTTCAGGGTATTTGGGGGCCGTTTTTCGGGCCAAACACAGCCTGAAAAAGAGCCGATAAAGCGGCCTGTTGTTTGGGCTGTTTTCAGGCCATTTCTTGGGCCATTTTGGGGCCATTTTCAGGCTTTTTGGCGACATTTTCCAGCCATTTTTTGGCACTCCAGTGCCCGCAAAGACCAGCTGGTGGCACCAGAAACAGAAAAGCAGCTGGCGGGGGTGCATGTGCTACTTCTGTCAGCCATCACTGGTATAGGGTCTCCTGCTTGAGCAGGAGCTGGACTAGAAGACCTCCAAGGTCCCTTCCAACTCTATTTTGGCTTGTAACTTGACTCGTATCTTTCTAAAGGAGCTCCACGTTTAGCTTGGTAACTTTTAGTGGTGTTTGGAACTGCTATTTGAAAATGATAAATTAATTAAACAGAAATTTGGGGGCTCAATTGTGGTCGTAAGTCGAGGACTACCTATAGTCAAGGAAAGGGACCAGGTAAGGAGCCACGGAATTATGGACCAGGTAGCTTAATAATGCTAGTTGTGAAAGAGCTGGATGGTTGTAAAACAACCAGATTGTCTGACGATGAAGTTCTTGTTCATCAACTTGACATCCTTCAATGATTCGTCATAATACAATACAATACAATACAATACAATACAATACAATACAATACAATACAATACAATACAATACAATACTAGAGTTGGAAGAGACCTTGGAGGTCTTCTAGTCCAACCCCTTGCCTAGGCAGGAAACCCTATACCGTTTCAGACAGATGGCTATCCAACATCTTCCTAAAGACTTCCAGTGTTGGGGCATTCACAACTTCTGGAGGCAACTTCTGTTCCACTGATTAACTGTTCTAACTGTCAGGAAATTTCTCCTTAGTTCTAAGTTGCTTCTCTCCTTGATTAATTTCCACCCGTTGCTTCTTGTTCTACCCTCAGGTGCCTTGGAGAATAGTTTGACTCCCTCTTCTTTGTGGCAACCCCTGAGATATTGGAAGACTGCTATCATGTCTCCCCTAGTCCTTCTTTTCATTAAATAGACAGACCCAGTTCCTGCAACCATTCCTCATATGGTTTTAGTATCCAGTCCCCTAATCATCTTTGTTGCTCTTCTCTGCCCTCTTTCTAGAGTCTCCGCATCTTTTTTACATTGTGGCGACCAGAACTGAATGCCGTATTCCAAGGGTGGCCTTACCAAGGCATTATAAAGTGGTATTAACACTTTACGTGATCTTGATTTTATCCCTCTGTTTATGCAGCCTAGAACTGTGTTGGCTTTTTGGGCAGCTGCTGCACACAGCTGGCTCCTATTTAAATGGTTGTCCACTAGGACTCCAAGATCCCTTTCACAGTTACTACTACTATTGTATAATGTACAACCTCATGCTGTTGGAAGAAATGTCCTCCTGGCTTCAGTTCCAAGTGGGGAGAAAAACACTGGAAACATGGAGCCTGTTTGGAAAGATGGTTTTAATGGTGGACAGGACCAAGTGGTTTGAGGTTCTGGGCAAAAAAGATGCATGGGAGAGGGAGGGATATACATACATACATATATATATATATATATATATATATATATATATATATATATATATATATATATATATATATATATATACATACATACATACATACATACATACATACACATACACATACACATACACATACACATACACATATACACACATACACACATACACACATACACACATACACACATACACACATACACACATACACACATATACATATACATACATACATACATACATACATACATATACACACACAGACACACACACACACACACACACACACACACACCCTCTGTTGGGCTTTGAATCTGAGCTTATAGTCTGATTGGTTGTCAGACTCCCATGGGGCCATGCAGGGGCAACTTTGTAGGCTGTCCTAAGTCCCAAGCTCGGTTGACTCTTGCTGGTTGATGATGTAACGAAAGGACTTTGGGATTCCTATTATGGCTCTGCCTGAAGGAGGTAGATCTTTGTTATGTAGAATAGACTGGCTCAGGCCTTAATGGTCCATTGACAAAAGTGGGAGGATTAGTTTTTGCCTCCCTTTTAGGGGAAATATTCTGTCCTTATATTTCCTGAAATGTCTCATTTTCCTGGGAGAGGAGCAGGTGCTAACTCCCTACAATGCCTTTAAATGAAAATACCTCACTTCCACGTGGATCCTCACCCTGGGCTCTTTGCACATGTGTGTTCATCTATGTCGGAAGCTTAAATTGCCTCCTGGCCACTGGGGAGCACTAATGGCGATGACCTACTTTTCCAGAACTTTCCAAAGGTGGTAGCGAAGTTACTTTGATGCCTCCTACGGATAGGCAAAGCTATCCAAATCTTTTATGAAAACCGCCCACTTTGTGGTTTTTGCTTCATTATAGTTCCCCATTTAATATATTGTGTAGCAGTTGAAATTAAAAAAAAAAGAACTCCTCCTACATTCTGTGGAAACATTTAATAGTCACACAGCTTGAGGTTTCCACCCAGTGAAGGTTGGGGGGAAGGGGGCGAAGTCCCCATCTCTTTCAAAAGTTGGCGCCTGAAGTTGCCTTCCGTGCCCACACGGGAAATCCTCGACGTACGACCACGATCGAGCCCAACATTTCTGAGGGAGACAGTTCTGAAGTGAATGTTGGCCTCTTCTATGATCTTCCTTGCCACAGTTGTTAAGTGAATCGCTCCACTTGTTAAGTCAGTAGCACGGTTGTTAAGTGAATCTGGCTTCCCCTTTGACTTTGCTTGTCAGAAGGCTACAAAGGGGGATCGTACGACCCCGTGGCACTGCGGCCGTCACATATATGAGCCAGTTGCCCAGAGTCCGAATTTTGATCACGTGACTATGGGGGGTTGCTGCGATGGTCATAAGTGGGAAAAACGGTTGTAACTGCCATTCAGATAGACAGATTAATGGAGTTGGAAGGGACCTTGTAGGTCATCTAGTCCAACCCCCTGCCCAAGGAGACCCTACACCCTTTCTGACAGAGAGCAGTCCAATCTCTTCTTGAAAGCCTCCAGTGATGAAGCTCCCACAACTTCCGAAGGCAACTTCTGTTCCATTGGTTGATTGTTCTCACTGTCAGAACATTTCTCCTTATTTCCAGATTCAATCTCTCCTTGTTCAGTTTCCATCCATTATTCCTTGTCTGGCTTTCAGGTGCTTTGGAAAATAGCTTGACCCCCTGCTCCTCTTTGTGGCAGCCCCTAAAATATTGAGGGGCTATCCTTCTATCCTGTCTCCTCTTTTCCTTCTCTTCACTAGACTAGACATACCCAGTTCCTGCAACCGTTCTTCATATGTTTTAGTCTCCAGTCCCCTAATCATCCTGGTTGCTCTTCTTGGCACTCTTTCTAGAGTCTCAACATCTTTTTTATAGTGTGGTGACCAAAATTGGATGCAGTATTCTAGGTGTGGTCTTACTAAGGCTTTATAGAGTGGTATTAGTACCTCACTTGATCTTGACTGTATCCCTCTGTTGATGCAATTTAGGATCGCGTTGGCTTTTTTGGCTGCCGCTGCACACTGCTGGCTCCTATTTAGATAGCTGGTTGTCCACTAAGACTCCAAGATCCCTCTCACAGTCACTTCTATTAAGCCTGGCCTCACCCAGTCTATATGTGCACTTTTTGTTCAACTAAACAAACTTTGTAAGTCCAGGACTACCTATATAAAATGATTTTCAGGAAAGAAACAAGTGAGTAAAAAGAACTATAAAGAAGTTGGCAGAAGAATAAATGGAAATATAATTAAAAAGGTGATGTTAGTTGAGGTGAAACTGAAGTGAGGGAATGCTGTAAGGAGTATTTTAAAGATTTCTAAGGGGATAGAATAGAATAGAATAGAATAGAATAGAATAGAATAGAATAGAATAGAATAGAATAGAATAGAATAACAGAGTTGGAAGGGACCTTAAAGGTCTTCTAGACCAACCCCCTGCTTAGGCAAGAAACCCTACACCACTTCAGATAAATGGTTACCCAACATCCTCTTAGAAATTTCCATTGTTGGGGCATTCACAATGTCTGGATACAATGCTTGTATCTTAAAGAATGAAATTAAAATGGGTGATGTCACATCTGAAATGCTGTGAGAATGTTGAAAGATGGGAAAGCTACAGTATAGGGGTAATAAATTGGTGTAACTAGAGACATTTTTGGGTATGGGTGATTTATGTCACTTATGGAATAATTATGCATCTTGTTTGTTGTACTTATGCAAATCAGGTGTCAGCATTCCGAGTAACACACTCATCAAAAGCAGGTAGATTCCTCCAAGGACATGCTTATTGGATACATCAGGCACAGCCGGTGAAAGCCAATTCTAAAAGTTCTCGTGGTTTTCCCCTAATTAAAAGAGCAAATATTTCCCTCCCCAGGTGCCACCGATCACATTGTCCAGTGAAAGTAGCTGGCAAGCTCCTTGGCCACTCCTCTCCTCCTTCAACTACCACCTGTTGAGATGACCTTGGTTCCCACAGGAAAACTTTTTGTTTTGACTGTTAGCTAGGCTATCTATTCCCCCCTCCCTTCCCCCTTTCAGGCTTTGAGGCAGCACAAGATGGCTTCAGCAAGCTTCGCTTCAGAGTTGGCAGTCGGACCTCCTCACTTTAATTGGAGAGAAGTTCCTGAAAAATTGACTGATGATTGGAAGAATGCTACTGTCTTATACCAATGCAATAATGGCTTATACCAATGCAGCATTTTACAGCATGCTAAATAAATAAATAACCAATATAGATAGTCCTCGATTTGCAAGATTTGGTTTAAGGATGGTTCAAAGTTACAACAGTGCTGAAAGAAGAAGAAGAAGAATAGTGCAATAAAGTAAATAAATTAGAAAGAGAAGGAGAAATAATGAAATAAAGTGAATAAATAAAAAGGGGGAGGGGGAAGAAGAGGAGGAGGAGGGGGAGGAGGAGAAGGAGAGGAGGAGGAGGAGAGGAAGGAAGAGGAGGAGAAGGAGAAGAAGGAGAAGAGGAAGGGGAATGAGAAGGAGGGGGAAGAAGAGGAGGAGGAGGGGGAGGAGGAGGAGGAGAGGAAGGAAGAGGAGGAGAAGGAGAAGAAGGAGAAGAGGAAGGGGAATGAGAAGGAGGGGGGAGAAGAAAAGGAGGAGGGGGAGGAGAAGGAGAAGGCAAAAGAATTAGAATGTATTAGAAAGAATAGGAGAAGGAGGAGGAGAAGAAGAAGAGGAGGAGGAGGAGGAGGAGGGGGGAGGAGGAGGAGGAGAGGAAAGAGGAGAAGGAGAAGAAGGAGAAGAGGAAGGGAAATGAGAAGGAGGAGGGGAGAAGAAGAGGAGGAGGAGGAGGGGAGGAGGGGTGGAGAAGGAGAAGGAAAAAGAATTATAATGCATTAGAAAGAAGAGGAGGAGGAGGAGGAGGAGGAGGAGGAGGAGGAGGAGGAGGAGGAGGAGGAGGAGGAGGAGGAGGAGGAGGAGAAGAAGAAGAAGAAGAAGAAGAAGAAGAAGAAGAAGAAGAAGAAGAAGAAGAAGAAGAAGAAGAAGAATGAAGAAGAAGAAAGCTTCACTCCACTATAAATTTGCAAGGAGAGTCCCATTTCTCTATTTACTTTGTTGAAATCTCCCCCATGCTAGAAGTTCTCAGAAGAATGTTTATTTGTTGAAGAGCGCATATTTTTCTGCCCACATTGTTACATGGATGTGAGAGCTAGGTACATCAGGGGAGAAAAAAAATACAACAGCGAGTTGACTGCAATGGGAATAAAGTACTAAAAATTGTGTGGTGGACAAGAAGAGACAAAGATCAGGAAAAAAATAGGTGTGGAACGAATGTGGACTGAATACAAAAACGAGAGAGAGGGAGAGAGATAAAAGAAGTATACAGAGACTGTCTAGTCATATACTGTCTGTTGGTTATCAGGAGCATCATGATTTTTATCATCAGAACTTTTTCTTTTATTGCAAAAGAGAAATATTTTCTTCTTTTCTTACATGCCTCCTTTCACGCCTTAAACCCCATAGAGGGCGCCAGAATTCTATTACCTTCATACACACTGATGGTCGGTCAGTGAGAATGCACTTTGGGAACTATGCGCTACTTCCAAAGTGTGAGGCCCAAAACTCACTACTAAAACCAGCAGTCTTTCTTATCTACAAGACGGCAAAGACCAGCCAACTATTGGTATCCATTCCTGTTAGCAGAACATGCTATATAAACGCATCGGATTGTGGAATGCAAGGAGCGTGTCAGAAGTGACAAAGGCAGAAAGAGTTTAAGGTAAAGGTAAAAGTTCCCCTCGCACATATGTGCTAGTCGTTCCTGACTCTAGGGGGTGGTGCTCATCTCCGTTTCAAAGCCAAAGAGCCAGCACTGTTCGAAGATGTCTCCGTGGTCATGTGGCCGGCATGACTCAATGCCGAAGGCGCACGGAACGCTGTTCCCTTCCCACCAAAGGTGCTTCCTATTTTTCTACTTGCATTTTTTACATGCTTTCGAACTGCTAGGTTGGCAGAAGCTGGGACAAGTCAAGGGAGCTCACTCCGTTACGGGGTGCTAGGGATTCAAACGTTTCAAAAAAGGAGTATAGCAATGCAATAAATGACAGAGAGAAAAATATTGGAAAAAAAGGGACCCCTTTTGAGAAATAAAAGCCTGACAAATTTGGAGTGTTCATTTCTTCCATTCCCCAGATATTAATCTGGTGTGTGGACACTTCTGTTTCGGCAGGACCATTTTTTATTTTGATAGAAAGAATCAAATATTAGTCAAGGGTCAAAGCAAGAATGGAGAATGTGTGGTACTGCATGTCCCAAAGATGCTTTTTTACAAAAGGCAACTGGACTTTGTTTTTTCCTTGAGGATGTTTCGCTTCTCCTCCAAGAAGCTTCTTCAGTTCTGACTGAATAGTGTGGGATGGAAGGATTTATATTCCTTGCAGACGTTTGGTTGTTAGCACTCTTTTTGAGAGTTGTTGAGACCACTTGGAGGTTTATCTGTGTCCTCACGGTCACGTGAATAGCGCAAATGGTTGTAGAACCTTCTTGGAACTGCTGAAAGGACTGTGTTGTAAACTGGAGATTGGTGGTATCATATTCCTCCCCCTCTGTTGAGAGAGGACTGTTCAATTTTAATATAAAGGGCCTCTTTTGCCCCTCTTTCAAACCAGTGGCCCTCTCTGTCCAGAATGTGGTCTTTGCTGTATTCAAAAGAGTAACCTTTGTCTTTGAAATGCAGATGGACTACTGAATTTTGACCCGATGGGTTTGTTCTCCTATGTTGTGCCATGTGTTTGTAAAGTGGCTGTTTTGTTTCTCCAATGTACAGATCTGTAAATTTCTCACTGTGGTACCGCAGATATTCCTGTCCGTGATTGACAGGAGCTGAAGCTATTATAGGATGATAACACCTGTGATTTGGCAATTTTGGGATGGTCAAAAGATGCCCACCACTGTTTAAAGACCTGGATTCAAAAGAGGGAAAGGCGGAGTGTGGCTCCTCGGTCCATTCCGATTTGACTTCTTTCAGATCTTCAGCTGAATTAACTTCAGATAGAGCTCTAAAATGAAACATTCACACCGTTCAAAGAACTGAAGCAAAGACAAGAATGGAGGCCTTTTCCTTTGCACAAACTTTGGGTTCATTTATCAGATTAAGTCCTAACCCTAAATTAACAAAACTTGCAGTGGCTCAATCTAAACCATAGAATGGCTTGACACGTTGGCCTGGTTCAATGAATTATGAATTGCCACCATAGGCTAAATCACAAAGTAAATGCAAATTGTCCCTCAAATGTAATTTGATTCCTGATATCTATTAAGGACGCCATCCATGTCTGGATGATTTCCTTGGCAAAGGTAAATAAAAAATTTGGCTATTTTCCGGAGATGATGGAGATACTTCCAGATAGTTTCGTATTGAAATGTTTGCAAGAAAACAACCAACTGAGTTACCTGTCTTCTATATATATAAAAATGCATGTTGTGTGTGTGTGTGTGTGTTCCAGCATAACTCTAGAACGCCTTGAGCAATTTCAACCAAACTTGGTACACAGATGACTTACTCTCTGCAGACAAATACTGTGGGGGTAAGACACCCTAGCACCCCTTGAGGTGTCTATTCTGTTAAGATACAGCCTGTTGTGCTTTAAAATGACTTCTACTGTACTGCCGTAAAATGGCTTCTATTTATTTATTATTTATTTATTTATTTCTTAGATTTTTAGACCGCCCCTCTCCCAAAAAGGGACTCGGGGCGGTGTACAGTCAATATAATAAAATCATTCATAATAATTAAATACATTTAAACTACATTTAAGATACATTTGGAGGGGGAAATAGGCTGTACTAAGAAATAAATAATTCTAATCTTAAAACATCACAATTAAAACCCCAAACCCTAAAATAAAATAAATCCCTGGGAGGTAAAACTAAGAAAGTGCCAGGCCAGCTGATTGAAACAGGTGAGTCTTTAACTTTTGCCGGAAGGAACGGAGGTCGGTGGTAGTTCGAATGTCTGGGGGGAGGTCGTTCCAGAGGGTTGGGCCCATCACAGAGAAGGATCTACTCCTAGGTGTCGCCCGCTGGCATTGACTAGCAGACGGCACCAGGAGGAGCCCCTCTCTGTGTGAGCGGATAGGTCGCAGGGACGTGTGTGGTAGGATGCGATCCTGCAGGTAACTAGGTCCTCTGCCATGGAGCGCTTTAAAGATGGTGATCAATACCTTGAAACGCACCCGAAAGGCCACAGGTAGCCAGTGCAGCTCGCGCAGGAGAGGTGTTACGTGGGAGTAACGTGTACTTCCCATAATAACCCGCGCGGCTGCGTTCTGAACTAGCTGCAGTCTCCGGATGCGTCCCAAGGGAAGCCCCATGTAGAGGGCATTGCAGTAGTCCAGGCGAGACGTCACCAGCGCATGAGTGACCGTGCGCAGGGCACTCCGGTCCAGTAGGGGGCGCAATTGGCGCACCAGGCGAACCTGGTGGAACGCCCCCCTTGCCACGGCTGCCACATGGTCCTCCATTGACAGCCGGGCATCAAGGAGGACGCCCAAATTGCGCGCCCGCTCCACAGGGGACAATTGTTCGCCCCCTATGGCCAGCGATGGAGTCAGCTGGCTGAACCGAGGTGCCGGTAACCACAGCCACTCGGTCTTGGAGGGGTTGAGTTTGAGTCTGTTGTCCCCCATCCAGACCCCGACGGCTTCCAAACACCGGGACATCACTTCGACAGCCTCGTTGGGGTGGTTTGGGGTTGAAATATACAGCTGAGTATCATCAGCGTAAAGATGGTACTCAACCCCAAAACCACGGATGATCTCACCCAGCGGCTTCACATATGCGTTGAACAGGAGAGGCGAGAGAACCGACCCCTGTGGCACCCCACAAGTGAGTGGCCTCAGGGACGATCTCTGCCCCCCTGTCAACACACATTGCTTCCGGTCGGAGAGGTAGGAGCCGAACCACCGCAAAACGGTGCCTCCGACTCCCATCCCCTCCAACCGGCGCAATAGGATACCATGGTCGATGGTATCAAAAGCCGCCGAGAGGTCTAATAGGACCAGGATAGAGGAGCAACCCCTATCTCTGGCCCTCCAGAGATCATCAACCAACGCGACCAAGGCTGTCTCGGTGCTGTGCCCGGGTCGGAAGCCGGACTGGCGTGGGTCTAGATAGTCGGATTCGTCTAGGTGTCGTGGGAGCTGCTGCGCCACCACATTCTCGACAACCTTCGCCAAGAAGGGGAGGTTGGAGACTGGACGATAGTTAGCTAGCTCCATTGGGTCGAGCGCAGGCCTCTTGAGCAAGGGTCTCACCACCGCCTCTTTCAAGGCGGTTGGTAAGTATCCCTCACTCAGTGAGGCGCTCACCAGGCCCAGGAGCCAGCCTCGTGTCACCTCCCAGGCTGCCAGTACCAGCCAGGAGGGGCACGGGTCCGTTAAACAAGTGGTGGGTCGCAGCCGTCCACGCAGCCTGTCCAAATCCTCGAGGGCAACAGAGTCAAACTCCTCCCAGAATGGTCTCTCAAGACTCGCTGTTGGCGGCTCGTCTGGTCCACTGACGGAGGTCCACCCGCTCCGGATCTGATCGATTTTGTCCTGAAGATATTCCCCAAACTCCTCTGCTCTACCCTGTAAGGGTGTCTCCCGCGCCCCCTGCGATAAAAGGGAGCGAGTCACCCTAAACAGGGCGGCAGGGCGGTTATCCGCGGACGCAATAAGAGCAGCGCAATGTCTACGTTTGGCCGCTCTTATTGCCACAAGGTAAGTCCGCAAATAGGCTCTTACCTGTGTTCGGTCAGATTCGGAGCGCGAGGATCTCCACCTGCTCTCTAGACGTCTCCTGTGGCGCTTCATCACCCTGAGCTCCTCAGTAAACCAAGGAGCCCGGGTGGGTCGATGCCGCAGGAGAGGTCGCAAAGGCGCAACCCGGTCCAAGGCCCCAGTCGTCGCCCTATTCCAGGCAGTCACTAGGTCCTCGGAACGGGAGCGGGACAAGGCTACAGGTATTGGCCCAAGCTCCGTCAGGAATCTATCAGATTCCATCAGGTGCCTGGGGCGGTACCAGTTTATAGAGTCTGGTTCCGCCTCCTCGCGGTGGGGGATAGCGCCAGGGAAGTCCAGCCGGAGGGATGAGTGGTCTGACCATGACAGGGGCGTGATAACTAAATCCCCTATTCCCAGATCACTCGTCCACTGTTCAGATACAAAAATGAGGTCCAGTGTGTGGCCCCCATCGTGAGTGGGGCCCTGCACTAATTGGGTCAGGTCCATGGCCGTCATGGAAGCCATGAACTCCCGAGCCACCTCGGAAGCCGCTCCCGTTGACGGCAAGTTGAAGTCCCCCATGACCAAAAGTCTGGGAGTCTCAACTGCCGTCGCTGAGATTAGCTCGAGGAGCTCGGGCAGGGCTGCTGATGCATAGCGAGGAGCCAAGTATACAATCAGCAAGCCCCACTGCCTCCCTGGGCCCCAGCTCACACCAAGGGACTCACACCCGGGTATCTGAGGAACAGTGAACTCCCTCGGCTCTAAACATTCCCGCATAACCACCGCCACCCCACCACCCTTACCCAGGGCCCGAGGCTGATGGAATGCTCGAAAACCCGGTGGGCACATTTCCACGAGGGGTAAACCACCCTCGTGGCCCAACCAGGTCTCCGTTATCCCTGCAAGGTCTAGCTCCCCCTCTGAGATCAACTCATTAATGAGGGGGGCCTTGTTGGTGACAGACCTTGCATTGCAAAGCATCAGCCGCAGGCCCTGGCTCTGTAGCACCTGTCCACCTAGACTGCAGGGGTTGGTACAAGCGACCGGGCGTAACCAGCAGCCACGGTCTCCCAACCGACCTTGGGATCTTATCCTGTCCTCGCATCCCCTCCTCCCCGCGACCGTTGTAATAGGACAACCCTCTGCTTTCGTGACCTTTATATTCCCCCCCTCCACCGCATCCCCGTCCTTCCTGGACTCACCTGTCTGTCCGGCTCTGGTCCTCCTCCCGGTCTGATTAACCCTCCCCCCCACCCTGGGACCCCTTAAAAAAGATAAAAAACATTTTACTAAAAATCCCCTTAGCTTCCGATTCCTGCACCTCTCGGGGTCCACGAACCCGTCCTCGAGGCGGGCCCTTGAAAGAGCCAAGGGCCAAGCCTGCGAGAGAGGGGCCTCCCGCAGGCGGAGCAAGTCTAACCTCGAATACGTTATTAAAAGTCCCAATAGGGTAAGGTACTGATAAAACAAAGTTGATAGGTCATAGCCGGCAGGGCTAGGGTCTCAATAAAGGACCAGAGTCTTAAAGTCTAGATGGTAAATCATAGTAAGTCAATCATAGTAAGTAAAGTCTGGATGGTAACTTCAGAGGAAGATGGTAGGCAATAGGTGGTAAATAGATGGTAAATAATGTCTAGATGGTAACTAGATGGTAACTTCAAAGGGAGGGGGGGAAATGGGAGGTAGTCAAGTGTCGCAAATGGTGGGGAGAGGCAAAGATGGTAAATGGGAGAAAGATGGTTCACATGGCCCCAGGTGAATAAAAATTCCTTAATGGGTGGGGGGGCCTTCTTGTCCTAATTGTTTATGCTGGGCAGCTGCTCAGACCTGTCCATGGCTCCAAGTGCCAGCTCAAGCTGCTCAAGCCTGTCCATATCCCCAAGCCATGATCTCCAATGGCCTCCAATGGCCTCCAGGCTCCAAATCCTCCCCAGCCATAATTCCAGGGCCTCACCGATGTCTTTGGTGCCTCTCCGGTGCTCTCCGACACTCCGTTGCTCCTTCCTTATTCCTTCCTGTGCCCCCGATGCTGGTAATGACCCTCCGGTGCCTCCGGTGTCTCTCTGGGGGCTCTCCGGGGTTCCTTCCCTTAGTTCCTTTCTCTTTTTTACTTTCCGGCTTTTCGGCTTTTTAAATTTGCCGGCGTCAGCGCTGCCCACGCAGCCGCACTGCGCCGTCGCCATATTCCCAGGCTCCTTCCCAGCCGATTGCCGCTTACGACCTCCAACTCCTTCCTGCTCTCTGGTCTTCACCGACCATCCTGGAGGGCCGAAACTGGCCCAAAACAAGCCAGGGTGGTCGGGCTATCAACTCTTAGCCCCCTCTGATGGCATAGGGCCGGTTACAGTCCTTATCCGGTCGGGCTGCACAGTGGAATTGCCTTGATAACAGCTTCACAGCACTTCCCAAGGGGGCTCCCTCTACCAGAGGGGACAATCCAACATTAGAAATTACATTTGGTCCGGACTAGTGGTGAAATTCATTTTTTTTACTACCAGTTCTGTGGGCATGGCTTGGTGGGCATGGCAGGGGAAGGATACTGCAAACTCTCCATTCCCACCCCACTCCAGGGGAAGGATGCTGTAAAATCTCCATTCCACCCCACTCCAGGGGAAGGATACTGCAAAATATCAATCCCAGTCCCACTCCAGGGGAAGGATACTGCAAACTCTCCATTCCCACCCCACTCCAGGGGAAGGATACTGCAAAATCTCCATTCCACCCCACTCCAGGGGAAGGATACTGCAAAATATCAATCCCAGTCCCACTCAAGGGGAAGGATACTGCAAACTCTCCATTCCCACCCCACTCCAGAGGAAGGATACTGTAAAATCTCCATTCCCTCCCCACTGCAGGGGAAGGATGCTGCAAAATCTCCATTCCACCCCACTCCAGGGGAAGGATACTGCAAAATATCAATCCCAGTCCCACTCCAGGGGAAGGATACTGCAAAATCTCCATTCCCTCCCCACTCCAGGGGAAGGATACTGTAAAATCTCCATTCCCTCCCCACTGCAGGGGAAGGATGCTGCAAAATCTCCATTCCACCCCACTCCAGGGGAAGGATACTGCAAAATATCAATCCCAGTCCCACTCCAGGGGAAGGATACTGCAAAATCTCCATTCCCTCCCCACTCCAGGGGAAGGATACTGCAAAATCTCCAATCCACCCCACTCCAGGGGAAGGATACTGTAAAATATCAATCCCAGTCCCACTCCAGGGGAAGGATACTGTAAAATCTCCATTCCCTCCCCACTGCAGAGGAAAGATACTGCAAACTCTCCATTCCCACCCCACTCCAGGGGAAGGATACTGTAAAATCTCCATTCCCTCCCCACTGCAGGGAAAGGATAGTGCAAAATCTCCATTCCCTCCCCACTCCGGGGCCAGCCAGAGGTGGCATTTGCAGGTTGTCCGAACTACTCAAAATTTCTGGCACCGGTTCTCCGAACTACTCAAAATTTCCACTACCAGTTCTCCAGAACCTGCTGGATTTCAGAGCGTGGTCCAGACATTTCCCCCCAATAAATAAATACCCAGGCAATGCCGGATTATCACCTAGCATCCTTTAAAATGGAACGGAATGGAATGCTGACTGGGGAATTCTGGGAGTTGAAGTCCAGATACTTTTATAATTGAGAATCACTGGTTTAGAGTATAATCTTGGCTTCTCAGCGGTATGAAGTTGAGCCTTAGAAGAAATCAAGATTTTTTTTCTTTTGAACTCCATCACATCAACTCAAGAGAAGAAAATAAAGCATCCTCCCACATCACATCTATGGGTTTTGTTGATGTAAAGGGCTTTGGATGACCCATTATTTCCACTGTGGTTCCCTCCAAGCATTGAGGTCACACCCAAAGGTGCTTTTTCAAGAGGCAACTGGACTTTCTGGAACTATTTTTCCCCCCTTTGAAGACGTTTCACTTCTCATCCAAGAAGCTTCTTCAGCTCTGAAGTAAAAGCACCTTTGGAACAACCATGACCAGGATGGCTAAGAATCTCCATAAAAAATTGAGGCGAAAGTTCTCATTGTTGACTCTTTAACCATGAATTCAGGGGGGAATCTGGTCTCCCAAACCAGCATGCGAGTCTTTCTTTGAAAGACTTTGCGAGATATTTGTTGAGCCGATTAGCTGGCCTGGCATAATTATAATTATAAATGTTACAACTGTGAACTCCTGGTAGCATACTCTCACCTGGTTATTTTAAGGGTAATGTTTTAATTTCTAATTGTTTTTAGGGCTTTTAGACCCATATTTATTCTTCAGTACAGTACTGTTAATTTTAACCTCCTCTACATATATATGTATTTTTATAGTTATATTTATATTTGTATTTTATCTTTATTTGTTGTGTGGACTGTACACCGCCCCGAGTCCCTTTTTGGGAGAGGGGGCAGTTTAGAAATACGAAGAATAAATAAATAAATAAATAAATAAATGTGTTCCTTTAATCCATCTCTAATCCACCTCTTCATTCTCCTGGCGCTTCGAAATCTCATTTTAAAAAAACGCATCTCATTCCGCAGCCCTTTAATTGCAAATTATTTTACTATTCCCTTTAATATAGATTTTAATTTATTATTCTTATGACTGCCTTCGGGACTTGCCAGAGGAGGAAAAAAGGCAGGTCATGCGCTGAATAAATAAATAGGAAAATAATAAAATAACAGAAGTATCGGGTCAGTTTGAACTTGTTCTCTTTAACACACGATTAACTCAATATGGTTTTGCAACCAGTTCTCCACAGGGCCAGGTGGCATTCAAGGCAAGGCTTTGCTAAAGTTTGTTTTTTTTCATTGCTATGATTTGTGTGTAAGCCCTGCAGACATCTTTGCTTGTGGATCTTAGGCCTGCCACACTTCCTATTATTCTACTATGCATTTTCTATTGTGTGAAAACTGAAGGGGGGGGGGGGATTGTATGGAGTTAGATGATATGTAGCCATAACAAAATTCTTTCTAGAAAGCCAAGGTCATCCTTTGTCTCTGCACCTCTGCACCTGACCGGAATTGGATGGGTGGAACTGCCAGAGTGGCAGTGGGAGATTGGACCATGTGATGAACTTGTGGGTGTGGGGGAAAGATCTTGAACTTTTGGCTGGGTGGGGAAAACCGGGAAGCTTTCAGATTCGGGTTTTCCCAGATGTGCCAACATGGCTCTCTTAAATAATTGGAACTTTGAGCAATACTTTGCCTTTGTCACTGCGTTAATTGTTTGCTAGCCGAACTGAATAATTACTGCGCAGGTCATAGGTCCTTATCAGCAATGATTTACTGCGCATGCTTAACACGTTTATAATACATCACACATTCCAGAGACTTCTTCCCTTTTGATCTTCTGTTCATCTTCCAAGAAGGTGGACAACATTTGTTCTTGCCAAAATGTAACAATTGGATAGATTTGTTTTATTTCTATTTTCTTATTTTTGTATTAAAGCTTGTTTTTAATTAGAACATGTTCTCAGGTTTTTATTTTTGTTTTTCTTGAAGATATGCTGTTTGGAAAAGCCGTCGGTTTAAGACCTCATTAGCTCAGGGTGAAATTTCCCCTGACAGCCTTGGACTCTGATTTAATTTTGGATGTTATTTGGAACCCGGACATTCAGGTTGCTTTAGATCTCATCTGCAATGGGTTAGATCAGGGGTGTCAAACTGGATTTCTTTGAAGGACGGGTCAGCATTGTATTTCTACTCCGTGGGCCGGCCGGAGAGGGAAGGAGGGGGAGACAGGACGGATGCCTCCTACAGCACCCTGCTGTCCAAAAATGGGCCCCGGAGGAGGATCATGCTCCCCACCCCCCTCTGGCCCATTTCTGGCCTCCACAGCCTCCTGCAGCCTCCTGCTGGCTGAAAACACATCTAGGGAAGCCTAGGTCAGAACCGAGTCTTTGACTTACAACAGTTCGGTTAAAGTTTAAAGGGAAAAGCGATTTACCACACTGCAACCATCATAAGTCCATGCCAGTTGCTAAGCATCTGTATGTTAGTCACGTGATTATGGGCATGCTGCAATGGTTGTAAGCAGGGGTGGCTTCCTGCCAGTTCTAACCTCTTCTATAGAAGAGGTTCCACAAATCTACAGTGCCATTTAGAACCGGTTCCAGCTCCCTCCCCCCGCCCGTCTGCACCACGCTTGCCCCGCCTGCCGCTCACTGATTGGCTGGCTCACCAATCACCCTGCCCGCCTCTAAGAGTCCTATCTAAACCTTAAAGCCTTAAAGCTGTCAAGTTTGAACACCCCTGGGGTTTTTTTTTCCTAAAGGGTTAGGGGTGTGAGGGTCTTGTAACTTGACAGCTTTAAGACTTGCACACTTCAATGCCAGAGTTCCTAAGCCAACATGACTGGAGGAGGAATTCTGGGAGTTGAAGTCCACAAGTCTTAAAGCTGTCAAGTTTGAACACCCCTGGTTTTTTTCCCCCCTAAAAGGTTAGGGGTGCAAGGGTCTTGTAACTTGACAGCTTTAAGACCTACGTGTTTCAAATGCCAGAGTTTCTGAGCCAACATTCTGGTTGCTAAGCAAGAGCGTTGTTAAGTGAGTTTCACCACATTTTACAAGTTGGCCACGCCCACCCAGTCACATGATTACCAAGCCACTTCCACCCAGTCACATGGCTGGCAAGCCACTCCCACAAAGCAGGCCACACCTACAGAAGAGGTTCTAAAAAAATTTGAAACCCACCACTGGTTGTTAGGTTTGCTTTTTCAGGAGGCCACTGGACTTTCTAGTTTTTCTTTTGAAGACGTGTCGCTTCTCATCCAAGAAACTTCTTCAGCTCTGACCGGATGGTGGGGAATGGAAGGATTTATATTCCTAGCAGAGAGCTGGTCATTTGCATCCTTTTAGAGAGTCCTTGAGGTCACCTGGAGGTTTATCTTTGTCCTCAGGGTCACCTGAGTGGTGCAAATGGGTCTAGAAATTTCTGTCCTGTGCCCCTTCACCATTGAAAGACAGGCTCAGGCTGATGGGGATGAGACTGTAGTGTCTGCATCTCAAACCAAAGTGCACATGGGTCCTGTAGCCTGCAATTTTTCTGGAAATCCGTTCATACTCCCACGCCATTTGAAGGCTGTTTATCCCAAACTGCACGGCTAAAAGTCTACATAGATTGTCAGTGATCCAGGTTATGGTTGTCCCAAAGGTGCTTTTTTCAGGGGGCAACTGGATTTTCTTTTTAAAAGTTTTTTTTAAATTTTTACAAACATATCAATGCGTGAACAGCGTGGCGCCTGAGTGTCTTATTTTAGTACAAATAAAATAATATTCATCATATTTACGATGTTTGACAAGCTTATATAGCTCTGATAATGGTACACATATTTTGTTGAATTATAATCTTTCATTATTTAGTGATTCAATGTTTCAATGTAATTTTTAAGCCAGTCACCATATTCTGAGCGTCATTCCTTTTCCTACAAACCAAATATCAATAATCGTATTTGTTACATGTAAGAGACTTCTATAGTTCTAATAATAATACACATATTTATGTTAAGTTGTAATCTTCCGTTATTTAATTATTCAATATTTCAATGTGTGATTTTTATGCCAATCATCATATTATTCAGACATGTTATTCAAACTGGTCTTTCTTGTTTTTTCCTTTGAAGACTCAAAACACCTTTGAAGACATTTCGCTTCTCCTCCAAGAAGCTTCTTCCACTCTGAAGAAGGTTGTAAGGATGGGAAATGGTCAGGTTTTTCAATGCCATTGTCACTTCAAAAGGTCCCTAAATGAATTGGTTGTAAGTTGAGGAGTCCCTGTATCGGATCACATCCCTGTCCTTCATATTAGACAGCAAAGTAACTTGGCCCAATCCTATTAGTTGACCAACACTTTGAATTGTTGTCTATGTGTGCTAATTTATTTCTTATCCTGGTGACATTTACGCTACTCAATTATATTTTCATTTATAGGACACGGCACTCCACAAACAAGTTAACGATACCAGAAAAACAATGCTATATATCTCCCTCACTTGCAAGCACTTCTTACTTCAATTAGAAAAGCAAAGCTTCAAGAACATCATTCTGTCACCCACCAAATAATGAATTATTCCAGAGTTTGTTTGGTGGTTGTTGTTTTTTTAGGAGAGTCTAACAATGCACATTTATTATTGATCCGGTGCTTCTTGGTTGACATTCAGAGGGCATCTTACTCAACCTCAGAAACACTTTTAAGAAAACTTCTGTTTTCCCAAGTTACCAAGTGGGGTTAAGGAAGTGATGTAACCAATTGGCACACTTGGTTACAGGTAGTCCTCAACTGATGACGGCAATGAATGGAATAGAATGGAGGACAGGAGGGGAGGGGAGGGGAGGGGAGGGGAAATAGAATGGAATGGGAATGGAATAGGAATGGGAATGGAAAGAGAAGAGGAGAGGAGAGGAATGGAATGGAAAATATAATATAAAATAATAAAATAAAAATAATAAAATAAAATAATAAAATAATAAAATAAAATAAAATAAAAAAATAAAATAAAATGATAATAAAATAAAATAATAAATAAAATAAAATAAAATATGGAATAGACAATATGGAATGGGATGGAATAGAAAAAATAGAATAGAATAGAATAGAATAGAATAGAATAGGTGAGATGAGGAGAGGAGAGGAGAGGAGGGGAGGGGAGGGGAGGGGAGGGGAGGGGAGAGGAGAGGAGAGGAGAGGAGAGGAGGAATGGAATGGAATAGAGGAGAGGAGAGGAGGAGTGGAGTGGAGTGGAGTGGAGGAGAGGAGGAATGGAATGGAATAGAGGAGAGGAGGGGAGGGGAGGGGAGGGGAGGAATGGAATGGAATGGAATGGAATAGAATAGAATAGAATAGAATAGAATGTACACTGAGAGCATATGCACCAAAGACAAATTCCTTGTGTGTCCAACCACACTTGGCCAATAAAGAATTCTAGTCCAGTCTAACTGGACTTAGATGAGCTGAAGAAGCTTCTGGGATGAGAAGTGAAACGTCTTCAAAAGCAAAACCAGAAAGTCCAGTTGCCTCTGGAAAAAGCACCTTTGGGACAACTATCAGTGCTAGTAAGCTTACTAGCACGGATGATGTTATCTAGTTTGGGTAATGAAGCATCTTCAAGAAAAAATAAAACCAAGCTCAGAGAGCAGGAAGGACCTCTCCGTGTGGTCTTCCAAACATTTTGTAATCAACCTCAGACAGTTACGCCCTCTCCGATAAAGTCACCCCTCCCTGATTAGATACGATATCCAGGAGTGTAATAGCAAATCATAGTAATATTTACTGTAGATGCTGTAAGTTATGACATGCTGATGCTAAACATGCTTTTCTGGGTATCTGAATTAACCTGGGGGTGGGGGTGGGGGCTTGTGCAATAGATGGTGAACCACAAACATACTGGCTTTGCACAACCTGCGAAGCCACACAGGCACATCAAATCCACATTCAAGGTCAACATTGACCGAGCTTCGCGCATTCCACAAACGTAGCATTGGGATTTTTCACTGATCTCCTGACCGCTGAACTCGATCCAGCTCTTCTGCAAAGTCTCTCTACAAAGAGTGCAGAGAAGAGCAACGAAGGTGATTAGGGGATCTGAAGGCTAAACCCAGGGGTGGGATTCAGCCAGTTCGAACCGGTTCACCAAACCGGTAGTTGCAAGGAATGGCTGACTCCGCCCACTCTGCCACGCTCCTTCCCAGGAGTCTCCACGCAGCCTGGTTTGGCTGCGAGGTAAGTGCAGGGCCCGCGTGGAGGCTCTGGGAGGGTGAAAAACGGAAGTTCTGGAAGTCTGGAGGGGCTCCAGAGCCCAGGGAGCCATTTTCGCCCTCCCGGAGGCTCAAGAAAAGTCTCTGGAGCCTGGGGGGGGGGGGCAAAAGCACCCCTCACTCCGCCGTAGTGCAGGAAGCCAACTAGGCCATGCCCCCGTGGTCACATGCCCCCAAGAACAGATGCAGGAATAGGGTATCTCTGGTTTAATGAAAAGAAGGAATAGGGGAGACATGCTAGCAGTCTTCCAATATCTCAGGGGCTGCCCCAAAGAAGAGGGAGTCAAGCTATTCTCCAAGGCACTTGAAGGCAGGACAAGAAGCAGCGGGTGGAAGCTAACCAAGGAGAGTGTCTATGAAGATCCTTAGTCATTTAGGTCGGGGTTGTCCCAAAATTGCTGTTTTCAAGAGGCAACTGGACTTTCTGGTTTTTCTTTGAAGATGTTTCGCTTCTCATCCCAGAAGCTTCTTCAGCTCCGACATCAGAGTTGGAGTCCAGATCAGTCAGGGCTGTGAAGAAGCTTCTTGGATGAGAAGCGAAAGATCTTCAAAGAAAAACCAGAAAGTCCATTTGCCTCTTGAAAAAAAAGCACCTTTGGGATAACTGAGGAGAGGAGCAACCTAGAACTAAGGAGAAATTTTCTGACCACTAAAATGATTAACCAGTGGAACAGAAATTGCCTCCAGAAGTTGGGAATGCTCCAACACTGGAAGTTTTTAAGAAGATGTTGGAGAACCATTTGTCAGGAATAGTATAGTATAGTCTCCTGGGGGTTGGATTAGACCCTGACTAGGTGGCTCAATGCTTGTCAATCAGAAAGATTGGCAGTTCGGCTGTTCGAATCCCTAGTATAGGTCTCCTGCATGGGGGTTGGACTAGTTGACCTCCAAGCTCCCTTCCAACTCTGTTACTGTTTACTGTGTAGACGTCCCTTCCAACTCTGTTATTCTGTGGAATAAGGACAAAGCAAATTTTAAAATGTTTAACACCTTTGAGAAGATGTTGGATAACCAGTGGTGTAGGCTTGCCTGCCTAAGCAGGGGGTTGGACTAGAAGACCTCCAAGGTCCCTTCCAACTCTGTTGTTCTATTCTTTGGTAAAGCCCTGCCAAGAACGCTTTCTCCCTCTCTGAGGCCAGGCTCTAAAAGAAGTTAATAAAACAAGGAACACGAGAAAAGCTTCACCTGGGGAAATATGGCTCTCGCTCCTCAAAACACACACCTACAGTGCCACGTCAGAGAACATCCTTTTAAAAAGGGATTGGCAAACCACTCTGCTTTTAATGTTGTGCACTGCTGCACTGGGAAATGTGCGTCATCAAAATGAAGAAGCACACTACTCCCCTCCCCCCCAAAAAATTGGTTAGTTAGATTTTTTTAGATAAAATCGACAGCATATGTTCCTTGAAACTCACCCACATGTTACTCTTAGACCGATATTCATATTTTATCTGCAATCTTGCTGCGTGAAGATATTTTCTTCGCTCGCAAGCTCAGAGGAGTGATAAGCATCTCTTTCGGCACCCGGGTTAGCGAGGCCTCCGTGGGTTTAATCTCGGCTTGCCATCTGCACGCCAACACTCATGGTCTTATGATGAATTCGTCTCTGTAGCAAGGCCTTCAAGAGAAAGGAAAGGTAAAAAAGTAGACGGATTGGAGCAAAACAGCCGTGCTTTCACAGCTCCGTTGACCAAGAGTGGGATGAGGGGGGCTTCGACGACAACCTACCTGAGAGAAAAATCAGAAAATATATAGATCCTCAGTGGTTAAAGACACGGAGATTGTCAGATGGAAAGCTGAACAGTCCGGGTTTGAGACCCGAGCGCTGCGCAACGGGGGAGCTCCCGTTCCTTGCTCCAGCTCCTGCCCAGCTAGCAGTTCGAAAGCATGCGAATGCGAGTAGATAAATAGGTACCACTTGGCATGTAGCCACGTTGGCCGCACGACCACAGAAAATGTCTTCGGATAATGCTGGATAAGAAACGGAGATGACCGGTGCCCCCTACAGTCGGACTTCCCTCAGCGGCGCCCCCTACAGTCGGACTTCCCTTATGACCCCCAACTCATTCCAAACTTTCTACTGCTAGATGAGACAATTGTTGATTGGGTTTTGCCCCGTTTTTACAACCTTTCTTGTCGCCGTGGTTAAGTGAATCCCTGCAGTTGTTAAGTCAGCAACATGGCTCTTAAGTGAATCAGGTTTTCCCCCGTTGACTTTCCTTCTCAGAGGCCAGCTGGAAAATTACAAATGGTGATCACATGACCCCAGGACAATGCAACCATCGTAAGTACATGCCAGTTGCCGAGCATCTGAATTTTGATCATGTGACCATGGGAAGGCCACATCGGTCGTAAGTGTGAAAAATGGTCATAAATCAGTTTATTTCAGTGTCATTGTAACATTGAATAGTCACTAAACAAACTCTTGTAGGTCATGGACTGAAGTCCTCGACTTAAGACCACAATTGAACCCAGAAATGTGTTAAGTGAGTTTTGTCCCATTTTACGACTTTTCCTGCCACATTTTTTAAGTGAATCACTGCTGTTTTTAAAGTTTTGAAATGGTACAGAATTTCCGGCTTGAGTAGGGGGCTGGACTAGAAGACTGCCAAGGTCCCATCCAACTCTGTTGTTCTATTCTATTCTATTCTATTCTATTCTATTCTATTCTACTCTACTCTACTCTACTTTACTCTACTCTACTCTACTCTACTCTACTCCACTCCACTCCACTCCACTCTACCCTACCCTACCCTACCCTACTCTATTCTATTCCTACTCTACTCCTATTCTACTTTACTCTACTTATTCTACTCTATTCCTACTCTACTCCTATTCTGCTCTATTCTATTCTATTCTATTCCTACTCTACTCTACTCCTATTCTATTCTATTCTGACTCTACTCCTATTCTGTTCTATTCTATTCTATTCTATTCTATTCTATTCTCCTCTCCTCTACCCTACCCTACCCTACCCTATTCTATTCTATTCCTACCCTACTCCACTCTACTCCTATTCTACTCTACTGTACTCTATTTCTATTCTATTCTGCTCTGCTCTATTCCATTCCATTCCAACATTCTAGCAGAGCGATCATAACCTAAAGAAAATGATCTGGCTTGCCTTTCAGGCCACACAAAACCCTTTTAACTCATCCAGTTTTTTCAGTGGTTGGGCTAGTTCCAATTTCAAAATTAAGAAGATCAGCGTGATTAGCAAGTTGAGTAACATTTTTAATTGTAGTCATTCTATCCCTTTGCTCCTTTTTCTGATTGTGACTACTCCCTAGTTAAGATTCTGCTCCTGCTTTGAACCTGGATTTTGGCAACCCGGGTTCATATTTATGACGGTCGCCGTGTCCCTGGGTCATGTGATCCCCTCTTGTAACCTTCTGACGAGCAAAGTCGAAAAGGAAGCCAGATTCGCTGAATAACTGTGTCACTCACTTAACAACGCCAGCAATTCAATTAACAACGGTGGCAAGAAAGATCATAAAATGAGTCAAAATTCAATTCAGAACTGTCTCGCTCAGGGGTCTGGGCAGAAATCTTGGAAACTAGGCAGTGGAAGAGGGTACAAGTGGGAGAAATACTCAGATTGAATAGCCAAGAAGCAGATGCAGAAATAGATAAAGATTCAAGGGAGGAATCTGGGAGGCAAGTCAAAAAAAAAGCATAGCAACCAAAATATTGAAGCGGGCAAGAGGTAATGGATAGATGATTTCTTTTTTGTGGTTGTTCTGATTTGCTTTTCCTTTTCTCTCTCTTTCTTTTCTTTTTCTTTTTGTATGTAGGTGACATGATTAGAAGCTAGGACAGAAAGGAAAAGTCTTTTAATAAAGGTTGACATAATTAAAAGCTAGAATAAGCCACAGAAATAAGAGGAGGGGGAATATTAACTGTAGCTTAAGAGAAAGAAGGACTAGGGGAGACATGATAGCAGTGTTCCAATATCTCAGGGGTTGCCACAAAGAAGAGGGAGTCAAGCTATTCTCCAAGGCACCTGAGGGTAGAACAAGAAGCAATGGGTGGAAACTAATCAAGGAGAGAAGCACCTAGAACTAAGGATAAATTTCCTGACAGTTAGAACAATTAATCAGTGGAACAGAAGTTGCCTCCAGAAGTTGTGAATGCCCCAACACTGGAGATTTTAAAGAAGATGTTGGATAGCCATTTGTCTGAAACGGTAAAGGTTTTCCTGCCTAAGCAGGGGGTTGGACTAGAAGACCTCCAAGGTCCCTTCCAAGTCTGCTATTGTATTGTATTGTATTGATTAGGGGACTGGAGGCTGAAACATAGGAAGAATGGTTGCAGGAACTGGGTATGTCTGGTTTAATGAAAAGAAGGACCAAGGGAGACATGATAGCAGTCTTCCAATATCTCAGGGGTTGCCACAAAGAAGAGGGAGTCAAACTATTCTCCAAAGCACCTGAGGGCAGGACAAGAAGCAATGGGTGGAAACTAATCAAGGAGAGAAGCAACTTAGAACTGAGGAGAAACTTCCTGACAGTTAGAACAATTAATCAGTGGAACAGAAGTTGCCTCCAGAAGTTGTGAATGCCCCAATGCTGGAAGTCTTTAAGAAGATGTTGGATAGCCATTTGTCTGAAACGGTATAGGGTTTCCTGCCTAGGCAGGGGTTTGGACTAGAAGACCTCCAAGGTCCCTTCCAACTCTACTATTGTATTGTAATGTAATATTAGTCTATACACTTTTATATCATAAAATAAAAGTAATGACAAGAGAAAACATGGAATAATTGAATAACGACAGATTGCAATATATACCTAATATAAATGTGTATCATTATAAGGAATAGATAATACATTGATCGAATGTAATAATTATGATTAACTTGATTAGTTTTATTTGTGTTAGAATGTATGACCCCCCAGGTGCCACACTCTGCATTAATTTGATATATTTGTAAATAAAAAATAAAAAAACTTGGGGGGGGGAGAACTGTCTCGCTTAGCCACACAAAAATTGGAGGCTCAATTGTAAGTCGTAAGTCGAGGACTCCCCTTAGATAAATAGATGAAAATAACGGCAGATCATTTTGAAAGATAAAAGCCATCTTCTGAACTGTCTCTTGGAGGTATTTTTGTAAAGGAGCTCCACGTTTAAACCGGTAGCTTTTAGCGGTGTTTGGCTCTTGAAATGATTAATTGGAAGTCTACAAAGTAGGTAAACGGCAAACTATTAGCTTGTTTCCGGGACATAGTAAGGCCTAAATGCAGTCCTATAAACTCTTTCAGGTCCCATATGTTCCAAGCATTACGTTAGTGGGGCAAAGTAATGGATTTAATGAATTTTGCTTTGTTAGTTTCACCGGAACCAAAGACTAAATCCCAACCTGGGGAGGCAGACGTGAGGGATCATGTGGAAGGGGGAAAAATGGGCTTTTGGAGTCCCTTTCTTAGTTAAATATTTATTCCTGCTTCCTCTCCACCCCACCCCGAAGGTTGAGGAGTACATGGAACGGTCTCAAAAGGTGAAGAAAATGGGGGGGGGGAGAATTGATGTATTAAAAAAGCTGCTCGCTAGCTGTGTAATTATGATAAATACAGGTTATTAAATAGTGAGCAAAAAGGGCCTACTTTATATTATCTGCCTACTGTGCTATTGTAATAATTTGCAGAGTGGGAGGTGGGGGGTAGAAGCAAAGTTCGTGGAGTGGATGGTGTGTTCCATTGTTTCTTTTTTAAAAAAAAAAAATCCAGAAATATAGCTAAGATTCCCACCCAGTATTCCCTTGTCGAAACTTTCCTCTTGGGGCAAATTGTTCCTAATTCTTCGAGTTACATCCTTATCCTAAAAACATCCTGGTAGATGCTAAGAATGGAACAGTGTCGCCCATCCTTAAACTGTGTGTAATTTTACTTGGTGAATTCTTCACGCCATGATGTGCAGGTGGCCAGTAACTTGGTTGGGCTTAAAAGTGGAGGAAATAGATTCGCGATTCTTGAGACTTTGAGTTACCTCTGGGATGGTGGAAGAGTGCTGCAAATATAGGTTGCTGTAGATAGGTGGATAGGAAAGAGAGAGAGAGAAGATAGATAGATAGATAGATAGATAGATAGATAGATAGATAGATAGATAGATAGATAGATAGATAGATAGATAGATAGATAGATGATAGATACATACATACATACATACATACATACATACATACATACATACATACATGATGGATGGATGGATGGTTGCTGTAGATAAGTGGATAGGAAAGAGAGAGAGAGTAGATAGATAGATAGATAGATAGATAGATAGATAGATAGATAGATAGATAGATAGATAGATAGATAGATAGATACATACATACATACATACATACATGATGGATGGATGGTTGCTGTAGATAAGTGGATAGGAAAGAGAGAGAGAGTAGATAGATATTTATTTATTTATTTATTATTTATTTCTTCACACTTCTAGACCGCCCCCTCTCCCAAAAGGGACTCGGGGCGGTGTACAGTCCACACAGCAAATACATAAGTGAATAAATATAAATATAAATATAAATATGGAGGAGGTTAAAAGGATTAAAAGAACTGTACAGCGAGAATATAAATATGGCAGTAAAACCCCTAAAATCAATTAAATTTAAAACAATACCCTTAAAAAACCAGTTAAAGTATATTTCCAGGAGGTAACAGTTATAACAATTATAATTATGCCAGGCCAGCTAATCGGAACAGGTGAGTCTTCAATTTTTGTCGGAAGGAGCGGAGGTCCGTGGTGGTTCTGATATCGGGGGGGAGGCCATTGCAGAGGGTTGGGCCCATCACAGAGAAGGCCCTACTCCTCGATGTCGCCCGTTGGCATTGCCTAGTGGACGGCACCTGGAGAAGCCCCTCCCTGTGAGAGCGAATTGGCCGCAGGGATGTATGTGGGAGGATGCGATCCCGCAAGTAACTAGGTCCTGTGCCATGGAGCGCTTTAAAGATGGTGATCAGAACCTTGAAACGCACCCGAAAAACCACAGGCAGCCAGTCCAGCTCGCGCAGGAGTGGTGCTACGTGGGAGTATCTGGTACTCCCCATGACTACCCGCGCGGCCGCGTTCTGGACTAGCTGCAGTCTCCGGGCGCGTCCCAAGGGAAGCCCCATGTAGAGAGCATTACAGTAGTCTAGGCGAGACGTCACCAGCGCATGAGTGACTGTGCGTAGGGCATCACGGTCCAGAAGGGGGCGCAATTGGCGCACCAGGCGAACCTGGTGGAACGCCCCCCTTGCCACGGCTGCCACATGGTCATCCATTGACAGCCGGGTATCTAGGAGGACGCCCAAATTGCGCGCCCGTTCCACAGGGGGCAATTGCTCGTCCCCTATGGCCAGCGATGGAGTCAGCTGGCTGAACCGAGGTGCCGGTAGCCACAGCCACTCAGTCTTGGAAGGGTTGAGTTTGAGTCTGTTGTCCCCCATCCAGACCCCGACGGCTTCCAAACACCGGGACATCACTTCGACAGCCTCGTTGGGGTGGTTTGGGGTTGAGATGTACAGCTGAGTATCATCAGCGTACAGATGATATTCAACCCCAAAACCACGAATAATCTCGCCCAGCGGCTTCACATATGTGTTGAACAGAAGGGGCGAGAGGACCGACCCCTGCGGCACCCCACAAGAGAGTGGCCTCAGGGTCGATCTCTGCCCCCCTGTCAACACATATTGCATCCGGTCGGAGAGGTAAGAGCCGAACCACCGTAAAACGGTGCCTCCGACTCCCATCCCCTCCAGCCGGTGCAATAGGATACCATGGTCGATGGTATCAAAAGCCGCTGAGAGGTCTAATAGGACCAGGATAGAGGAACAACCTCTATCTCTGGCCCTCCAGAGATCATCAACCAACGCGACCAAGGCTGTCTCTGTGCTGTGCCTGGGTCGGAAGCCGGACTGGCGTGAGTCTAGATAGTCGGATTCATCGAGGTGACATGGAAATTGCTGCGCCACCACATTCTCAACAACCTTCGCCAGGAAGGGAAGGTTGGAGACTGGACGATAATTAGCTAGCTCCATTGGGTCAAGTGAAGGCCTCTTGAGTAAGGGCCTCACCACCGCCTCTTTCAAGGCAGTTGGTAAGGATCCCTCACCCAATGAGGCGTTCACCAGGCCCAGAAGCCAGCCTCGTGTCACCTCCCAGGCTGCCAGTACCAGCCAGGAGGGACACGGGTCCATTGAACATGTGGTGGGTCGCAGCCGTCCATGCAACCTGTCTAAGTCCTCGGGGGCAACAGAGTCAAACTCCTCCCAGAGTGGTCTCACAAGACTCGCTGTTGACGGCCCGTCCAGTCCACTGGAGGGGGCCCATCCGCTTCGGATCTGAGCGACTTTGTTCTGCAGATATTCCCCAAACTCCTCTGCTCTTCCCTGTAAGGGTGCCCCCCGTGTCTCTTGCAACAAGAGGGAGCGGGTCACCCTAAACAGGGCGGCAGGGCGGTTATCCGCAGACACAATGAGAGCAGCACAATGTCTGCATTTGGCCGCTCTCAATGCCACAAGGTAGGTCCGTAAATAGGATAGATAGATAGATAGATAGATAGATAGATAGATAGATAGATAGATAGATAGATAGATAGATAGATAGATAGATGATGGATGGTTGCTGTAGATAAGTGGATAGGAAAGAGAGAGAGGGAGAAGATAGATAGATGGATGGATGGATGGATGGATGGATGGATGGATGGATGGATGGATGGTTGCTGTAGATAAGTGGATAGGAAAGAGAGAGGGGGAGAAGATAGATAGATGGATAGATGGATGGATGGATGGATGGATGGATGGATGGATGGATGGTTGCTGTAGATAAGTTGATAGGAAAGAGAGAGAGGGAGAAGATAGATAGATGGATGGATGGATGGATGGATGGTTGCTGTAGATAAGTGGATAGGAAAGAGAAAGAGAGAAGATAGATAGATGATAGATAGATAGATAGATAGATGATAGATAGATAGATAGATAGATAGATAGATAGATAGATAGAGATAGATTATAGATAGATAGATAGATAGATAGATAGATAGATAGATAGATAGATGATAGATAGATAGATAGATAGATAGATAGATAGATAGATAGATAGATAGATAGATGATGGATGGATGGATAGAAAAGATATAGATAGATAGATAGATAGATAGATAGATAGATAGATAGATAGAGATAGATAGATAGATAGATAGATAGATAGATAGATAGATAGATAGATAGATAGATAGAGATAGATATATAGATGATGGATGGATAGAAAAGAGATAGATAGATAGATAGAGTAAGAGAGACAGAGAGAGAGACAAAGGCCAAAGTGCTCCCAGTGTTAATACATAAGCACTCAGGGCTGGGACTCCTAGGCTGGTAGAGTGGCTACAACAGACCCCAGGGGCAATGCTGAAGCCCTCAATCCAGAACAGCGGAGTGCTAGGAAGAGCTAAGATCCTGCACAGAATGCTCAAACGCTCACCGAACGAAGCTCCCTGTTTTTTTTTTCTTTTCTTTTGCTTTTACCAGAAGCAACGTGGATCCATTCTTCTCCACCACCCCAGCTTGCTCCCCACCCACCCCCAACCAACTGATTGGCATCCCTCTATCGAACGCCGTTTCCGCACTCTGTATCCTGTTTGGGGGCGTTTCCCCTCTAATCGGTACGGTTGGCAACCTTTCCCCATTTGTGACCTCCTCGTGCTATTCTTACCTAAGTCACCACGGCTGTAATTATCCTCTCAAGCGCCAGCGTATACTTTGACCCAGCACATAATCATTAGAGAAAAGAGATTGACAGCCCCCACCCCTCCCGATGCAAACCTCCCGTCCTGGGACAGTCAGGCTCCAGAGGTACAAAAGGCTTGTCCCAAAATGATTGACGGGCAAACAGTCACCTCTTTCAATCCCAATCGTTTACAGGTGAACCCACTGGGTTATTCACACTGATATTCTCTCCCCAACAATGCCAAAGGAAACAGAT
Source organism: Natrix helvetica (assembly GCF_964273705.1). Classification (NCBI taxonomy): domain Eukaryota; kingdom Metazoa; phylum Chordata; class Lepidosauria; order Squamata; family Natricidae; genus Natrix; species Natrix helvetica. Next base: position 6,187,865 of record NC_138553.1, on the reverse strand, counting down.
CTCTAAGTCAATACAGAGTTGGTTGGGGTTATTGTCAGCTTGATATATGAACCGACTTTGGGAACACGGGAGACGGTTAATGGGTGTAATTTTCCCCCCTCCCTATCCTCTCTCTTTGAAACAGAGCTCAATTTTCTTCTTTGGTTGCTGATGTGGTTTTCTCTCTCTCCTTTACGAGTTGTCAACTCGAAGCTTCTTCCCCGGTAATATCGTACCGCTAACTAAGGCATACAAAACCTTTGCCAGACCAATTCTCAAATACAGCCCGCCTTCCTGTAATCCACACTGTATATTGGATATTAATACAAGTGATGCAAGTCCAGAGGTATTTCACGAGAAGAGTCCTCCACTCCTCTGCTCACAACAGAATATCTTATGCCAGAAGGCTCGAAATGTTGGGCTTGGGCAACCTGGAACTACGCTGCCTAAGCACAGTACACAACATTGTCTGCTACAACGTCCTACCTGTCAACGACTACTTCAGCTTCAACCGCAATAATACAGAGCAAACAATAGATACGAGCTTAAGGTAAACCACTTCAAACTCAATTGCAGACAGTACGACTTCAGCAACAGAGTGGTCAACGCCTGGAATGCTCTACCTGACTCTGTTGTTACATCCTCAAACTCCATTATTTTAACCTAAGACTGTCTACTGTGGACCTCACCCCATTCCTAAGGGACCTGCATAAGCAACCCAGCGTGCCTACCGTCCCTGTCCTATTGTCCTCATTTATTCATATCCATTTACTGTGTCCATGTTTATGTTTATACTTATACCTATTATCTTGTACTTGTTTGACAAACTCAGTAATTGAAAATGAGATGAAATGTGTTTGGGGTTCCAGATTTCCTGAAGTTCCGATCCTGTCTAGTTTTATGATGTTCGGACCTAGGCTTCACCAAATCAGGAAACAGACTCCTTGTCCCGACAAAACCTCTTTTTTATTAAGCTATTTTGAACTTCTCTCCTTCACATCCAGCAAAGTCCGGGCAAACAATCTTTCAAGGGTGAATTTACAACCACAGACCTTATCAGGCTTGGAGAGCTGCCAGGCCAATATCTTCCAAACGCAAAGCTGCACCAGAAAATACTTGGCAAGGAGTCTCTGAGAGTCACAAACAAATCTTCACACTAATTAAGTGAACTAATTGTCTCCTGCAAACTCCACTCCCCTTTCGCTCCTCTTTTATTCCCTATGGGAGGGAACATTCACCGTCCACCTGTGCCTTTACTCCCGAGTCGGCCCTTGTTCCTTAGCTGTTCCCTTCTCCTGGCAGCTCTGCGCATGCGCACACTGGGAACAGGCTCCAGCTGTTCTTCTGCCCCACTGATCTTCGACTCCAAAGGCAGCTGATAACTGGCCTACGGCTCTGTCCCCCTCTCTGCCTCCGACATGGAGCCCTCATCAGAGCCTTCCCCAGACTCCAGGACTGGCCCATGTTCCTCCCCAACCTCCTCATTGTCTGCCACCAGTTCCACTGGTGAGCCACAATAAATGAAAAAAAAAGGATTAAGGAATGACATGATAGCTGTCTTCCAATATCTCAGGGGCTGCCACAAAGAAGAGGGGATCACTCTATTCTCCAAAGCACCTGAAGGCAGGACACGAAGCAATGGATGGAAATCCCGAACTTTGGGGCAACTGTGACCTGGATAACTGAGAATGTCCATAGACAATCGATAGAAACTAATCAAGGAAAAAACCAACCTAGAACTAAGGAGAAATTTCCTGACAGTGAGAACAATTAAACTTGCCTCCAGAAGTTGTGGATGCCCTGGAAGTTTTAAGGAGATTGGACAACCATCTGTCTGAAATGATGTTTCTTGCCTGAGCAGTGAGTTAGACTAGAAGACTAGAAAACCTCCAAGGTCCCTTCCAGCTCTATTATTCTGTTATTCTGCCTTAAACCCTTCCTTAAATAAGGAAGTGACTAGGTAATAAATGGGGACCAAAACAGGGACCAGTTTTGCCCTGACATGATATAGTTTTTTAGACACAGAAAATTTTATGGGGTGCATTTTTTTTACCCTGCACTGTTATTAATATATCCCACCAGTAATATATGATTTCCTGCACCCTCTCTCCGTTTCTTCAACCTGTTATTTCAACTGAGTAATAGTTTTCTTTCTTCCTTCCTCTTTTTCTTCTCTCTTCTTTTTTTCTAATTTCCTGCTGCTATCTCTTCCCTCATCGTGGCTTCCACTCTGGTGATAAGCCTTGGCGCTTTTATAGATATATATTTAGGGGGGGGGGTTGCCTATGCGTGCACGCACACACACACACACAGAGGGAGACAAGAGAAATTGCCAATATAAAAAATGGAAGTTGTTTATTTTTACAGAGTTAAGTTTTAATGAAGAAATTTAAATAAGCACTTAGCCAGTAAACACTGAGCTCCTGCACCAGTGACAATGTCCTGACAATGTCCTATTGAAACCAAGGGGGTTGGTGTGTTTGTCTGTTGATGAGTATGTGTTGGTCAGCACAAGTCAATTGTCAATTGCCCAAAACTCCTGTCTGAGGGAGATGAACAATTAAGAGATATGAAATATACATAGACCGTGTTTCCCCGAAAATAAGACAGGGTCTTGTTTTCTTTTAACCCCCGAAATAAGCGCTTGGCCTTATTTTCGGGGAGGTCTTATTATTTTTGAGGTGCCGGAGGCAGCGAGCGTGGTCACCTCATGGCTGCTGCTGTGTTGCAATATTTTCAGGGAGGGATTATTTTAGTGTATGCCCTCAAAAGCCCGATTGGGCTTATTATCCAGGGAGGTCTTATTTTCAGGGAAACAGGGTACATATACCTATACCTATACACACACACACACACACACACACACACACACACACACACATGTTCTGGAGTGGGTGGAAAGAGAAAGAAAGAAGGAAAGAAAGAAAAAAGAAAGCGAGAGAAAGAAAGAAATAAGAGAAAGGAAGGAAGGGGGAGGGAGTAAGAGAAAGAAAGAAAGAAAGAAAGAAAGAAAGAAAGAAAGAAAGAGGAAGGAAGGAAGGAAGGAAGGAAGGAAGGAAGGAAGGAAGGAAGGAGTAATAGAAAGGAAGGAAGAAAGAAAAAACAAGGGAAGGAAGGGGAGTAAGAGAAAGAGAGGAAGAAAGGAAGGAAGGAAAAAGAAAGGAGGGAATGAAGGGGAGTAAGAGAAAGAGAGGAAGGAAGGAAGGAAAATAGGGAGGGAGGAAGGGAGGAAGTAAGGTGGAGGGAGGGAGGGAGGGTCCCTGCTGCCCTGTGGGATTTCAATCTTGTGATTCAGTGTCCCTTATCCTGAGGGATAAGGGGGGGGGGGGCTTGTTGCTCAGAATCCTGGACCAAACTTCTGCAACATTGCAGCAGAGTTCTTGCTATCATTCTAAACAATTGAACATCACATTGCTCGCTCGCTCGTTTGATGTCCAAAACTTTTGCAGAACCGCAGCAATGACATCATGGGCTTTCTCCTCCCTCCCTCCCTCTCCCGCTTCTCTCCTTTTCTCTCCCCCCACCTGCATCTGAGGCCTTTCTTGTTTTCCTGCACTTATGCAAATGAATAATCAAGAAAGATGAAAGAGAATAAATCTCTGATGATTTAACGACACCTATTGCTCTAATCCCCTGCATGGCGTTGATAACAAGTTTGGAGGGGAAAGGTGGGAAGGGGGAAAAAACGGTTCAGAAGCCTCGCCAATGCCATCTATGGTGAACATCAATTTCCATGCTTAATTAATGATCGGCTTTATCTCTCCAGAACCATCCATCAGGCGAGGAGTCACTGGAAATGCCTGGGAATCCCATCTGCCTCCCTACCTGTCTCATTGCTGTGTTAGCATCTGCTGGATTTTTACAGCTGTGCAAAAGTAGGTTTCGGTGACAAAAAGTCAGTAATCAAGTTGACAATCCACACGGGGTTTTTTTTTTATCAATGGGATGGCTGCGCTGGCATCCAGAGGCACCCCAGATGTTGAAACACACCGTGTCAAATTGAAAACCTGTAGAAGAATTGCTGTCATTGCTCTGTGCTATGGTAGAGCAGTATTTTTCAGCTTCGGAAAGTTTAAAATGGATAGACATCAACTCCCAGAATTCCCCCGGGCAGTATTTGTGGACTTCCAAAATTCCCCAGCCAGCATTTGTGGAGTTCAATTCCCCGGGCAGTATTTGTGGAGTTGAAATCCCAAAATTCCCCAGCCAGCATTTGTGGAGTTCAATTCCCCGGGCAGTATTTGTGGAGTTGAAATCCCAAAATTCCCCAGCCAGCATTTGTGGAGTTCAATTCCCCGGGCAGTATTTGTGGAGTTGAAATCCCAAAATTCCCCAGCCAGCATTTGTGGAGTTCAATTCCCCGGGCAGTATTTGTGGAGTTGAAATCCCAAAATTCCCCAGCCAGCATTTGTGGAGTTCAATTCCCCGGGCAGTATTTGTGGAGTTGAAATCCCAAAATTCCCCAGCCAGCATTTGTGGAGTTCAATTCCCCGGGCAGTATTTGTGGAGTTGAAATCCCAGAATTCCCCAGCCAGCATTCATGGAGTTCAACTCCCAGAATTCCCCAGGCAGTATTTGTGGAGTTGAAATCCCAGAATTTTCCAGCCAGCATTCATGGAGTTCAACTCCCAGAATTCCCCAGCCAGATTTTGAGGCTTTCAACTCAATCTGACTAGGGAATCCTGGGAATTGAAGTCCACACATCTTGAAGTTGAGGAGCACGTCCTCAGAAGGTCCATGGATATGAAGCCAATATATTGATATATAAAATTATATATCAATGGAAAGATAATTTAACCAAGAATGTAATGCAACAAAGTTTGTTCAATTATCTGTATTCTACGAAAAACTATAGCCAAATATAGCCAGCAATAAAGCCCAGTTCATAGACCCACCTCTTTCAACTATCTGGCCTGGCTCAACCGTAATTTTCTCGTACCCCTCCTGACTGTCTGTTTTTAACATTTTGAATTTGGATTGTACATGGGGTTTTATAATTAGGGTATTTTAATGGTTTTTAATTGTCTATGTATTGTATCTGTTAACCTCCTCCGTACATGTGTGTTTTTGTATTTATGTATGTCATGGGTTTATGTAAATGTTATATGTTTTTTACTCCATTGTACGTCGCCCCGAGTCCTATTCGGAAAGGGAGCGGCTAATAAATTTAAATAAATAAATAATAAATAGAAGCAATCATTCAACAGCTGCAGAACTAAAAGACTTGGTTCACTCCATGGGAAGACATTGTAAGGCTGTAATTCCTGCTAAAGGTTACCCAACTAAGTATTAACTGACATGATGATAATTATTGCATATTTCATTTTTTCTATGGTGATAATTTTTATATATCTCGTGTTTTTTCTACATGTTTCACTTTTCTTCTTTATAACTGCTATTTTAATAGCAAATCCTTCCTAAAGGTTATTGCATTACATTCTTGATTAAATTATCTTTCCACTGATATATAATTTGATGCTACTACTCCCTCCCCCCCCCAAAAAAAGTGGTGTTATTAGCCATCAAACCTCAAAAACACTGTACACTTTTCCCAAAAGTTTTCCACAATTTTGGCCACTACTGTAAGGAAGTGGAATTATATTCCACCAGTCCACCTAGTTCCAAGGGTTAGGGTTCTTACTACCCTATTTGAATATTTGCATCTGAAAAGCAGCTCTCTCTTTTTGTATACCTATCTCAGTTCATATCTCAACATGCCAGGTTATGCATATAAAAGAGTCTATTTTTAGATCCCATTTTACCCTACTGCTAAATTTAGCCCAGCTTGTTACGCTCTGAGCTTGGGTTTGTTTTTTTTTTAAATTAAAAACAAACCTAATTCTTTCTTCAAGAGTTCGTCTGTAGAAAAAAAAAAGGGGGGGGGAATCAACTTTGTTCAGTTTTATTGACGTTCTTAATTTTAAGCTAACTGCCACCGAAAGGTGAATGGGGTTAGCTATGAGAAACGTGAGTCGTTTTAAGAAAAAAAAACCACATCTTTTTTAATTTCCTTCAGAGATAGCAGCTATTTATAACTGCTTAACTTGATGGGGCCCTTCAGGATTTTTGTTCGGGGTTCCCCCTCCCCCCCTCTTTAATTTTTGCATTGTAGACATTTTGTTCAAGTGTTCTGCTGTTTTTGGCCTGGTCAAGTCTTAAACTATTTAAGTTGCAAATGGCCTCCTAAAGTGACCGTTGTTAATAAATATGTTTAAATAAACTTCGAACTAAAGATAATGTCAAGGGAAGGGGAAAGGGGAAGGAAGGAGGAAGGGAAAGGAAGTGAGAAGAGGAAGGAAGGGGAAGGGAAGGGACAGGAAGGGAAGAGAAGGGAAGGAAAGAAAAGGGGAAGGAAGGGGAAAGGGGAAGGAGAAGGAGAAGGGAGGGGAAGGGAAGGGAAGGAAGGTAGTACCCCTGGATGCCTTCATTGGAAACCATTAATTAAATATTAGTGGGTCATCTAATAGGAGAGCTATTAAAATCTCTGAAACGTTCCATAGGTGGAAGGCGTAGACATTTTGGGGACATACCGACATTTAGTACTGTAAGGAGCCCCAGATGGCTCCTGAGTGAAGGAGTGGAACATCTGCCAGTTTGAACTGAGGTAACGGAATGTGAGGCAACTGGCAGTTGGAACAGAGTTCTTTTCAGTTGGGGAGGGGGAGTAGAACTCCTTAGCATCAGAGCGTGTTAATTTCTGCATAAGAATTACTAATGATCTGATGGTCTTTTCGAAAAATCCTTTCTTAGCAAGCACCTAGAAGCCAAGAAGAACATACGTGCCAAATTTCAAGTTTGTAGGCTTTAGGGTTCTGGAGATTTTGCGATGATGCGTGAGTGGTATTTGGCTTTTATCTAGAGAGATTCTGCAGAGATATGGCGAGAGCTTCCCGTGAGTAGTGAGTCCACTCAGACAAATTCTCTACTCAGGCAGCACCAGCAGAGCGCAGGGCCGGACATGGTTGACATTTCCATCCCTCTTGTCCAGCCCATTTCTGTTTCCCCAGTCCTCGTTTTCTGCTTCAGGCCAGTTTCAGAGAAAGTCTGGGGGAGATATCTGAGACCATAAAGGGTTTTGGATGAGTGAACTTGGAGTGTCTAAAGCTTTTAGCAAAGAATGGGCCGGATTGCCAGGGCATGCCTGCACATTACATAAACATATGCTTTGCGATACCCGGGTTACGCAGAGGCCTGGCGCCACTATTGCATTAAGTGAAATTTTAGACCGAAATGGGAAGGTATGTTGGCGCGTTGGCTCACCGTACCTGGCTTGTTGTTTTTTTGTCTCTTTCAGAGTTGAAGTCAGAGAAGGAAAGAATGTTGATGGTGCCAAGCAGGTCCTGACCTAATCTACACTAACAAGGAGAAGGGGAAAGAGGTCTTATTGTCTTTTTTTCCTCCACCCACCCCCCCCCCCCCAATATATGGAACTCGACGTGGGTCAGGTTTCAGCTCAACAGCTCCAACTGGCACTCCAGGAAGATACGTGGCTGCTGTGATTATCCTTCTTGCTGCCCTCAAAGTTCAGAGGTTATCTTGGAAGAAAGTGAAGAAAACAGAGCAAAAACGTATGAAGAACAGTTTCAGGAGGATTTGGGTTTGGGCTCGTCTAGAGAAAAGAAGGACTAGGGAGGGACATGATAGTAGAGTTCCCGGATTTGAAAGGCTGCCCCAAAGAGGAGGGGGTCAACTTATTTTCCAAAGCACCAGAGGGCAGGACAAGAAACTATGGATGGAAACTAATGAAGGAGAGAAGGAACCTGGAATTAAGGAGAAACTTCATAACAAGTGAGGACAATTAACCCATGGAACAGCTGGCCTCCAGAAGTTGTAGGTACTTCATCATTGGAGGTTTTTAAGAAGAGGCTGGACAGTCACTTACCTGAAATAGTATAGAATCTCCCGCTAAAGCAGCGGGCTGGACTAGAAGACCTCCAAGGTCCCTTCCAGCTTCTATTGTAGTCTATTCCCTATTCTATTCTATTCTCCTACTCTATTCAATTCTATGCTATTCTCTGTTCTTTTCTATTCTTCTATTCTATTCTATTTTATTCTCTATTCTATTTTATTCTCTATTCTATTTTCTATTTTATTCTATTCTCTATTCTATTCTCTATTCTATTCTCTATTCTATTCTCTATTCTATTCTATTCTCCTATTCTATTCTCTATTCTATTCTCTATTCTATTCTCCTATTCTATTCTATTCTCCTATTCTATTCTATTCTCTTCTCTTCTCTGTTCTATTCTATTCTATTCTGCTCTATTCTGTTCTGTTCTCTATTCTCTTCTATTCTCTATTCTATTCTATTTTTCTCTTCTATTCTCTGTTCTATTCTATTATTCTATTCTATTTTATTCTATTTTATTCTCTATTCTACTCTATTCTATTCTCTATTCTATTCTCTATTCTATTCTCTATTCTATTCTCTATTCTGTTCTAATCTATTCAATTCTCTTCTTGTCTCTATTCCATTCTATTCTATTCTGCTCTATTCTGTTCTGTTCTCTATTCTATTCTACCCTATTCTATTCTCTATTCTGTTCTGTTCTATTCTCTATTCTGTTCTGCTCTGCTCTGTTCTAAATTTCCTTGGACTTCCACCTGAGCTTTCATGCCATAGCTTGGTCAACAAAAGTATGATTGCTATCCTGAAGATAATTAAAAATGAGTGGGGGATGTTGTCCTTCTTGACACCAATTTTAGTGTAAAAAAAAGGCAGCCATGAAGATAATCAAGCCCATTGAGTGCGACAGGATTGACTTAGAAGCATAGAACAAAGACTAATAGGGTTGGAAGGGATCTTGGAGGTCTTCTAGTCCAACCCCTGCTCAAGCAGGAGACCCTATAGTATTCTCGTCAAATTGCTGTCCGGTCTCTTCTTGAAAGCCTCCAGTGATGGAGCAGAAGAACTGGAGAAGCTTCTTGGGTGAGAAGCAAAACTTTTTCAAATAATTGTAGGAAGTTAGCCCCCACCCCTCTCCTAGGAAAATGAGGTATTTTAGGAAATATTAAAAGGGCAGAATATTTCCCCTAAAAGGGAGCAAGGAAGGTTGTAAAATAGGACATAGCTCACTTAAGCCCTGTGCTGCTTGACAAACAGAAATTTGGGGCTCCATTGTAGTAGTAAGTCAAGAACTACTTGTACTTTGAAAAATCTTCAAACACCTGAAAGTTAGGATTAGAATAGAACAGAGTAACAAAGTTGGAAGGAACCTTGGAGGTCTTCTAGTCCAACCCCCTGTTTAGGCAGGAAACCCTATACCATTTCAGACAAATGGTTGTCCAATCTCTTCTTAAAAACTTCCAGTGTTGGAGCATTCACAACTTCTGGAAGCTCCATCTTTTGGACTCCCTCTCCCTCTGGGTATGGATATGATATGGGCATGTCTACTTTAACGAAAAGAAGGACTAGGGGAAACATGACAATCATACTCAGTTTATATTCTGCACATTATTAGGGGGACATGATAGCAGTGTTTCAATATCTCAGGGGATGCCACAAAGAAGAAAGAGTCAAGTTATTCTCCAAAGCACCTGAAGGCAGGACAAGAAGCAATGGGTGGAAACGAATCACGGAGAGAAGCAACTTAGAACTAAGGAGAAATTTCCTGACAGTGAGAACAATTAATCAGTGGAACAGAAGTTGCCTCCAGAAGTTGTGAATGCCCCAACACTGGAAGTCTTTAAGAAGATGTTGGAGAACCATTTGTCTGAAGTGGTGTAAGGTTTCCTGCCTAAGCAGGAGGTTGGACTAGAAGACCTCCAAGGTCCCTTCCAACTCTGTTATTCTATTCTATTCTATTCTTCTTTGTGGCAACCCCTGAGATATTGGAACACTGCTATCATGTCATTCCTAGTCCTTCTTTTCATCACACTAGACATACCCAGTTCATGCAACTGTTCTTTATATGTTTATATATTTAAGATTGTCTTGTACTTCCCTCCCAAACACACACACACACACACACACACACAGACAAAACACACATAAACTATTTTCTGCCTCCCCCTCTGTTTGCTTCAGCCAAGGTTCCAGGTTTGTTCAATTTCCAGTTTTGATTAGACCATCCACAGAACAGAAGGGGAAGCCTTCGGTGAAAAGCTGCCCAGGACATCCTTTCAGTCTGCAGGCAATCCCTTAATTGCTAATCTTGTTTCTTGAAGTTTCACCATGGTTTCTTGTTTCTTGAAATTTCACCACGGTTCCCTTGTTCTGCCACACAAGGCTTTGAAATCCACACTTGTGCATTGGGAGGATTACAAAGTGGGCAATTGGCAACCTCCGGGCCGGCACAGGCGTGGCACAAAGCGTAAGAGAGAGATCTGGAGTAGATCTGGAGGAGCTGATGAAAACATATTTGGAAAAATAGCAATAGCCACACTGGAGCTGAGGGATAGAGAGGGGGGCTTGAGATAGAAGGGAATCTCTGGTCAAAACAACATATTTTCTCTTGGGAACCAAGGACATTCTCACACCTGGTCAGAGGAAGGCAGAGTGATGCCACCCGGCTACCAGCCCATTCTGTGATTGGACCAGTTGACTGATTGTTTTGAGAAAGTGGAAAAACGTTTACTTTTAATTAGGTGAAAACCATGGGAGACCTCAGAGCCGGTTTTCACCAGATATGGCTCAGGACCTAGTTACCTGCGGGATCGTATTCTGCCCCATACATCCCTACGACCCATCCGCTCGCACAGAGAGGGACTTCTCCAGGTGCCGTCCACCAGACAGTGCCACGGGGCGGCGCCTAGGAGCAGAGCCTTCTCTGTGGCAGGCCCAGCCCTGTGGAATGACCTCCCCCCAGATATTAGGACCATTACTGACCTCCGCTCCTTCCGTGTAAAGCTCAAGACCCACCTATTCCAAATAGCCGGCCTGGCTCAATCATAACTTCATAACGCTCCTGATGGGTTTTTTAATTCAGTAATTTTATTTAATGGGATTTTAAATTGTGTTTTTTAATTGTCTTTCACTTATGAGTCTACCTCCTCCATGCACATGTATATGTCTTTGTTCTTTATGTATGTATGTTTGTCTTTATCTGTATTTTATCTGTTTTGCTTGTACGCCGCCCCGAGTCCTTCGGGAGAGGGTTTGCGGCTAATCAAATAAAATTATTATTATTATTATTATTATTATTATTATTATTATTATTATTATTATTATTATTATTATTATTATGTGCCAATATGATCATTCCAAATAAAAGTATTCTTTGAGGAATCTACATGCCTTGGAGTCTTGCTTGCTATGGATTTATTACTTGGAACCCCAACACGTAGACTTATATACCGCTTTATAGTGCTTTACGGCCTTCTCTAAGCAGTTTACAAAGTCATCCTCTTGCCCCCAACAATTTTAGAGCCTCCTTTTAAACCACCTCGGACGGATGGAAGGCTGAGTCAACTTTGAGCCTGTTGAGATTTGAACTGCCAAACAGAATGGCAACGCTTGTTGGGTAAGAGGCCCTGCATTGCCTCCAAACCAGGAGTAAAATGCTACCAGTTTGCCCGAACCAATAGTAAAAAGATAAGTTGGTTGATTTGAATGAGGTTAAAATATATATGCTGTTATGTCTGGTATTGATTCATGGACTTTTGCTGATCAGGATTAAACAATGAGTTTTTAAGGATTTGTTTATAGATAAGAGACAAGATAGAGGAGGAAGAGATTCTTTGTTGTATTTAAAGAGAAAGTGATAAGCTGTCAACATTATCAACCACAAAGAAGAAGGGGGTCAACTTATTTTCCAAAGCACCAGAGGATAAGACCAGAAGCAATGAATGGAAACTAATCAAAGAGAGAAGCAATCTAGAACTAAGGAGAAATTTCCTGACAGTGAGAACAATGAATCACTGAAACACGTTGCCTCCAGAAGCTGTGGGTGATCCAACACTGGAAGCTTTCAAGAAGAGAGTGGACAGCCATTTATCTGGAATGGTATAGGGTCTCCCGCTTGAGCAGGGGGTTGGACTAGAAGGCCTCCAAGGCCCCTTCTAACCCTATTATTCTATGTTTCCATGGCTGAATGTTCAAAAGAAATCTGAATGGATCTCTTCTCCTAACTCAACTTCTTCAGTAGGCCACGCTTACTGAAACATGAAGAAGGTGAGATGTTAGTATGAACAATCATGGTCTTTCTTTGCTTTTGTACTTGGAAACTGGGGATCCCCAATCCTCCCGCCTCTCGTCCTTCCATCCCTATCAGCTGCTTAAGAAACACATTTCCTCTTCTTGCTCCAATGGTCAAACTGAGCTTCTGGCTAATGGCCTTTGAGTAGAAACTGCCTTCTAGCTCCGGCAAGGACCGGCCATTAAACCCAACCATGCTTCATGACCCTTGGCCGTCAGGATTGGGGCCTTTGATCCCAACTTTGCTCACTGACACCAGGCTAATCACCCAAAGGGGCACCAGCCAAAGGAGCAGCTGTCTGATTTATGTCTGGCTCCACCAAACCTCAAATAAGAGAATGATAATTAGCTATTACAGCAACAAACTCTTTGACCTGACCCCGTTTCCAGCCAAAGAGGTAAAGGCATCCTGCCCCCAAACGACAGGAACAAGGAAATGGGGGAAACAAAGGTATAAGATTACTTCCTAGGAACAAAGTCGTTGCTCTTACACTTCGAGTCGCAGTGATTTCCTGACGCAACAACCTGCTTGGGCACTCAGTGGAAAGCGATTAGTTCGGAGATGCAACCATAGCTTCACAGCCAGCGGAAGAACTTCCAAATTGATGCATAGCAATGAGGGAATTTTGGGGAAGCATCCTTCAAAGTCAAAAGAGAATCTGCAGGGAAATGTTCTACCTTGCCCATTAACAAGAAATTCAAAGACTTTTGCTCCTGGGTAGGAAAGCTATGACAGATCTAGACAGCCCACTAAAAAGCAGAGACACCACCCTTCCAACAAAAGTGTGTCTAGTCAAGGCTATGGTTTTCCCAGTTGCAATGGAAGGCTGTGAAAGTTGGACCATAAGAAAGGCTGAGCGCCAAAGAATGGAGGCCTTTGAACTCTGGTGCTGGAGAAGACTCCCGCGAGTCCCTTGGACTGCAAGGCGATCCAACCGGTCAGTCCTAGAGGAGATCAACTCTGACTGCTCTTTAGAAGGCCAGATCCTGAAGAGGAAACTCAAGTACTTTGGCCACCTAATGAGAAGGAAGGACTCCCTGGAGAAGAGCCTCATGCTGGGAAAGATTGAGGGCAAAAGAAGAAGGGGACGACAGAGAATGAGGTGGCTGGATGGGGGTCACTGAAGCAGTCAGCATGAGCTTGAATGGACTGCAAAGGCTGGTAGAGGCCTGAAGGCCTGGAGGAACATTGTCCATGGGGTTGCGATGGGTTGGACACGACTTCGCAACTAACAACAATAGCAACAACAATCAGAGATTCCTGTGTCTCTTTCGAAGCATCTTTAACCCTAACCCAAAAAACACCAAACATTTCAGTTCTACTGTAAGCCATTTTAAAGCTCATGAAAAAGCCATTATCTGTTTGAGAAGCTGCAGGGGTCAAACCCAGGCAAAGTGGTGAGTCAGCAAAATGTCACCTTCCCCGAGCTGCATTTGATGGATGCATTGATGCTGTTTTGGAAAGCCCGATTCTGGATAGGGGATTAGCTGGGAGACTGCAGGGCAGGATGAGGTGGGGGGGAGTGTGGAAACCATTGGTTGTCACCGGTGCAACCGCTGAAGTGTGACAGTGATCTGATGCCAGGCACAAAGAGGACAATTCCATTGGACAGTCAAAAAAACAACAAATCTGAAACCGAGAAGGGAGGAAGGGGGAAGAGGTCGTGGGGATTTCGGCCCTCCAAAACAGAAGCTGAACTTTAGGTGAAAATGCCAGGGAGAAAATTAAATTCTTCTTGAAGCAAAGGGGCAAGATGACTGCTTCCTCCATAACATCCATCTTGGTGAATGGTTGAGAAGCAGCTGCTGAAAAAAGCCAACAGAGGAATAGAATCAAGATCACGTGAAGGGTTAATACCACTTTATAAGGCCTTGGTAAGGCCACACTTTTGCATTCTGTTTTGACCACCACCATGTAAAAAAAGATGTGGAGACTCTAGAAAGAGTGCAGAGAAGAGCAACAAAGATGATTAGGAGACTGGAGGCTAAAACATATGAAGAACGGTTGCAGGAACTGGGTAGGTCTAGTTTGATGAAAAGAAGGACTAGGAGAGACACGATAGCAGTCTTCCAATATCTCAGGGGTTGCCACAAAGAAGAGGGAGTCAAGCTATTCTCCAAAGCACCTGAGGGTAGGACAAGAAGTAATGGGTGGAAACTAATCAAGGAGAGAAGCAACTTAGAACTGAGGAGAAATTTCCTGATAGTTGGAACAATTAACCAGTGAAACAAACTACCTCCAGAAGCTGTGTATGCTTCAACACTGAAAGTTTTTATAAAGATGTTCGAGAACCATTTGTCTGAAGTGGTGTAGGGTTTCCTGCCTGAGCAGGGAGTTGGACTAGAAGACCTCCAAGGTCCCTTCCAACTCTGTTATGCTAAGTACAACAGTCAGATGGTGTGTTTACATTATCAGAGGGATAGAATCAAGACTGTGTGAAGGGTTAGCACCGCTTCGTGTAACCTTGGTAAGATCGCCCTTGGAATACTGCATCCAGTTTTGATCACCACGATCGGTTCACCCAGGTCAGTTTGGCCATTGAGGAAGGCTCATCCCACATGTGTGTCGGAGCTGGAGGACGAGGATGGGCCATGACTACCACGATGGCCAACCTGCCCCTGGGAGAACCAGTTGTTAAATTATTTGAATCCCACCACCGGGAGCATCCTTTGAAACACCATGTTGGCATTGACCAAATCTCCATCGGTCAATTACAAAAGGCAGCTGGGCTTGGGGCAGTTTACATCCTGCGACGAGACACCTCTGACACCATCCAAAGCCATCCAACATCTGCCCATCCTAGGTCTTGGGAAGGACTCCAGAGGTGGACAAAAGATCCTCTCTGAACATCTGGCTGACGGTGCGGTGAACCATAATAGCAAACAGAAACAATATCCTTCTGCACGGTGGCCTTTTTTACACGAGGCACGGATGTGAATGGGAAGCCGAATCCCAAAGCTATTTGCACATTTATTCACAGCCCATTAAATTCACTTAAAAAGCAAGATTATTTCTCAGACAAAGCAACAGCCAGGATTCAGGCCAACACATCGCTGCATCTAATATGCCATCCAAATGGCCCCTGTTATACCAATAAACCTTTTTTTATCTCAGCCTTTCCAGATTCTAATCACTACATTTGCATCCTTTGTTCCTCTAACAGCCAAACCAGTTGGGAGTCTCCTAGCCCTGGGGACAGGGGGAAGCCCTCACGCCGGCTCGTTTCCACCTGTCAGATTTGAAATTTCAAAAATAAACGTAGATTAACATATGCGGGGGGGGGGGTTGTTTTGTTTTGTTTCGGAGAGTTATCAATGCCTGCATAGTGTGTGCTCTTATTTTATTTTATATATTTTTTGCCCCCCAGAAAAGAAGGAAGACAAAGATTCATCCGTGGTTGGTTCAGGTTTTTTTTTTTAAGCTGATGTTGTCAAAAAGAAAATTTGGAATCTGGAGCACAGATAGTGGGATTAAAAACCACAGTTGTTTTATCGGCTCTAATGATATCCCGTGGAGAGTTTCTCGCCACAACAAATAAAGCAGAAGGAATAAAATGGCCGCTAATGATAAAATGTGACGCCATGTTAACATGACTCCTCTTGGCTTCCTTCACTGCAATTCTGTGCATCTTTTATCTCCATCATCTATCTATGTATCTATCTATCTATCTATCTATCTATCTATCTATCTATCTATCTATCTATCTATCTATCTATCCATGGAGGGAGCGAGGGAGGGAGGGAGGGAGGGAGGGAAGGAAGGAAGGAAGGAAGGAAGGAAGGAAGGAAGGAAGGAAGGAAGGAAGGAAGGAAGAAGATAGAGAGTCAGAGGAAGGAGGCAGGGAGGGAGGAAAGAAAAGGAAGATAAGAAAGAGAGACAGAGAGACAAAGGAGGGAGGCAGGGAGGGAGGGAGGAAAGGAGGAAGAGAGGGAAGAAAAGGAAGGAAGGAAGGAAGGAAGGAAGGAAGAAAGAAAGAAAGAAAGAAAGAAAGAAAGAAAGAAAGAAAGAAAGAAAGAAAGAAAGAAGAGGGACAGACAGAGGAGGGAGGGAGGCAGGGAGGGAGGGAAGAAAGAAAAGGAAGGAAGGGAGATGATAGATGATAGATGATAGATAGATAGATAGATAGATAGATAGATAGATAGATAGATAGATAGATAGATGAAAAATAGATAAACAGAGAGATAAATAGATAAACAGACAGACAAATATAGATAAAGCTCTCTACAAAAATCTTAACTACTAAACACGAAAGGAAATTGGCGGTAGATAAGAGTCAGTGGAATTCAAGGTGGGCTGGACTTCTATCTCCTGTGAACGTGAAGGGATTTGAGACTGATGGTGCATTTGACCTCTTCCTTAGGCTGAGCCTGGTCATTTCCTACAATTATATCTGACACAGAATATAGAACAACGGAGTTGGAAGGAACCTCCGAGGTCTTGTAGTCCAACCTCCTGCTCAGGCAGGAGACTTTACATCATTTCAGACAAATGGCTATCCAACATCTTCTTAAAGACTTCCAGTGTTGGGGCATTCACAACTTCTGGAGGCAACTTCTGTTCCACTGATTCATTGTTCTCACTGTCAGGAAATTTTGATTCTCTCCATGGTTAGTTTCCATCCCTTGTTTCTTTCTTGCCTTTTGGTGCTTTGGAAAATAGTTTATAGCCTTTGTAGAAGCCCTTCAAATATTGGAATGCCGCTATCAGTGACCTTCAGATGAGCAAAGTCAATGGGGAAGCCAGATTCACTTAACATCTGGGTTACTAACTTATCCACGGCAGCAATTCATTTAACAACTATGGCAAGGGAAGGTCGTAAGATGGGGCAAAAGTCACTTAACAAAGTTCTCCCTTGAACACAGAGATTTTGGGCTCATCTTTGTGGTCGTAAGTTGAGGGCCGCCTGTATAATCAAGCATTAATCAGCATAAATAGTAGCTTGTGTGTTAAAGGTAAAGGTTCCCCATGCACATATGTGCTAGTCGTTCCTGACTCCAGGGGGTGGTGCTCATCTCCGTTTCAAAGCCGAAAAGCCAGCACTGTCCAAAGACGCCTCTGTGGTCATGTGGCCAGCATGACTAAACGCCGAAGGCGCACGGAACGCTGTTCCCTTCCCACCAAAGGTGGTTCCTATTTTTCTACTTGCATTTTTACGTGCTTTCGAACTGCTAGGTTGGCAGAAGCTGGGACAAGTCACGGGAACTGCCAAACTTTCTGATCGACAAACTGAGCGTCCTAGCCACTCGGCTACCGCATCCCTATATAATCTCCTACCTATATAATCAAGCCTTAATAAAGCATAAACGGTAGCTTGTGGGTGAGGGCAACTCTATTCGTTTCTTCTCTCCCCTCCCTTCCTGTCCCTTTCACATAATTTAACTTTAAAAACAGGAAAGACATCACATTCATGTTCTCTATTAATGGGATCAGATGCTATTTGTAGGTCCGGGCGTTTCAATCTAATCTAACGTTGTGGGGATGCTATCTTAAATTCGGGCTGCTTCCTCTCCGATAAATATGGTATCTGTTTCAATCTGGAAAATATGAGTAAAATTTTCAGTAAAAAAATAAATGAAGGAAAGGAAAATGAGTTTTCAGTTTCTAATTACGTGCCTCAGCGAGACCAATGTCCTCATCTGCGTCACGGCAGTGAAGCGCCTACGGTATCTAATGTCTCCATCTGTCCATCCGATTCTCTTTACTGAAGAGTTATTGTACTTACACAAGGCTGAAATTAATTTATCTACATATTGCTCGGAGATAACAGGAAATAAGAATAATAATTCGGCTATCTGTTTCCCATGTTAACACTTTCTTTGATCTTCCCGAGGAAAGAGGGGCCGTGAGGGTCTTTGATTGGCGCTTGGACGGAGCACCAAGAAGTTCTCCTGAAGTTCTCCCAGTTCGCTATGAATTTCTTTCTCGGGCTCCCTCCTCTCGCTTTGATCAAGGAAATGATGCCCTCGCCTGCATAATGTCAGTCCTACCTTCAAAGCAAATCCAGCTCATTTCACACAACCCGATCAGAAATCTTGAAAGCAGTTGTGGAGAAGGAACAGGGATGACCTAAGGGGAAACATCTCTCCTGCTAACTACAGTATCCTTCTTTATTTGTTTTATTTGTATCACACTTTTATTATTGTTTTTTTACAAGTAATTCAGGGTGGTAGATATATCCAACATATCTTCCTTCTCCGATTATCCCCACAACAACAAACTGTGAGGTGGGTTGGACTGTGATGGAGGGACTGGCTCAATGCCACACAGCTGGCTTTCAGGCCTAAGGCAGGACTAGAACTCACAGTCTACTGGTGCTTGGCCCAAAGTCATCCATCTTGCTTTCAGGCCTAAAACAGGACTAGAACTCACAGTCTCCTGGTGATTGACCCAAAGTCATCCATCCTGCTTTCAGGCCTAAGGCAGGACTAGAACTCACAGTCTACTGGTGCTTGGCCCAAAGTCATCCATCTTGCTTTCAGGTCTAAAACAGGACTAGAACTCACGGTCTCCTGGTGATTGACCCAATGTCATTCATCCTGCTTTCAGGCCTAAGGCAGGACTAGAACTCACAGTCTCCTGGTGATTGGCCGAACATCATTCATCTTGCTTTCATGTCTAATACAGGACTAGAATTCAGAGTCTCCTGGTGATTGACTCAGTGTCATCCATCCTGCTTTCAGGCCTAAGGCAGGACTAGAACTCACAGTCTCCTGGTGATTGACCCAAAGTCATCCATCCTGCTTTCAGACCTAAGGCAGGACTAGAACTCACAGTCTACTGGTGCTTGGCCCAAAGTCATCCATCTTGCTTTCAGGTCTAAAACAGGACTAGAACTCACAGTCTCCTGGTGATTGACCCAATGTCATTCATCCTGCTTTCAGGCCTAAGGCAGGACTAGAACTCACAGTCTCCTGGTGATTGGCCGAACATCATTCATCTTGCTTTCATGTCTAATACAGGACTAGAATTCAGAGTCTCCTGGTGATTGACTCAGTGTCATCCATCCTGCTTTCAGGCCTAAGGCAGGACTAGAACTCACAGTCTCCTGGTGATTGACCCAAAGTCATCCATCCTGCTTTCAGGTCTAACCCAGGACTAGAACTCACAGTCTCCTGGTGATTAACCCAAAGTCATCCATTCTGCTTTCAGACCTAAGGCAGGACTAGAACTCACAGTCTCCTGGTGATTGGCCCAACGTCACCCAATTGGTTTTCATGGCTAACTTAGTTCTAGATCTCACCATCTCCTGCTGTCCAGCCTGATGCCTTAACCACTATATCATCGTAATAAATAATTATTAGAACAACTTTTACTCACTAAAGAAACTTCTGCTCTGATTGTTCCCGAGAGTGTGCGATTAAGCAGAACTGGATTTTGAGAAATCTGGAAGCATAATGTTCTTTTTTTTAAAAAGCAGATGCATTTCTCCAGGCTCTGTTTTCAGAGTTTTACTATTGAGCTGAAATGGGCCAAATTTTGACGGAATAATAAAACGAGGGGCTTCAATGAGTATCAAGCACACTCGAGGAAAAGAACCAGGGGTGGGCTTCAAAACTTTTAGCAAGGGGTTCTCTGCCCGGTTGCTGGGTAGAAGTGGCCATAATGGGTGTGGCCTAGTCAGCCTCCTGCACCATGAAGAGACAAGGAAGGAGACGCAACAAACAGGAATATTTTAGCTGCATCAAAGCGGGGAAGTTATCTGGTCGCCAATTTCCCCACAACGCAGAGATAAGGCGCAGCTTCCTTTAAATTGTCATAATTATTCGATATGTGTGGACACCATGGAGTATGTGATATTCTGAGCAAGTTTTAGGTGGCCACTTTGAGGAAATAGTGGGGTTTAGGATTAGAGATACAAGATGAGAAATTTGATTTTTAAGGACTTCTTTCCTCCTTTCCTTCCTTCCTTGATCCCTTCCTTTCTTCCTCCTTCATTCCTTTACTTTTTTCCTTCCCTTCCTCCTTCCTTCTGTCTTTCCTTTTTTGTTTCCTATCTCCCACTCTTCCATTCTCCCTCCCTTTCTCTTCCTTCCTTTCTTCTTTATTTCTTCCTTACACCCTCCCTTCTTTTCTTCCTCCCTCCATCCTTGTCTTTCTTCCTTTCTTTCTTCCTTCTTTCTTTTTCCCCTTCCTTCCTCCCACCATCCCTCTCTTTCCTTCCTTCCTGCCTGCCTTCCTGCCTTTTTTCTATCTTCCTTCCTTTCTTTCTTCCTTTCCTTCCTTCCTTTTTCTTTTCCTTTTCCTTTCCTTTTCATATCTTTCCTTCCTTTGTTCCTTTCTCCCTCCCTCATGCCTTTTCTTCCTTTTTTCCTTCCTCACTTCCACCCTCCCTCCTTCCTTTTTTTCCTTCTTCCTTTCCTTCCTTCCTTCTTTCTTTCTTTCTTTCTTTCTTTCTTTTTTCCTTCCTTCTTTTTTCTTTTCCTTTATTTTTATAACTTTTTTCTTCCTCTCTCCCTCTCTCCCTACCTCCCTCTTTTCATATTTTTTTCCTTTTCACACCCTTCCTTTTTTCTTCCTTTCTTCTCCCCCCCTCCTCCTCCTCCCCCTATCTCCTGGAAGAAACCAAGAGATTTCAGGTGTCTGCATTTTCAAGGGATTTATTTTGGTTAGGCTTCAGGTCAACTTAACAGGTATGTTTTAATGAAAACATTACCTTTGGGTGACCTTCGGGATTTGAAGGTGAAAATGCAGTCAGCAGCAAAAAGAATTTGAAGCATCGTGGATAAAACTGTCAGTGCTCAAGACATTGTGTTTCTGCCTTAGAGCAAGTGTCTTTCTCAAGAAGTTTTTAAACACACACACACACACACAAACTGAATAGCCTGAAACAAGTAGAATATAGAAACTAAGGCTGAGGCAGGAAAACAGAGGTTAAGAAAAGGTTAAAGTTTTAGAGGCCCTTTGCCACTTTATTTCAAAGACTATTTCAACCATGCCTTTAAAACTATGCACAGCTCAAAATCCAGCAATTGCACAAACTTGGGAGGGGAAAAAAAGAGGTGATAAATCTTTTGGGCCAGGAGAGCTTCCTGCCTTAGGAATCAACTCTTTTGCAGAAAAATATTATTTTTCAAAAGTATTGGTTTGGCTAAAGAGGACATTCTTTCTGAAGTTCAACGCACAGAAACAGTGTGGTGGCTCAGCGGCTAAGACGCTGAGCTTGTCGATCAGAAAGGTCGGCAGTTCAGCAGTTCGAATCCCTCGCGCCGTGTAATGGAGTGAGCTCCCGTTACTTGTCCAAGCTTCTGTCAACTTAGCAGTTCGAAAGCACGTAAAAAATGCAAGTAGAAAAATAGGAACAACCTTTGGTGGGAAGGGAACAACGTTCCGTGCGCCTTTGGGCGTTGAGTCATGCCGGCCACATGACCACGGAGACGTCTTCGGACAGCGCTGGCTCTTTGGCTTTGAAACAGAGATGAGCACTGGCCCCTAGAGTCGGGAACCACCAGCACATATGCGCAAGGGGAACTTTTATCTTTACCTATAAACTCTTTTATTAAAAACCTGAATTTGAATTAAGGATTGAAGGAAGCTGACCCAGTGTTTAAAAACAAGAGAACAGCACTTAAACTTATATACCACTTCTTTACAGCACTCCCTGAACAGTTTACAAATGTCAGCATATTTCCCCCAACAATCTGGGTCCCCATTTTACCGACCTCGGAAGGTTGGGAGGCTGAATCAACCTTGTTGATCCAAAGGTTTCTTATTGTTGCAAAGCAGTTATAATTTCTGAAAGTGATTAAGAAATGAGGCTCAGAAAACCTTCTGTCCATATGGTTAATGGTTATGAGCTTGATTGAAACCCCTCAACTTCCAAGTCAAACCACAGAAACCTCAGTTCCTGCAGGCTATTCACAAGGAGAAGCTGTCCGGAGTATGAGTGGGCAATCTCATAATCACTCCTTTCACCAAAGAGACTTCTCCAGCCAGAATTCGCTATGTCTCTGCCATAATGCTGTCCTGGCTACTGGAGGGACATCTATTCTCCAAGGCCACCTGAGGGTAGAACAAGAAGCAATGGGTGGAAACTAATCAAGGAGAGAAGCAACTTGGAACTGAGGAGAAACTTCCTGACAGTTAGAACAATTAATCAGTGGAACAGAAGTTGCCTCCAGAAGTTGTGAATGCCCCAACACTGGAAGTTTTTTTTTTTAAAGATTGGACAATCTTGGAGCCTGGGGAGGGCAAAAATGGCCATTCCCGAACTTCCAGCTTGTCCCCTGTGCCATGGCCCCTGAGCATGCACACAGGGTTTACCCCCCCCCCGCCCCGCACACAGCTTTCTTGGAACCTCCAGAGGGCGAAAAACAGCCCAACGGACAAACCGGAAGTCCGTTCCTGAACTTCCGGTTTGCATGTTGGGTGGATTTTCGCCCTCCGGAGAGCGCAAAACAGCCGAAGATCAAAGCCGAAAATCAGCTGGAGCTGACAAGGCAACGCCTCGTGTGCCCTCAGAAATGGCTCCGCCTACCACTTGTGGCACGCGTGCCATAGGTTCGTCATCATGGATATATGGGATGTGGTGACTCTTTGAGAACTGCATGTAACAAAATTTCACTTTAATCTATGCCGATTTGTGTACATTCAAAATGACAATGAAGTTATTCTAAATCTAAGGCAGCGATTAGGTTGTAAGTACCCTGTTTTTCTGAAAATAAGACCTAACTGGAAATTAAGTCCTAGCATGATTTTTCAGAATGCTCGTAATATAAGCCCTGCACCCCAAAATAAGACCCGATTAAGATTGTTAGCCAAATGGATGCATTTAGTACCATACTTTCCCAAAAATAAGACCTAACAAGAAAATAAGTTCTAGCGCATCTTTTGGAGCAAAAATTAATATAAGACCCAGTCTTATTTTGGTCAAAACATGGTAGCTTTGGAGAGCTCTGCGTAATTTTAAACAATTAAGTGATAAGTTGAGGAGTACCAGTGCAATGCAGAATGTGAAACAAATATAATGTCAAATTATACAAAAGTTAATTTTGAAAACCAGGGAGCGAGAAGTAATTAGCAAATCAAAAGCCCTAACATAAAAGAAAACAGCTAACCTTGCCATCCCAAAATTAAATCAAAATTGTAGCTCTAACTACCTAATAAATCAAGTGTCCTTATCAGGCAAGAATGCTACGCATCTCAGCACCAGAAGACAAATATCTATCCTGTTGCTGTCTCTATTTAGCATTGCTTCAGAGCTTACCAGACTACGGAGGAAGCATTAGAACATAACATAGAACATCAAAAGGTATGATTGGGACGCTGAAGAGGAATGCACAACTCACCTTGGGGAAGATATGTGAGAGCTGTTGCAGGGAGAAGAAAGGGGTGAGTTGTTAAGGCCGACTGAAGGAAGGGTGAAACATTGAAAATAACCCCACCATGATTTTATTTGCTACAGTTAGAACCATTAAGCAGTGGAACTACTTGCCTCCAGATGTAGAAAGTTTGCACCAGCGGTAGGATTCAAAAATTTCAGCTACAGGTTCTCTGCCTGGTTGCTGGGTGGGTGTGGCCATGGTGGGTGTGGCCCAGGACTGGGTTCCGGCTTCTTTTACTGCCGGTTCACTCAGGGATGTGCTTTGGATGCATGTGCAGAAGTAAAAAAAATGCTTCTGTGTATGCGCAGAAGCAAAAAATAAGATGGAACTGGTTCTGGTGCGTGTCTGGCCAAGTTACTATCTACTCGGCCAAACTGGTCCGAACCGGTAGGAACTCACATCTGGTGTGGCCTACTCGTTCTCCTACACCATGGTGGGTGAGGCCAGCCGGTCTTTGGGCAACTGGTTCGGCGAACTGGATGCAAAATTAACATCTGGTTCACCCAAACCAGTGCGAACCTGCTGAATCTCACCCCTCTTTAACACCCATCCCTCTCCTAGAAGAATGAAAACATTTGAGGAATATTTTTAAAAAGGCAGGCTAAAATATTTTCCTTAAAAGAGTAATAAAAATCTTAAGGGAGACAGAAACTCAGCCCCAGTTCCCTCCCCCCCCCCCCCAGAGCAGATATTTTGTGTCCATTAAAGACTGGGCCATCCTATCTACAAGACAAAAGACCTCCAGCTCCAGGGTGATGGGATTAAGACGTGACCCTCCAGGACATACTAGGATTAACCCACTAGCAGCAGAGCTCATTGCCCAATATCCTAAGGATATGGAATTAGAGCCCAAGCTTCAACCAAACTTATCTCAGACAAACATGCCCCCACATGCCCCCATGGGAGTCTGACAACAGCCAACAGAGTACATGTTCTTGCACAGAAACAGGAAGCTCAAGTTCAAAGCCCAGGAGAAGATATAAAAGCCCCATCCCTCAACTCCCTGGGGTCAGCTGCCCAAAACCAACCATGTGCTTCTGTCTTCACCATGAAAACCATCTTTCCAACCAGCCTCCATGTTTCCCGTGTTCTTCTCTTGGCTTGGAACTAAACCAGATGAATATTTCTTCCCACGCACAAGTTGTGGGGTGATTTTAAGAAGACATTGGACGACCATTTGTCTGAAATGGTGTAGGGTTTTCCTGCTTGAGCAGAGGTTTGGACTGGAAGACCTCTAAAGTCCCTTCCAACTCTGCTATTGTGTAAAACAGGGAAGAGAGAAACTCTAACAATTTTTCAAGGTTGTCTTCTTCTACTTTTATTACAATAAAGCATTTCTGTGCCTTTTTTCTTGGCTTGATCTACCTTATTTGTGAACTTGATTTGTTTGTCTTTGCAGAATATTGGAGCGCGATGGTCATCCAGATATTAGAACTACTGTTTTCAGCATCTGTCACTATTGGCCATTCTTAGTGGTTTCCCAGGTCCCCATTATCAGAATGCTCAGGGGAGAGGAGGAGGAGGAGGAGGAGGAGGAGGAGGAGGAGGAGGAGGAGGAGGAGGAAGAAGAAGAAGAAGAAGAAGAAGAAGAAGAAGAAGAAGAAGAAGAAGAAGAAGAAGAAGTAGTAGTAGTAGTAGTAGTAGTAGTAGTAGTAGTAGTAGTAGTAGTAGTAGTAGTAGTATTTCTGATTTTGGCTTTCACTGATTAGGTAAGTTTGTTATTATAGAAATAATTAATATATGTTAAGTATGCAAAAGTAAAAAAAAGTTGAGGCTCCACCTATTTTTATTCTACTGCACTGAAAACAGTTGAAAGTTGAAATGCTTTTTTCATCTTTTTTTCCCCCTATTCACATTTCTTCTTGCCCTTCTCCTTTTTCCTATTATCTTTATTTCACGAGGTCTCCGGTACTCTCTGAGCTTGGTTGTTTTCTTGCAAGTGTTTCATTACCATATTATATAACCCCGCTCCCTTCTGGCATTGATCACTTTAACTAGTTGGGTAATGAAATGTCTGCAAGAAAACATCCAAGTTGCAATAATAACTGGGTCCACCCCCACCCCCAGTTCAACCCTGAGCTATAAATATTCTCTTTTATTGGTTATCTTTAGTTTCATTTATATGTTATATTATGATAATTTTAACCAAATTATATATTTTTTCTTTAAAAAATAGATTGATCTCTTCATGCCATAAATAAATTAATTTTCCAAACATTTCTGCACCTTTAATCAGTTCTTTAACCTTCACTTTCTTTAATCAAAATTCATTTCCTTCATTTCTAAGCAGAGTAGGATTCAGCTGGTTTGGAGTGGTTCGTGGGAACTGGATGCTAATTTTGCATCTGGTTCGCCAAACCGGTTGTTAGGAGGACTGGCTGGCTCCGCCTACCCTGCCCCACCCCTCCCAGGAGTCTCCACACGGACTATTAATCATGCTGGGGAAGTACAGAGGGTCTGGGAGGGCAAAAAATGGGCCTTCCGGAAGAGTGGTGGGTTCCGGATCCAGCGTCACCCACATGGACGCACGCAATGCGCGCACGCATCGTCTCTGCCTGCGACTCCTCTGCAAGCCTCCGCAGTGCTCCAGCTGCTCACCGAAGCATCATGCAGGTGCCGAACGCATTATGCGTGTGCGGAGAAGCGCCAAAGGCTTAAGGGACAGGTAAGGAGCTCAGGTGGGTGGGTGGGCCCTCCGGAGCACTGTACCAGAATGGTGCTCCTGGCAGGCTCCGGTATGCCCGTACCAGGCATACCACCTGCAACCCACCCCTGTTCCAGAAGTCCCAGAAGTCCGAAACGAGCCCATTTCCGTCTTCCAGAGGTAGGGGAACCTGTTTTCACCCTCCTGGAGGCTTGGGGAAAGCTTCTGAAGCCTGGGGAGGGCAAAAGCGCCCCCCTCCAGCCATGGTGCAGGAGGCCAAGTAGGTCACACCCATCCAGTAACCAGGCAGAGTACTGGTCGCGAACATTTTTTGAATCCCACCACTGGTTCTAAGATGACGTGTGTCTTTTTTTTTTTCCCATTGAAAATCTAACATACACATAGACCTATGTTTGTTTGCAAGAGATACTTTGGAAAATTAATATAGATATGTTTCTAAAAGCGGCTTACTGAAACGGGTAAAGTAACCGCCACAAGTAACTGAAATGTGACATCTGTCTTTTTTAAACAAAAGGAGGGAAAAGGAAAGAAAGAAAGAAAGAAAGAAACCTTTTCACACACGATTTAAATCTGACAAGTTGGACTTTGTTAACTTGGCAAAAAAAAAAGAGGTTTTCCAGAAACAAAAAAAAGAGACTCTGGCGTGCGCACACACTGCTTGCTACTCGGGTTTTGTAAAATTGGATTGCTCTGGAAAGTGAATTAATCAACATGATTCATCTTGTCTTTCAAAAAACAAACAAACCCACGTTTGTTTAAAAAAAGAGAATTTGCTGGCACCTTTTGTTGCCTTGATTTTAGGAGAGGATTAAGTTAATTCTGTCTGAATCATTTTAACACTTTGCTACAGCCACACATAACGGTAGTAATCCCTTCCTTTATACAAAGGCAGATGTAGCAACACAAATCTGACTTATTAAGAATGGAGTAGACTTTTGTGATAGGCAAGTGGGGCAGCCCAACTTCTGATGGGGGCAGCACAGCGAGTGTTGCTTTTAGAGGCCTGTTGTTGTTAGTTGTGAAGTCGTGTCCAACCCATCGTGACCCCATGAACAACTTTCCTCCAGACTTTCCTGTCCTCTACTATCCTCCGGAGTCCATTAAAGATCACACTGACTGCTTCAGTGACCCCCATCCAGCCACCTCATTCTCTGCCATCCCTTTCTTCTTTTGCCCTCCATCCTTCCCAGCATGAGGCTCTTCTCCAGGGAGTCCTTCCTTCTTATTAGGTGGCCAAATTACTTGAGTTTCCTCTCCAGGATCTGTCCTTCTAAAGAGCAGTCAGGGTTGATCTCCTCTAGGACTGACCGGTTGGATCACCTTGCAGTCCAAAGGACTCACAAGAGTCTTCTCCAGAACCAGAGTTCAAAGGCCTCCATTCTTTGGCGCTCAGCCTTTCTTATGGTCCAACCTTCACAGCCATCCATTGCAACTGGGAAAATCATAGCCTTGACTATACGGACTTTTGTTGGAAGGGTGATATCTCTGTTTTTTTAGTATGCTGTCAAGATTTATCATAGCTTTCCTCCCCAGGAACAAGCGTCTTTTAATTTATTGGCTGTCGTCCCCATCTGGATGGGTGGGTGGGTGGGTGGGTGGGTGGGTGGACAGATGGACAGACAGATAGATGATGGATATATGGATAGATAGAATGGATGGATGGATCGATGGACAATCAGACATATAGATAGATGATGGATAGATAGGTAGATGGATGATGGATAAATAGATAGATGATAGATAGATAGATAGATAGATAGATAGATAGATAGATAGATAGATAGATAGGTAGGTAGGTAGGTAGGTAGGTAGGTAGGTAGGTAGGTAGGTAGGTAGGTAGGTAGGTAGGTAGGTAGGTAGGTAGATATAGATAGATGATAGATAGATAGATAGATAGATAGATAGATAGATAGATAGATAGATAGATAGACAGACAGACAGACAGACAGACAGACAGACAGACAGACAGACAGACAGACAGACAGACAGAAGAGAGAGAGAGATAATAGATGGGTGGATGGATGGATGGATGGATGGATGGATGGATGGATGGATGGAGTGATGGGATTCAGCCAGTTCACACCACTTCGGGAGAGGGGGGGGAGGAAGGGAGGGAGAGAGAGGGAGAAAGAGAGAGAGAGAGTTAGGAATAGGAGACTCCAGGTAGAAGCAGGAAGTGAGACATATTCTCAACTGATCGGTTGGGAAGACATTATGACCATGCCTCCCCCAGACCCAAACCCTTGCACAAAATGGCAGGAAAAGTTATGACTGGCTAAACCCAAGGAGAGCCACACTGACAGTTGATTATGGTTGAACATTTTGCAAAACCTGGCTTTACCGTGGTCAAAGAAAGCTGAGATTGTTGCATCGGACGGGAAGAAAAGTTGTCCAGAAGACAGAAGGGGACAGGCACGAGAGGGAAGGTGGGGCTTACTCCTGAAGCCCCGCCCCCTGATCTTATCTGAACCGCATCAAAGGAGGACGGTAACAAATTCATCCCTCGCATTAGATTCAGTTCCCTGCTGCATTTTCTCCCTGAATCACAGACATCTGGAAAATCCGCCTCTATTCCTCATTGGAGGGCACCCAAATCTGCTTGTAAATTAATTACAAGGTTTGAACCCTTTGTTTTGACAATTTTGGGGTGTGTGTGCGTGCACTCTTCAAGGGTTCAGCCCTGCCTCTTCTGTTTTTTTTTCTCCCTTGCCTTCCAAAGCCTCCCTGCTTGATTAATCTCCCACGGACAGCGGTGGATTTGTAAATCAGGCCATTAATTAAAACGTAATTCATCATTATTCTTAATCAGGGTGCAAAAGGCGAGGCATTTTGCATTCACAGGCGGATTCATCAGGGTTGCCAGGCATAGAAACAATACAGAAAAAATAATTGTATTGATTTATTTTATTTATTTAGTTTGTCAAATAAGTACAAGATAACATGTATAAGTTTAAACATGGGCACGAACACAGGAAATTAGTACAAATAAATAGAGACAGTAGGACAGGGATGGGAGGCACACTGGTGTGCTTATGCACGTCCCCTACAGACCTCTTAGGAATGAGGTAAGGTCCACGGTGAACATTTTAAGGTTGAAGCTGTGGGAGTTTGGGGAAGAAACCACAGAGTCAGGTAGGGCATTGCAAGTGTTGACCCCTCTGTTGCTGAAGTCGTATTTTCTGCAATCGAGTTTGGAGCGGTTTTCTTTCGAGTTTGCATCGATTGTTTGCCCGTGTATTATTGTGCTTGAAGCTGAATTAGTCGTTGACAGGTAGGACGTTGTAGCAGACAATTTGGTGTACTATGCTTAGGTCCGACCGTAGGCGGGGTAGTTCCAGGTTATCCAAGCCCAAAATTTTGAGCCTGGTGGTGTAAGGGATTCTATTGCGAGCAGAGGAGTGGAGGGCTCTTCTCGTGAAATACCTCTGGACCCGCTCAATCGTATTAATGCCTGAAAATACAGTGTGGATTCCAGGCAGACGAGCTGTATTCGAGAATTGGTCCGGCAAAGGTTTTGTGTGCCCTAGTTTGCAGTACAATGTTACCAGAGAAGAAGCTTCACAAAATTAGGTTGACAACTCTTAATGCCTTTTTTGGCAATGCTGTTACCGTGAGCTCTGGGGCTTAGATCGTTTGAAATGAGTACTCCAAGGTCCTTGACAGAGTGAGGGTCATCTAAGAGGTGGTATCCACCCAGCTTGTATTTAGTGTTCTGATTTTTGTGGTCAATGTGTAAGACAGAGCATTTGTTAGATGAGATTTGGAGTTGCCAATTGCTCGATCATTCTGACACACAGTCAAGATCGCTTTGTAGGGTAGCAGCATTGCTAGATAGTTTTACATCATTTTGTACAAACATTTTGAAAATGTTTGTTTCTCCCTCTTTCTCCGGGATTTTGATTATAGTCATTATTATTATACTTTATTCATTAAACAGGAAACTCAGTCAGCTGAACATTCAAAAATGTATCAGAAATACCATTGACTGGTACTGATGGTTTCCATCCATAGCTTCTTGTCCTGCCTTCAGGTGCTTTGGACAATAATTTGACCCCCTCCTCTTAGTGGCAGCCTCTCAAATACTGGAATACTGCAATCATGTCCCCCCCCCCCCTAGTCCTTTTCTTTAGACCCAAATCCTGCAACCTCATACGTTTTAGTCTCAACTTTTTCCATGCCATTGTAATTTCCGTCACTAAATGAACTATTGTGAATCAAGGACTACCTGCATTATTTCCTTTTCTTTTCTTTTCTGGTTATCTTGCTTAAGGTAAGATTAAGTGTTTAGAATACAATAGAATAGAATTTTTTATTCGCCAAGTGTGATTAGACACAAGGAATTTGTTTCCAGTGCGTAAGCTCTCAATGTACGTACAGCAATTGTGATATCATTAATATAGTCATTGTAAAATACATTCATCATAAAATATTAGATACAACATTAGATATAATATATATTAGATATACATAAAAGAGAGGGGGGGAGGGAGGTAAAGATAGGTAGAAGTCTTCAGAGAGAGAGAGAGAGAGAGAGAGAGAGAGAGAGAGAGGAAGAAGAAGAAGAAGAAGAAGAAGAAGAAGAAGAAGAAGAAGAAGAAGGAGAAGGAGAAGGAGAAGGAGAAGGAGAAGGAGAAGGAGAAGGAGAAGGAGAAGGAGAAGGAGAAGGAGAAGGAGAAGGAGAAGAAGAAGGAAGAAGAAGGGAGGAGGAGGAGGAGGAGGAGGAGGAGGAGGAGGAGGAAGAAGAAGAAGAAGAAGAAGAAGAAGAAGAAGAAGAAGAAGAAGAAGAAGAAGAAGAAGAAGGAAGAAGAAGAAGAAGAAGAAGGGAGGAAGAGGAGGAGGAAGAAGGAGGAGGAGGAGGAGGAGAAGAAGAAGAAGAAGAAGAAGAAGAGAAGGAGGAGGAGGAGGAGGAGGAGGAGGAGGAGGGGGAGGAGGAGGAAGGAGGAGGAGGAGGAGGAAGAAGAAGAAGAAGAGGAGGAGGAGGAGGAGGAGGAGGAGGAGAAGAAGAAGAAGAAGAAGAAGAAGAAGAAGAAGAAGAAGAAGAAGAAGAAGAAGAAGAAGAAGAAGAAGAAGAAGAAGAAGAAAGATTTCCAAATGATGAATTTTGGAACAGCATTTGAATCCTCACCAGTGAGTCCACTTACTCCAAAGTACAAGCTGTATGTGAGCAGCAGTGAGCAATGCTGCTTACTGCCCCTTGTCCGCATTTCAGTCTGCTGGACCAAAGCATTGTTTGCGTCAAGGCACCATATCTTTCGTTGCGTCTGCCCTCCTCTTGTCTCTTAAAGGACCCAGCTGTCACTACATCAATTACCGGCATTCCTTTAGCCGTTCCCACCATGACCCCAATGGACTCCTTGTTCTCTCCTGGTTGACAGTTACCCAGGTTTGGGGCCAAGATGACCACCGGCGACTGACCTCTCCAAAGCAAACCTTATTACAGCAAATTAGAAGTAAGAAAGCAGTGGAGTCTTTGGTCCAATGAGATCTTGCCTTCTCTAATATGGCTTGAGGGCTTAAATTACTTGGATGAGGCCGGGATGAGAGACAATTGCAGAGAACAGAAGGAGAGGTAGAAGAACGTTTTTCGTAAGATGATGTATCATTGGTATTTAACACCGGACAAGTTGTCAAGAAAAGGTCTCTCAAATGAACATTGAAAACGCAAAGGTAAAGAAGGAAAGCTTTATCCTTTGTGGTGGGCAGGTCACAAAGCTTAAACAATACTGAATAGTTCTTTGTGGTAATAAATATCACATCTTTTTTTTTGTAAAAAGTTTTTTATTTTTCCTTTCAAATTCATTCTTAGATATACATTCTTATAATTGTTGTTTAACGTATGTCAATTCATATCATTTTTCCACCTGCATGTTTACATTTTGATATTTTCTTATTTCCCCTCCCCCTATATTAATCACGTGTCGTCTGAGATACTTATTTTCATGTTTTGTTCCTTTCTCTTTCTATTTATATCTTTTTTCAAGCCACTCATAAAATCGCCCTCACGTCCTGTAGTACACTAATTCCTCTTTGTCCTTTATTCTCAATGTTAACCTGTTCATTTCTGCACAGTCTAACATCTTCTTTATTACCTCCCCTTCCGATGGGATTTTGTCTGCTTTCCAGTTTTGTGCAAATACAATTCTAGCTGCTGTAATTATTTGTACAATCAAATTTTGATCGTGTGACCATGGTGATTCTGTGTGTGTGAAAAATGGTGGGATTCAGCCTGTTTGGACCCGTTTGTACAAACCGCTAGTGAGCAGTTGACCACGCCCACCCACCCCTGCCCTTTCCTGTCCTATATTTCCCTGTTTTTTACCTCAGCTGATTCACGCAGCATAGCGGATTGCCACGCGTCGGCTGTTTTACTCACCCACGCGGACATAGAAGTTAAGTTTTTAAGCTTAAAATGGGTGGTTTTTTTAACACTGGGCATTTGCGCAAAGCGCACGTTAGGTGTACGTGCAAAGCACACTCTCTGAACCGGTTGTTAAACCGGTTGCATCCCACCACTGTTCGAAAGTCACTTTTTTCAGCGTCGTCATAATTTCAAACATGAAATGAGCTGTTTTAAATCAGAAACTACCTATTCAGAGTAAAACAAGGGAAGGGGATGGAGGAGGGGAAGAATAATCCAGGAAAGATTTCAGAGAGATTCTGAGGTGAATATTTTTGCAGCTAAATTGCTAGTCGTTTTCTTGACAAGACATCTATGATTTTTCTTTTCTTGGACAGGTTTCCAGATAGTCCTTGGGATAATAATTTATATGAATTTAATACTGTTCAGTAAGATATCACAAAAAGACCCAAGGAAACCCCCTTCTGAGAGAAGCATAAACTTATGGCAATGACGTCACCGTTTTTCTTTTGAACAAGGAGTTACTTATGGGGGGAATATGTCACTCTAATCTTCAAAGTGGTTGACAGGTCTTCATTAAACAAGCTTAACAATAATCCACCTTTTTTCCCCCCTTACTTCGTGGATTTCCAGCACCTGAGATCTCCAGTACAAGGGGCAATTTTTAGAAGCAGAGAATATGTTGCATGCATTCAAACCATGATATACTTAACTGTGATTTTTGGAATAAGGCCCAATTGGCTGGGCTCGCATGATAGTCTAAGCCACAAACCAACAACTCATGTTTTGATTGAAAGTTTTCCATGGGCTAAAGCAGGGGTCAGCAACCTGTGGCTCTGGAGCCTCGTGTGGCTCTTTCATCGCTCTGCTGCGGTGCCCTGTCGCTCAAAATATGTGTCACAACCGCTAATGGGTGATACCCGCTGGCAGGCGATGTATTGAGCTTTTCAACCCAAGGTAGGCCAACCATGGATACATCCAAGAAAAGGAAAGTTTCAGAAGAAAACTGCAGGTTTAATTCAACTACATATGGTAGTTCTGTGGCCACTCAGGAAATAGTCAGGCACGAGAAGGATTTTGTGGCTCCTGGTGCCTGTCTGTCTGTCTGTCTATTCATCCATCCATCTATCCATCAGTCTGTCTATCCATCCATCCATCTATCCATCTATCTATCTCTTTATCTGTCTGTCTCTGTCTGCCTGTCGGTCTGTCTGTCTATCCATCCATCCATCTGTCCATCTGTCTATCTCTTTATCTGTCTGTCTCTATCTGTCTGTCTATCTATTCATCTATCCATCCAACAGTCTATCTATCCATCCATCTCTCCATCTATCTATCTCTTTATCTGTCTGTCTATCCATCCATCCATTCATCAGTCTGTCTATCCATCCATCCATCTGTCGCTCTGTCTATCTCTTTATTTCTGTCTCTGTCTGTCTGTCTGTCTGTCTGTCTGTCTATTAATCAATCTATCTATCTATCTATCTATTCATCCATCCATCAGTTTGTCTATCCATCCATCCGTCTGTCTGTCTGTCTGTCTGTCTATCTATCTATCTATCTATCTATCTATCTATCTATCTATCTATCTATCTATCTATCTCTTTATCTGTCTGTCTCTATCTGTCTATCTGTCTGTCTATCTCTTTATCTGTCTGTCTCTGTCTGTCTATCTGTCTATCTGTCTATCTATCTATCTATCTATCTATCTATCTATCTATCTATCCATTTATCCATCTATCCGTCTCTGTCTGTCTGTCTCTTTATATGTCTGTCTCTGTCTGTCTTTCTGTCTGTCCATCCATCCGTCCGTCCATCTGTCTGTCCGTCTGTCCATCTGTCTGTCCGTCTGTCCATCTGTCTGTCTCTTTATATGTCTGTCTCTGTCTGTCTATCTTTCTGTCTATATATCTGTCTGTCTATCCATCCATCCATCCATTATCTATCTATCTATCCATCCATCCATCCATCCATTTATCCATCTATCTAATTATCCTATCTAACGTCCAATATGGGACTTTTTCCTATGTTACTTAAGCTGAAGAAGATATTGCAGAGTTTCCTCAATGCTGCTGTCACCATGAAAAAAGACCCTCCAGGGTCCCGAAAGGAGAGGTGCGCTGGGGAGGTGGGGCAGAGTGAGGGGAAACCCCTGTCTTCCCTGGAGCAAAATAGTTCAGTGGTGTGAAGACACCTCTTTCTCCCAACACATTGCCATTCACTCAGGAAGACAGGAGCGCTTGCAGGCAAAAGAGGCCGTGATGATGGATTGGGAATTTTGGATTGTTGTTATTTTGCCTTTTGCTTGGGTTTTTTTTTTCTTTCAAACTCCAGCCAGGTGTTTCTAAGTAACTTTTTCATAAATCTTCCTGGATGAAAAGCTCTGAGGAGAGGGGAGTGGGGAGGAATAACTTCATCGGGTAAAGTCATTACCATGATTTACTGCATCAAGGAAGCTCATTTTTTGGGTGGTCTTTGGAAGTTTTGGTTCTTCTTATTGTAAAAGAATCTAAGAGGCATATAACCTTGGCAATTCTAAGACCTGTGGACTTCAACTCCCAGAATTCCCCAGCCAGCATGGCTGGTTGGGGAATTCTGGGAGTTGAAGTCCACAGGTCTTGTTCTGACCGAGGCTTCTCAAGAGCATGAAGTAAACTCCTTGTCCTGACAAAAAACCCTTTTATTAATTTACTGTGAATTCTGCTCCTTCACATCCAGACCGAGATCTGCAAAACTTGGCAAGGAGAGTCACCAACCAATGAAGCGAACTAATTGTCTCCTGCAAATTCCACTCCACTTTTGCTGCTCTTTTATTTCCTCTGGGAGGGGCCATTCATCGTCCACCTGTGGCCTTACTCCCAAGTCGACCCCTGTTCTTTAGCTGATCCCTTTGTCTGGCAATTCTGCGCATGCGCACACTGGGAACAGGTTCCAGCTGTT
Source organism: Natrix helvetica (assembly GCF_964273705.1). Lineage (NCBI taxonomy): Eukaryota > Metazoa > Chordata > Lepidosauria > Squamata > Natricidae > Natrix > Natrix helvetica. The sequence continues at coordinate 6,152,465 of NC_138553.1, read as the reverse complement.
CTTCTGCCTCACTGATGTCTGACTCCGAAGGCAGCTGATAACTGGCAGATGGCTCTGGCCCCCTCTCTGCCTCCGACACAGAGCCCTCATCAGAGGCTTCCCCAGACTACAGGACTCGCCCACCAAAGAACACAATGGTTGGACAACAGTAGTGTTATTCAAAAATTTTGACTACCGGTACTGGGGGCGTGGCTTGGTGGGCGTGGCGTGGCTTGGTGCACATGGCAGTGGAAGGATGCTGCAAAATCTCCATTCCCTCCCGATCAGCTGGGACTCGGGAGGCAGAGAATAGATGGGGGCAGGGCCAGCAAGAAGTGGTATTTGCCAGTTCTCTGAATTACTCAAAATTTCCACTACCTGTTCTCCAGAACTGGTCAGAACATGCTGAATACCACCTCTGCTGGACACCATCAAACCTGACACTACCCAGAGCAGAGAATAACTCAAAGAAGATGAGCCCAGTACACTGCAAACCATCATAAATTCATGTTGGTTTCCATTGCCCAAATTTTGATCACGTGACTATGGTTACCCTCTGACAATCATAAGCATGGGAACTGGGAGTAAGTTGCTTTTTTAGTGCTGCTGTAACTTTGAACCATCACTAAACAAATCGCCATAAGTCGATGCCTGCCAGAATATGCCAGGTTCTATCCAAGAGCCCTATCCAAAAATGGCTCTGATATTTTCACGTTTGAATTCCCCAGCATGTCAATTTTGCATGATCATAAATATTAAGCTGTTCTTGGAATGCTGTTGCATTTTTTCTAACCACCCAGGAGTTCATGAAGGATGGGAAATTCCATTCTTACCGTTTAATTAGACCGTAACTCCTTCCAACAGGCTTCTAACTTGGAGTGTTAAGTTTCCTTCCTTTACTCACTCACTCACTCCTTCCTTCCCTCCCTCCCTCCTTCCCAGTCTCTCTTCCTCCTTCCCTCCCTTCCCTCCCTCTCTCCATCTCTCCTGCCCATTCTGTCTTCCTCCCTCACTTCTTTCCTCCCTCCCTCCTTCCCACTCTTCCTCTTTCCTTCCTTAACTTCCTCTCTCCATCCTTCCCTCCCTCCTTCCCAGTCTCTCTTTCTCCCTTCCTTCTTTCCTCCCTCCATCCCTCCCTCCCTCCCTACTTTCCACTCTCTGTGTCTTCCTTCCTTCTCTCCTCCCTCCCTCCTTGCCTCCCTTCCTTCTTCCATCCTTCCCTTTTCCTCCCTCCCTCCTTCACAGTCTCTCTTCCTCCCTCCCTTCCTTCTTTCCTCCCTCCCTGCCTCCCTTCTTTTCCCCTTTTTTGTGATGGGGCAAAAACCTAGAGGTCCCTATCAAAAAAAAAATCCAGATAGTGGTCACAACAGAGTGCTGAAAAACCACACCCCCTTTTGGGGTTGCACAAAACTAGCCCGGGGGTACCCCTGGGAAAATAACCCCTCCCGTGTGCCTCAATTGCAGCTCTTAGACTCCTTGTGTAGTCGGTGACTCTTTGTCCTGGCTCCCAAGGCCATTCTCCCAAACCTTTGCGAATCTTGAATTCATCACTTTGGTCCTGCCAGACTCTTTGATTTTGAGATCTCGAGGAACGAAACCCTGCTCGGCTTGTCCTTTACCCTTTAAAACAAAAGAATCAAAGCCTAGAGGAAAAGCATCCAGCAAACGCCCCGTCTCGGTAAGGTGACACCGTGCAGGGTACCTAAACAAGCAAGCTTCTTACCACACCAATTGATTTTGGGGCTATCACCTTGGCAAGACGAAAAGGGGAACCTGCTTTAAAGGTTTCAAGCTCAGAGGAAGTGGAAACCTTTTGAAGAAGCAGCAAACCCCCTTCGCTTTCTCTCCTTGTCAAAGCCACTGAAACCTCTTTTTTTAAAAAAAAGAAGGTTGAAAAACCAGTTCCCCACCTGCTTCATTCTTAGGGAATAGAGATTTTCAGTTAGGAATTAATTAATCCAGTTAAATTAAGAGCTCACGGTAACCGCATTGCCAAAAAGGCATGAAGAGTTGTTAACCTAATTTTGCAAAGCTTCTCCTCTGGTAACATTGTACTGCGAACTAGAGCATGCAAAACCTTTGCCAGACCAATCCTCGAATACAGCTCGTCTGTCTGGAATCCACACTGTATATCGGACGTTAATACGATTGAGCGAGTCCAGAGATAGTTCACGAGAAGAATCCTCCACTCCTCTGCTCACAACAGAATCCCTTATGCCACCAGGGTTGAAATTTTGGGCTTGGACAACTTAGAACTACACTGCCTACGGTCTGACCTAAGCGTAGTACACAAAATTATCTGCTACAACGTCCTACCTGTCAATGACTACTTCAGCTTCAACCGCAATAATACTCAGGCAAACAATAGATACAAACGTAAGGTAAACCGCTCCAAACTTCATTGCAGAAAATACGACTTCAGCAACAGAGTGGTCAACACTCTACCTGACTCTGTGGTTTCTTCCCTAAACCCACATAACTTTAAAAAACTGTCTACTGTGGACCTCACCCCATTCCTAAGGGTCTATAAGGGGACGTGCATAAGCGCATCAGTGTGCCACCATCCCTGTCCTACTGTCCTCATTTACTAGTACCCAATTCTTGTGTTCATATCCATGTTTATACTTATATCTGTTATCTCCTACATGTTTGACAAACTAAATACAGTAAAAGGTGCCAGGAGCCATGGTGGGGCGGTGGTTAGAATGCAGTATTGCAGGCAAACTCTGCCCACTGCCAGCAGTTCGATCCTGACCAGCTCAAGCTTGACTCGGCTTTCCATCCTTCCGAGGTCAGTAAAATGAGGACCAAGATTGTTGAGGGGCAAGAGGTTGACTCTGTAAACCGCTTAGATAGGGCTTTAGAGCACTGTGAAGTGGTATTTAAGTCTAAGTGCTCTTGCTGTTGCATGATAAGGTAAAGGTAAAGGTTCCCATTGCATATATGTGCTAGTCACTCCCGACTCTAGGGGGTGGTGCTCATCTCTGTTTCAAAGCCAAAGTGCCAGCGCTGTCCGAAGACGTCTCCGTGGTCATGTGGCCGGCATGACTAAATGCCAAAGACGCACAAAATGCTGTTACCTTCCCACCAAAGGTGGTTCCTATTTTTCTACTTGCATTTTACATGCTTTCAAACTGCTAGGTTGGCAGAAGCTGGGACAAGTCACGGGAGCTCACTCCATTACGCAGTGCTAGGGATTCGAACTGCCGAACTGCCGACCTTTCTGATTGACAAGCTCGGCATCTTAGCCACTGATCCACCACGTCCCTTTGTTGCCTGATACACCTACCAAAAATCTAGCTTTACCCTACTAGCTCAGCTATGAAATCTATCTAAGGTCAGTTTTAATTAAGGTATCCCTTAGGAATGGTATCTAAGGTCAGTTTTAATTAAATCTCAGCTGATTGTGCAAATGGGTTGGCACAGTCTCCTCCTGACCTCGTTGTATGCATAGTACAATCACAGCTTTGTCATTCAATCCAATGCATATCTTCTCACAAGCGCTGCAGAAGCCTTAGGCCATTTAGCGACATCTGGGAATTGCAGACTACAAGTCCCATCAAGTCTAATTCATAAAGAATCCTGGTGCAGTCATTCAAAACCATGTGAAACCCATCCAACTGGGCATCCCTACCAGTGTGACCCGATGAGAGAGACAGAGACAGAGGGAAAGAGAGGGGGGAAAGAAAGAGGAGGGAGGGGGAGTTTAGTTTAGTTTAGTTTAGTTTCGTTTCGTTTCGTTTAGCTTAGTTTAGCTTAGCTTAGTTTACCTTAGCTTAGTTTAGCTTAGCTTAGCTTAGCTTAGCTTAGTTTAGCTTAACTTAGCTTAGTTTAGCTTAGTTTAGTTTAGCTTAGTTTAGCTTAGCTTACCTTAGCTTAGCTTAGCTTAGTTTAGCTTAGTTTAGCTTAGCTTAGCTTAGCTTAGTTTAGCTTAGCTTAGCTTAGTTTAGCTTAGCTTAGCTTAGCTTAGCTTAGTTTAGCTTAGTTTAGTTTAGCTTAGTTTAGCTTAGCTTAGTTTAGCTTAGTTTAGCTTAGTTTAGCTTACCTTAGCTTAGCTTAGCTTAGTTTAGCTTAGTTTAGTTTAGCTTAGTTTAGCTTAGCTTAGTTTAGCTTAGTTTAGCTTACTTTAGCTTAGCTTAGTTTAGCTTAGCTTAGTTTAGCTTAGTTTAGCTTACTTTAGCTTAGCTTAGCTTAGTTTAGCTTAGTTTAGTTTATTGTCATTGCACATTGTGCAACGAAATTAAATGCCATCTACAGTGTACATTATAGCTATAAAAATAAAAACACAAGCACGCATCCTTCACATGCTATATAACTGAAAGTGAAAACCCGATATTGCATTAATATTGCACTATACCATAGAATTCAATATACTTCCTGGCCTGGGATAGAAGCTGTTTTTCAGCCTATTTGTCCTTGTTTTTATTGTCCTATACCGGCTGCCAGATGGTAATAGTTAAAAAAAAAAAGGGTGCCCAGGATGAGATGGATCTTTAAGAATGTTTTGAACTTTCTCAAGGCAGCAGGAGCTATAAAGCTCTTCTGAGGGAGGGACAGAGGGAGATAGAGGGAGGGAGAGAGGGAGGGAGTAAGCGATCTTAAGCTGTAGCCTTAAAGTGTTGCCAACTAAGATATACCACATTACTTTTTGGTCTAAGCTTAGTTTTTTTTTTCATTGATGTCCTTTCTGGGTAGATCCTCCCATCAATTATTCAGAATCAGGATCGGGTCTCCCGGGGACTTCTTCTCAATCCCAAAGGTGCTTTTTTTCAGGAGACCACCGGACTTTCTTGTTTTTTTCTTTGAAGACGTTTCACTTTTCATCCAGGAAGCTTCTTCAGCTCTGACTGGATAGTGGGGAATGGAAGGATTGATACTCCTTGCAGACAGCTGGTCATTTGCATCCTTTTAGATTGCAGTCGAGGCCACTTGGAGGTTTGTCTGAAGAAGCCGTTTTACGGCAGTACAGTAGAAGCCATTTTAAGGCACAACAGGCTGCATCTTAACAGAACACCACCCCCATCCCCAAGGGGTGTTAGGGGTGTCTTACCCCCAAAGTATTTGTTTCCAAAAAGTAAGTCCTCTGTGTACCAAGTTTGGTTGAAGTTGCTTGAGGCATTCCAGAGTTATGCTGGAACACACACACACAGACACAGAGAGAGAGAGAGAGAGAGAGAGAGAGCCATTTTTATATATATATAGAAAAATCACATCCTTCAATGAAAGAAGGACATCTTCTCACTTGTCCTACAACCTCAACTAGAAAGAAGCAGTAGCAATCCAACAGAGACTCCTTCATCCGATAACCTCTCTGACAGATTTTGGTACAAAATTACCTACATTTGAAGAAACGCTTTCCACATACAATTATGCCCTTTCCTGGTTGCAGGTTATGAGGTTGGGGGGAGCAAGCAAGCAAGAAATCTTGGCAAACCCCTCCCAGGGGCCAGGTGAGCCGAACAGGCGGGGTGGGGAGGGGGTGGAAAAACAAGTCCTTACAAGCAGCTGGAGATTCACTTGGCTGAGCAACTAGCAACATGTTCTCCCTTTCAATGCCGAGCTGAAGAACCAGCTTGCAAAGAAATAGGCTGAGTAACTTTTCACCTAGAAAAAAAAAAATGAATCGTTCAGAAAAGCACCCGGCGTTCAACTCTTACGCAGACGACCAAGATCAAAACCTCAAGCCCCCTCGTGTTACTGACATGTAAAGCCCTCTTTGGGCAGTTAGAGTTAGGTAGATGCCAAGATGCAACTAGACTGGATAGGAAGATAGGAACTGGGTATGTTTAGCCTGATGAAAAGAAGGACTAAGGATGACACGACAGCAGTCTTCCAATATCTCAGGGGCTGCCACAAAGAAGAGGGAGTCAAGCTATTCTCCAAAGCACCTGAGGGTAGAACAAGAAGCAATGGGTGGAAACAAATCAAGGGGAGAAGCAATCTAGAACTAAGGAGAAATTTCCCGACAGAACAATTAACCAGTAAAACAATTATAGCCTCCAGAAGTTGTGAATGCACCAACACTGGAAGTTTTTAAGAAGATGTTGGATAACCATTTGTCTGTAGTGGTGGAGGGTTTCCTGCCTGAGCAGGGGGTTGGACTAAAAGATCTCCAAGGTCTCTTCCAACTCTGTTATTCTATTCTATTCTATTCTATTCTATTCTATTCTTTTCTATTCTATTCTATTCTATTCTAGAGACCCGGGATGGCGAACTATGGCAAATGTGCCAGAGGTGGCATGCAGAGCCCACTGAGTGGGCATGCATGTTATTGCCAGCTGGTCTTCATGGGTGCCAGAAAATGGCCTGAAAAAATGGCCACAAATGGCCAAAAAACAGGCCATTTTTGGGGGCAAAACCAGACAAAATTGGCCTGAAAACAGCCACAAATAGCCAAAAAAACAATTTAATTGTTTCAATTTAGTTTTTGAACATTTCATTACCAGATCAGGTAACATCATCAGCAGAAGTTTCTTGTCTATTTCTAGACACTTATAAGCTAAGGAGTATAGGACCAGAAACCCCTGCTGATGACCTTACTTCGTCTTAGTCAGAAACTAAATTGAAACAATCGTGGAGAGAAAACCACGGCCGAAATCTAAAACCCAGGCTACGAGTATTTTCTACTATTTCGAAGTGTTTCTTAACCTTGGCAATTTTTAAGATGTGTGAGCTTCAATTCCTATAATTCTCCAGCCATGCTGGGAATCGAAATCTTCACATCAAGGTTAAGAAACACTGAGTAAAGATATAGTAAGTCGGAAACTGTTTTCTAAACCGTCCTTAGAAGCTTCCCGTTCTTCCCTTGTTGATTATCCTTGTGGTGGATAATCCAGAAAGACACTGTTTTTTAATCGGTAGAAGTAGCTACATATCAGCCCTGATGGCCATCTGTCAATCCCGAAAAACCAGATCCGCAGGGAACATTCAAGTAAACTGATTCAATTCAATTCAGTTAAATTAAACTAAGTTAGAGTCTATGCTTGGGAATTTTCTCAACTAACAGTCAGCACCTGGTTAGAGTTGGATAAGTGCTGTCATAAGTGTGAAAAAGGGTCATAAGTCACTTTGTACATTCACTCTATGAATGGTTTAGGGCAGGGGTGTCCAAACTTGGGAACTTTAAGACATGTGGACTTCTGAGAGTTGAAGTCCACAAGTCTTAAAGTTCCCAAGTTTGGACACCCCTGCCCTAAACCATTCATAGAGTGAATGTACAAAGTGACTTATGACTGTTTGATACACTGACGACCGTTGCAACATCGCCCTGGTCACATGATCAAAATTCAGAATCAGCTTGGCAACTGATTCATATTTATGACGGTGGCAACCTCCCGGGGTTACATGATTCCACCTTTTGCGACCTTCTCACCAGCCAAATCAAGGGGGAAGACAGATCTGCTTAACAGCCATGTTGCTAAGTTAACAACCTACAGCGATTCACTGAACAACTGTGGGATGAAAGTTTGCAAAAACAAGGCGAGTCCCATTTCACAAATGTTTCGCTTAGCAACCGAAGCGAAGCATTTGTGGCCAGTTGTGGTCATTAAGCGGAGGACTGCCTGGTAACAGAAGTTCCCGCCATCTAAGATTTACCGGTCCTCTGAGGGAGTTGCTTGCAACTGGATTAATTAGTCAATGTTTGTTGTAAAGTGTTTTAATTCACTGCTATAGATTAGAACACACTGTTGTTACAAGCAGGCAGGCAGATAGAAGGGACAGATAACTAAATAGATGAAGAGATACAGCAGGCAGATAATGAGTGTTAATACTTACAGAGCTGTGGATCTTCGAGAGCTTTACAAGTATTAACTAATTAATAATGTTAAGCAGGCAGATAATAGATACAACTGGAAGATAGGTAGGAGGACACAATGCCGTTGGATAAATGAAACACACACACGCAAGCTTGAAATTCACACTCTTTTCATCTATAGGACTGAGATACAATCGAAAACATGTGTACCCAAAAGTAAGCCCCAACGAAGTCAGTGGGGCCAAATGAAATGATCACAAAACTTTTGTGTGTGTGTGTGATTTATTCAAAATTATTCATTCCTCCCATCTGAAGGGACCTGCTTGACTCTATCTTTGGAAAAGAAATAGAGGGCAGTAATTATCTTGTATGGGGCCCAAAATCAGGGGGCTTCTAGGGCCAGTCTTGGCTAACCTTTTCGGCACCAATTGCTGAAACGGGAGCACATGGGCGCATGCAACGGAGTGCTGGAAACCAGAAGAGCAGTTCCCTGGCACCCATGCGTACACTGGTCACTTAATCTTCCAGTTTCTGGCACCCATGTGCATCCGAAAACCAGTTGGCATGTGCATGTCAGAAACTGGAAGCTCGCATGCGTGCCAGAGAGCTGCTCTTCCATTTTCCAGTGCTCCCCCACCCGTGAACACCAGGTAGCCGGTGTGCATGTGCACGCCAGAACCCGGAAGGCAGGGCTAGAATTCCCAGTCTCCTGGTGATTGGTGCAACATCACCCAGCTGGTTTTCATGCCTAATGCAAGACTAGAACTCACAGCCTCCTGGTGATTGGCCCAAAGAGAGTGGGAGGGAGGAGGGGAGGGGAGGAAGGGAAAGAGGGAGGGAAGGGAGAAAAGAAGGGAGGGAGGGAGGGAGGGAAGGAAGGGAAAGAGGGAGGGGAGGGAGAAAAGGAGGGAGGGAGGGAGGAAGGAGGAGGGGAGGGGAGGAAGGGAAAGAGGGAGGGAAGGGAGAAAAGAAGGGAGGGAGGGAGGAGGGAAGAGGGGAGGGAAGGAAGAGAAAGAGGGAGGGGAGGGAGAAAAGGAGGGAGGGATGGAGGAAGGAGGAGGGGAGGGCAGAAGGGAAAGAGGGAGGTAAGGGAGAAAAGAAGGGAGGGAGGGAGGAAGTTAGTTCTGAATATTTTGCACAATAGCAGACAATTATTCTGCTAGTGGCTTCATTTTTGTCTGCCATCTACATTCTAATCTGGCATCTATAATCTATCACATCCATTTTTGGGACTCTTCTGCCCACCTAGTCGAGTGAAAGGTAAAATATCAGTTCAAATTTACTACCAAACCCAGGTGTGAACAGACAAGAGTATCATCAAACTCACTAGTGTCAGTCCTGAAGGATAATTACATTCCAATTTTCATACTAATTCAGGAAATACAAGCTATTATAATGCTCTGTAGCAGAATGAGGATCAAATGAATTTTGCCCCTGATTTCTATAAGATAACAATGTCCTTAAAATAAATTGTTTCCTCAGCGCAGTTGCTGGTAGCAATGTACCTTCTACACAACAAGGCTGTGTGATTTGCAAAATTAATCCTTTTTTTTTTTTTCGTAAAGCAGAGTAGAATTTGATGAAGAAATGCTTTGTGGATGCCTTACCAAATGTATATTAAGATATCTGCCCAGAGGGACAACACAAGTTAATTAACAGGGTTACAAAGTTTAGGCTTTAGGTAACAGTTTGTAGATCAATTAGTTTGATATAACTCCTACTTCTTTTCAACAATAAACCTGTTGGGCTGGAATTACCAAGACATCGTTTCTTTCTCCAAAAACGCAAGAAATTATATTTGAAGCACTCAACTGCCATCAAATTTAGTGAAATTCAGTAGAAAAAAGTTGTTATTCAAAGTAACTAATCCAATCCAATCTTAGCTGGGTTTTTCAGAATTAAAGGAGAACTATCAGCTCTCTAGAGAGACGTGATGGCTTAGTGCTGAGCTTGTCGATCAGAAAGGTCGGCAGTTCGGTGGTTCGAATCCCTAGCGCCACGTAACGGAGTGATCTCCCGTTACTTGTCCCAGGCCTAGATGAAGCATACATCCAGTATTTCTTTGATGCCTGTTTTTGAACCTGGTTTGTCTATCAAGGCTGACAACAGGTCGGCACATTCAGGCTTGCAAGATAGTCTCAAGATTAGAGAAGATGGCGGGTCCCATCTCCTAAAAAGGAACATCTGATGGAACACAGAGGAATGGCCTTCTCCGTGATGGCTTCCTCCCTTTGAAACTCATCCTTGAGGAGGTTAGACTGGCTCTCCCTTTGACACTCTTTCGAAAGGGCCTGAAGAAGTGTGTGGCAACTTTATGAATTGACAAAGTGTTGGAATTCATTGTTGGGTTGTATTTTTATGCAACAACTAAAGTAGTATTTAGCCAGTAGATGACAGTGTTTGCAAGTTTGGTTTTATGGTATATAATCTATGCTCTTCTGTTCTAAGTAGTATTTCCTGTGACAGTTATATACCCATATTTTTCGCCCTATAAGACGCTCCGGAGTATAAGACGCACCCAATTTTAAAGGAGGAAAATCTAGAAAAAAAAGATTCTGAACCAAATACTGTAGTAAAATATTTTATATCAACTGTATAAAGTTAACAGCAGTTTAAGAACAATTTTATGCCTGCCCCATTTTTAGATGACCCAGGTGGCTACATTCGGCGTATAAGACGCACCCAGATTTTCACCCTCTTTTTTGGAGTAAAAAAGTGAGTCTTATAGGGCAAAAAATACGGTAGTTAAGCAGTAAAACACATGGTGACTGTACTTTTTGTTTGCTCTGTCTGGTGCTTTATATAAAGCTTCTTGGATGAAAAGTGAAATGCTTTCAAAGGAAAAAAAATCAAGAAAGCCCAGTTGCCTTTTGGAAAAACACCTTTGGGTTAGGGTTAGGGTTAACCCTAACCCTATCTCTAACCCTAACCCTTTCTCTAACCCTAACCCTTTCTCGTTCTTCAGCTTGGGATGAAAAGGCAGAGAAACAAATCCAGGGGGGGGGGGAAATGATGAAAAAAATTCTAACTGGTCCTCCTGAAAGCCTGAAAGATTTCCTGCTTGAGCAGGGGGTAGGACTAGAAGACCTCCAAGGTCCATTCCAACTCTGTTGTTCTGAAAGCAAGTCACTCCTGTCAGGTGCCATGCTACAATATATGTTGACAACAGCAACAATACACTGTGCACAAAAATGAAAGGACATTTTGATTCCCACAATGGACAAATGGCTGCAAACGTTGATGGAATTAGCAGAGACGACAACATTGACTGCTTTGATCAAAGAAAAAAAAATTCAATGAGCTTTGTTTCTACTTGGAAAGCACTGCTGGACTTTGTGCTTGAGGTGGTGGTGGGGAAATGAAACTTGAGTTTTTGAGTTTTGCTGATTAGATAGATTTGCTGTTATAGACTATAATATATACTAGCCTTCTCCTAAGGCTAGTATATATTATTATGCAAAAGTAAAAAAAAATATGTATTACCTTATTCTAGTGCAACAAAAGGAGTTGGAAGTCACAGCTTTTCTCTTTCTTTTCCCCTTTAGCCTCCGCTTCTTCCTCTTCTCCTCTTCCCTTATTTTCTGCTTCTTTTCATTTTTCTTTGCATCTCTGTATTTTATCCCAAAGGTGCTTTTTTTTCCTAGGAGGCAAATAAAAAAAAAACAAGAAAGTCCAGTTGCCTCTTGAAAAAAAGCACCTTTGGGACAATCAAGACCTGGATGACTGAGAATCTCTATAGATTCTGTATTTCACCAAAATGGCTGTGCATAGCCTTTAGGAGGCTTCCAGAGTGCTCCTGGGGGCTGGGGAGGGCAGAGATGAGTGAAAAATGGGCCAGTTTTTGCTCAATTTTGCCTTGCCCCAGCCCCCAGGAGCACTCTACAAGCCTCCTAAAGGCTATTCATGCCTTTGGGGGGGGGGGAATGGGACCTTTTTGCGAAAAACGGGCCATTTTTAAAATCTGCTTCTTCAAAACCTTGGTGCATCTTATACCCCGGTGCGTCTTATAATCCAAAAATTACGGTATGTGAATGTGCATATAGAGAACAAAAAATTTAAAAAAACTTTTCAAAACAAAAAGACATTCCTGGGTTTAACTCATAGACTGGATTTATTTAATAAAGCGAGTCTAGGAGTGTGTGTTGTGTTAAATCAGATTATCCCATTCCATCATAGTGCGGTTGTTTTATTTGGGAACCTCCTGTCACGGAACACAGAATTCTATTTTATGAACCTGGTTGTAAGATTTTTGCATGTTGCACCAAGAGGGCCCTTTTACAGTTTGATGTACTAGGTTATGCAATATGATGTAACCAGACAAAAAGGAATATATTCTTTCGAAGGTTTGGGTCTCTTGATCGGGGATTTTTTTTTTCTTTGCTGCTTCTTTTTTTAAGAGGGGATCTTAACATCCTAAACTTCGCATGATTCTAGTGCGCTACAATAGAATTGTAGCAGAATAACAGAGTGGGAAGGGACCTTGGAGGTCTTCTAGTCCAACCCCCTGCCTAGGCAGGAAACCCTATACCGTTTCAGACAAATGGCTATCCAACTTCTTCTTAAAGACTTCCAGTGTTGGGGCATTCACAACTTCTGGAGGCAACTTCTGTTCCACTGATTAATTGTTCTCACTGTCAGGAAGTTTCTCCTCAGTTCTAAGTTGCTTCTCTCCTTGATTAGTTTCCACCCATTGCTTCTTGTTCTGCCCTCAGGTGCTTTGGAGAATAGCTTGACTCCCTCTTCTTTGTGGCAGCCCCTGAGATATTGGAACACTGCTATCGTGTCTCCCCTAGTCCTTCTTTTCATATGCAATTCCTAATTCCTAAAACTAATAATTAGTTACCTGTAATTAAACTAACCAAAGAGAGAAACAACCTGGAATTAAGAAGAAACTTCCTAACAGTAAGAACAATTATCCAGAGGAACAGCTACATCTTGCTTTCAGAAATGGTGAGTGCTCCCTAACTGGTGGTTTTTAAGTAGAAACTAGACAGTCACTTAACTGAAATTGTATAGGTTGGACTAGAAGACCTCCAAAGTACCTTCCAGCTTCTATTCTATTCTATTATACTCTATTCTATTCCTTTCCATTCCTTTCCTATCCATTCCATTCCATTTCATTCCGTTCTATTCTATTCCATTCCATATTTTCTATTCTATGCCTTTCCATTCCTTTCCTATCCATTCTATTCCATTCCATTCCATATTTTCTATTCTATTCTATTCATTTCCATTCCTTTCCTATCCATTCTATCAATTCTATTCCATTCTATTCTATTCCATCCCATATTTTCTATTCTATTCTATTCTATTCTATTCTATTCTATTCCATTCCTTTCCATTCCTTTCCTATCCATTCTATTCCATTCCATTCTATTCCATCCCATATTTTCTATTCTATTCTATTCCTTTCCATTCCTTTCTTATCCATTCTATCCATTCTATTCTATTCCATTCCATATTTTCTATTCTATTCTATTCTATTCCATTCCATTCCATTCCATTCTATTCTATCAACCGTTCTTCATATGTTTAAGCCTCCAGTCCCCTAATCATCTTTGTTGCTCTTCTCTGCACTCTTTCTAGAGTCTCCACATCTTTTTTACATCGTGGCGACCAAAACCAGATGCCGTATTCGAAGTGAGGACTTACCTAGGCCTTATAAAGTGGTATTAACGCTTCACATCTTGAGAAGAGAAAGCACGCAACATAAAACATAGAACAGTACAGGTAGCCCTCAATTTGCCACAGTTAATTGGGTGACCGTTCAAAAGTATAACGACACTGAAAAAGGCGACTTATGACCTTTTGCAGCATCCCCATGGTCACGTGATCAGAAATCAGATGCCTGGCAACTGACTCATATTTATGACGGTCTCTCTTGTGATCCCCTTTTGCAACTTTCCCGCAAGCAAAATCAATGGGGAAGCCAGATTTGCTTAACAATCAGGTTACTCACTTAGCAACTGTGGTGATTCACTTAACAAATGTGGCAAGAAAAGTGGTAAGATGGGCCGACGCTCCCTTTCACAAATTGTTTTGCTTAGCAGCAGAAATGTTGGGCTCTGTCGTGGTCATAAGTCGAGGAATGTCTGTCGAGAGGGAATCAACAGTGTCTGCAAAGTTCAGCTCAAGATGCACAGTGAAATTTTAGCTTCGCGCAAACATTCTCTTATTTCTCTCCTCCCCCCCCCCCCCCATCTCTCTCTCGGTTCCCAAGCTTCTTGGCAAGAAATTGAGCCATCCGTCAGTCAACTTCCCTCTGTTTACACCAAAGGGTGGAGTAAGGCTGCCATATAGATACCACCCCTTGGTCCTCACCCACCTCCCACCTACCTGCTGTAGGGCAGATTAAAGAGCTGGCACCCATCCATGGCTTGGCTACACCTACGCAGCGCATAATCCCAGCCTTTCTGGACACAAATATTCAACCCGATTAAAGTACAGAGAGTGACGGAAGTACATCGCCTACCTTTCAGGTCTGTGGCGATATGGGGCATACAAATTTAAGAAATAAATATATGCTTCCTTGAATTGTTGATAAAATAATAGAGGTGGGAGAGAGGGAGGTAGAGATAGAAGAGGGGGGAAATGAGAGAATAACTACAATGGTATGGTAGCCTAGTGGTGAAGACCCTTGCCTCTCACTCAGTGGGTTAAGAGTTCAATCTTACGTAGCAGCAGATATTTTTCTCGTAAGGCGCAAGGGAGGAAAATCTGCTGTGAACTCAGTGTGGTGTCAGGAAGGGCATCCGACTAGTAAATGTTCATCTCCATCCATCTGACTCAACCCTAAATTAAGGAATTACAGGTTCATAAAAGGGAGTTTATAGATAGATGATATAGATAGATGATAGATGATAGATGATAGATAGATAGATAGATAGATAGATAGATAGATAGATAGATAGGTAGGTAGGTAGGTAGGTAGGTAGGTAGGTAGGTAGGTAGGTAGGTAGGTACGCAGGCAGGCAGGCAGGCAGGAAGGAAGGCAAGTAGGTAGATAGGTAGATAGATAGCTAAGTGGGTGGGTGGGTAGGTAGGTAGATGATAGATAGATTTGATAAATAGAGATAGATAGATGATAGATAGATAGATAGATAGATAGATAGATAGATAGATAGATAGATAGATAGGTAGATGATAGATAGATAGATAGATAGATAGATAGATAGATAGATAGATAGATAGATAGATAGGTAGGTAGGTAGGTATGCAGGCAGGCAGGAAGGAAGGAAGGAAGGCAAGTAGGTAGATAGGTAGATAGATAGCTAAGGGGTGGGTGGGTAGGTAGGTAGATGATAGATAGATTTGATAAATAGAGATAGATAGATGATAGATAGATAGATAGATAGATAGATAGATAGATAGATGATAGATAGATAGATAGATAGATAGATAGATAGATAGATAGATAGATAGATAGATAGATAGATGTAGGTAGGTAGGTAGGTAGGTAGGTAGGTAGGTAGACAGACGGACAGACAGACAGACACAGATAGATAGATAGATAGATAGATAGATAGATAGATAGATAGATAGATAGATAGATAGATGATAGACAGACAGACAGACAGACAGACAGACAGACAGATAGATAGATAGACAGACAGACAGACAGACAGACATAGGTGGACAGACAGACAGACAGACAGACAGAGATAGAGATAGATGATAGATGATAGATAGATAGATAGATAGATAGATAGATAGATAGATAGATAGACAGATAGATGATAGATAGATGATTGATAGATAGATAGATAGATAGATAGATAGATAGATGATAGATAGATAGATAGATAGATAGATAGATAGATAGATAGATAGATTTGATAAATATAGATGGATGGATGGATAGGTAGGCAGGCAGGCAGACAGGTAGGCAGATAGCAGGTAGGTGATGGATAGAGTTGATAGATAGAGATAGATGATAGATAGATAGATAGATAGATAGATAGATAGATAGATAGATAGATAGATAGATAGATAGATAGATGATAGATAGATAGATTTGATAAATATGGATGGATAGATGGATGGATGGATGGATGGATAGTTAGGTAGGCAGGCAGGTAGGCAGGTAGGCAGGTAGATGATAGATAGATTTGATAAATAGAGATAGATAGATAGATAGATAGATAGATAGATAGATAGATAGGTAGATAGATAGATAGATATAATAGATAGATAGATTTGATAAAATAGATGGATGGATGGATTGGTGGATGGATAGATAGATAGATAGATAGATAGATAGATAGATAGATAGATAGATAGATCTGTGGAGAGATGAGAAGAGTTGGAATTCAGAAAGTAGGGGGATTAAATAAATGTCAGTGGACTGCAAAAGATAGCTCAAACGGCACAAAAAGAATTACGCCCAGGTGGTTTGGTCAAACAGAGAGAAGGCGAGAGGATTGAATTTCTATGCAAACGTGTGAAGGCAGAGTGACAGAGAGGAGAAGAAGGGGAAGACTGATAAAGGTAGAGGTGGGTGGCATTTTTGAGCACCTCCAAAAGAGAGGTGAGAAGGTTAAAGAACAAAAGGCAACGCACAACTGCAAAAGACGGAGGTGGTAGAATCAAGAATGATTTACAAGGAGAGAAAGACACGAAGATAATGAGGGACGTTGGACTCCAGTAGCTCTACCCGAGTCTCCTTTTATTTTATTTTTCCTTCCCTCTAAATTCCTTTGGCTTGGCATTTCTTATTATTTTCCTTACTCCTTCATGATTCTTAGCCTGAAAAAAAAGAGAACATAATGAGAATGTCTCTATCTACACATACTTTGCAAACTGTACCATATTTTCCCCCTTAAGGTTTTACCTCACCTTGAAAGCTTGTTAATACAGGAGGTAAAATTCCAAAAATATTTTTGTTGGAAGAGAAATGGAAAGGGATTATTCCAAAGAATAAATCAAAGGTGAATTTCTCCATGGGATTTTCAAAATAGGAGAGCAAAATCTCCAGGAATCTGTTAATATATTTTTATTTTTATTTTACAGGTAGTTCATTTAGTGACTTTCCAAAGTTACATCACTGAGAAAAGTGACTTGTGACCATTTTTCACACTTATTGCATGACCGTTCCTCGTGATCAAAATTCAGACACTTGGCAACTGATTCGTATTTATGACGGTTGCAGTGTCCCAAAGTTACGTGATCCCCTTTTGCGACCTTCTAACAAGCAAAGTCAAAGGGGAAGCCAGATTCCCTTAACAATTGTGTTACTAGCTTAACAACTGCAGTGACTCACTCAACAACAGTGGTGAGAAAGGTCATAAAATGAGGCAAAAATAACCTAACAGTTGTCCCACTTAGTAACATAAATTTTGGGCTCAATTGTGGTCGTAAGTCGAGGACCACCTGTATTGAATTTATAAAGCTGCCCATCTTACTAATAAAACTCTGGGCAATGATCAATAACACCTGTTAAGGACGAATTTTAAAATCTTTAACCACTAAAACGGTTGATAGAATGTAAATAAGATGAGGGACGCGGTGGCTCAGTGGCAAAGACCCTTGTCGATCAGAAAGGTCGTCGGTTCGAATCCCTAGCACCACATAACAGAGTGAGCTCCCGTTACTTGTCCCAGCTTCTGCCAACCTAGCAGTTCGAAAGCACGTAAAAATGCAAGTAGAAAAATAGGAACCACCTTTGGTGGGAAGGTAATAGCGTTCCGTGAGCCTTCGGCGTTTAGTCATGCCGGCCACATGACCATGGAGACGTCTTCGGACAGTGCTGGCTCTTCGGCTTTGAAATGGAGATAAGCACTGCCCCCTAGAGTCGGTAATGACTAGCACGTATGTGTGAGGGGAAACTTTACCTTTACCTTCAAATAAGATTACAAGCAAATGCAGCAAAATCTCACATACAGTGGAAGCATTTTAAGATTCCTCACTAGCATGGCCTGCTGGAAAAATTATATATTTTAAGGGATTTCCAGAAGCACCATAGGGTCAGAGCTAATCTCAATTTGCAGGAAAACTTTGGGGGGAAATTCCAAAGGGCAGATGGGGAGTTCAGTTATCCAGAGCAATTCAGTACAGGCTCCATTGTTAATATGGAGATTTATGCTAAATTCATAATATATACAGAATAAGGGATAACAGAATTGGAAGGGACCTTGGAGATCTTCTAGTCTAACCCGCTACTTGAGCAAGAAATCCTGTACCACTCCAGACCAACAACTGTCCAATCGTTTCTTAATCACCAGTCACCCTTGCTTTCTCTGCTTTGCCCTTCCTTCCTTTCCCTCCTCATCCTCCCTCCTTTCCGTTGTGGCCCTTGCTTGTTTACTTTCTCGGGTAGATTCTTGGGGTGGCGTTTCAGTGATCCCGATTTTATATTTTCCTACAAATTATTTTCTCTATTACATTTCATTTCTGATATTAATTCCACTGAAGTCATTTTTCCACTTGTTTACTTGCATTTCAATGTGTTCTTGTTTCCCCTCCCACTAATTGGATAAATGTGTCGTCTGAGTTATTTATTTCATGTTTCGTTCTTTTCTATTTCTATTTATATCTTGCTGTGTTGTTTTTTTTCTATTGGACTAGAAGCGGGAGTTAGTTAGACCCATTGACCTCTGAGGTCCCTTCCAAGCAGTGGTGGGTTTCAAATTTTTTAGAACCTCTTCTGTAGGTGTGGCCTGCTTTGTGGGAGTGGCTTGCTGGCCATGTGACTGGGTGGGAGTGGCTTGCTGGCCATGTAACCAGGTGGGAGTGGCTTGCTGGCCATGTGACTGGGTGGACACGGCCAACTTATAAAATGTGGTGAAACTCACTTAACAACGCTCTTGCTTAGCAACCAAAATGTTGGCTCAGAAACTCTGGCTTTTGAAGCACACAAGTCTTAAAGCTGTCAAGTTACAAGACCCTTGCACCCTAAACCCTTTAGGGAAAAACCCCAGGGGTGTTCAAACTTGACAGCTTTAAGATTTGTGGACTTCAACTCCCAGAATTCCTCCTCCAGTCATGTTGGCTCAGGAACTCTGGCACTGAAACTTGCAAGTCTTAAAGCTGTCAAGTTACAAGACCCTTGCACCCCTAACCCTTTAGGGAAAAAACCCCAGGGGTGTTCAAACTTGACAGCTTTAAGACTTGTGGACTTCAACTCCCAGAATTCCTCCTCCAGTCATGTTGGCTCAGGAACTCTGGCATTGAAGCGGGCAAATCTTAAAGCTGTCAAGTTACAAGACCCTTGCACCCTTAACCCTTTAGGGAAAAAACCCAGGGGTGTTCAAACTTGACAGCTTTAAGATTTGTGGACTTCAACTCCCAGAATTCCTCCTCCAGTCATGTTGGCTCAGGAACTCTGGCACTGAAGTGTGCAAGTCTTAAAGCTGTCAAGTTACAAGACCCTTGGACCCCTAACCCTTTAGGGGAAAAAACCCAGGGGTGTTCAAACTTGACAGCTTTAAGACTTTAAGGTTTAGATAGGACTCTTAGAGGTGGGCGGGGTGATTGGTAAGCCAGCCAATCAGTGAGCGGTGGGCAAGGCAAGCGTGGTGTGGACAGGTGGGGGGAGGGAGCTGGAACTGGTTCTAAGTGGCATGGTAGATTTGTGGAACCTCTTCTATAGATAGCCTGAGAAAAAAACTGTTCACCATCCCTGGACTAGAAGACCTCCGAGTCTCTTCCAACCTTCTTATTCTTTTATTGTGTTACTCAACTGCTTCCTCTTCAGAGTCGAAGTAATGTCAGGATCTGGTCCAACAAGACTCAATCCAGCTTGGCAACATTTGGGACTGAAATACCAAGACGAGACTGGTCTGCTCTGGGTTTTTGGTGCCTTCAATACCCCCTCCCCCAATGTAGGTCATCTTTCAGCTTTTACAGGCCAGGAACAAATGATGCCAGTGTGAAGATCCAGAGCTGTTCTTCACCTGAAGAAAATGTCCTTCTACCAAACTCAATGACCCCTGAAAGTTCAATGACTTAGACGTGTGTTCCAGATCATCTGAAGAGGTAGTGTGGGTCATAGTTGAGGGTCCCCCCCCCCCCTACAAATGTGACACATATATAAATAGAGAGATACTCCTGGGGACCAAGGTGGTTCTAGTTATGAGCTCAAAGGCATTGGTTTTATTAAACCTTTTCTTCTTCTTTTTTCAGGACATAGGAGGAGTACTTGCCCTACAAGTACTTAAAGGTGGTGTTGGAAGTAAGTAACTTTTGAGGCATGTTTCGTAATAGCATGGGTACGAGGAAAATAGATGTTTGGTTTTCTTCCAGAAATGTTACTAATATTTTGTGCAGATTTTTTCACCCCTTGTTCGCCTGTTTCCTTTCCTTTCTCTTTCCTTTCTTTGCTTTCTCTTCCTTTCCCTTCCTTTTGCTTTCCTTTCACTTCCTTTCCTTTCACTTCCTTTCCTTTCACTTCCTTTCATTTCTCTTTCCTTTCATTACTTTCACTAACTTTCCTTTCACTTCCTTTCTTTCTCTTTCCTTTCTCTTCCTTTCCCTTCCTTTTGCTTTCCTTTCACTTTCTTTCCTTTCACTTCCTTTCCTTTCACTTCCTTTCATTTCTCTTTCCTTTCATTACTTTCACTTCCTTTCCTTTCACTTCCTTTCCTTTCACTTCCTTTCATTTCTCTTTCCTTTCATTACTTTCACTAACTTTCCTTTCACTTCCTTTCTTTCTCTTTCCTTTCTCTTCCTTTCCCTTCCTTTTGCTTTCCTTTCACTTCCTTTCCTTTCACTTCCTTTCCTTTCACTTCCTTTCATTTCTCTTTCCTTTCATTACTTTCACTTCCTTTCCTTTCACTTCCTTTCCTTTCACTTCCTTTCATTTCTCTTTCCTTTCATTACTTTCACTAACTTTCCTTTCACTTCCTTTCTTTCTCTTTCCTTTCTCTTCCTTTCCCTTCCTTTTGCTTTCCTTTCACTTCCTTTCCTTTCACTTCCTTTCTTTCTCTTTCCTTTCTCTCCTTTCCTTTGCTTTCCTTTCCTTTCTCTTTCCTTCCTTTCCTTTCACTTCCTTCCCTTTCCCTTTCTTTCTTTCCCTTCCTTTCCTTTCCTGTTTTTCCTTTCTTTTCTTTTCCTTTCTTTTCCCCTCCCTTCCCCTTTTCCCTCCCTTCCCCTTCCCTTTCTCTGTTGGCTCATATCCACAAACTGTCTTGACGACAATAGAAAACGAACTAAATGGTTTCCCTTTTCTTTTGTCTAACATTGTGATGCCGCTGAATTGTGTTAAGTAATGTATTTCTTGCTGTCGTTCACCATTCTGCACGAAAGGCCTGTTGGCTTCGCTAGTTGAAATTTTCTGAATTTTAACCAGACGCATCTCAAATACTTTCCGTCTTGCTAAAATCATTAAGTTGCAATAAAGCAGGAAACAAATACTCTTGTGGAACCCCAAATACTCTTGTGGAACCCCTATCCTAGAGAACTTCCCAAGGTCTCCCTTCCGATGGTTCGCCCAGTCTGACCCTGCTTAGCTTTTTTTTAAAGGCACACAAATCTTTTAGGAACTACCACTTATGTTTAGGTTGCAGAGAATGCAAACTGGAAACATGTTTTTTTTTTCTTAATTACTTTCCTCACCCCTGCTTTAAAAATGCAAATCTTTCTATTTGAGTCCCTTGGAGAAATAAGCAATTATTTCTCTTCCCCTGCAGTAAAATCCCTGGGCACGAAGTTCATTTTTTTCTGATTTTCTTCTTCCCTGCCTCATTTTTTTGGCCCATTAAACACTTTTGATGATTATATGGTAGTCAGGAAACAGTCAGCTGAACTTTGTTGCACCTGTCTCAGGTACTCCTTACTGACATATCCTTGAAATAAATCCCAAAATGGGCCTTTTGGCACCAGGTAGGAAAGTGGTTGGAAGAGATGTCAAATCAAAGGATAGAGTTGAGGCTAGGACTATTTCTGTTAGGGATCACAAAAGAAAAACATAGCAAAGGTGGATTATATTCAGTGTTGCATATTTTAACGGCAGCGAGACAGATCTTCACACAAAACTGGAAAAATAAAGAGACTCCCTCGGAACAAGAAATAATAAAGAAGATACGTGCGCAGAAATGGACAGGTTGACTCTAGAACTGAAAGACAACGGTGAGACGGAATACAACGAAATCTGGGACAAATGGCACCAATGGTTAGAAACGAGGGGAAAAGGTCGGGACGGAAAAACATGGAGAAGTTGAGAATGGGAAAATATGGTATTAATATTGCATGATAGGTAGGAATTGGATGTGTATATGTATTGATAGTAACTATATAATGACAGGGATTCATAGGTAAGTAATTTGACTGACTACACATATCTATGTAATGGATATAAACTGTTATTGCTGTAAGATCAAAAACTCTATGGAAATGACCATGCTGGAAATGCCGCACTATGTCCAATGTTTTTCATGCTTATCTAATAAAAACCTTTCAGAAAGAAAGAAAGAAAGAAAGAAAGAAAGAAAGAAAGAAAGAAAGAAAGAAAGAAAGAAAGAACAAAACATCTAGCAGCTATACAAATCTGAAGCAAAAAAGGTAATGAAACACCTTTGCTAAGGTACCGTAGTCCTTGAGTTATGGCCAGAATTGAGCCCATAGATAAGGAAAAGCATGAACCCAAATCACCTTAGGTGCAAAAGGATTTGATTTTTTAAAAAATGTTATTGTTTTAATTAGACAGAAAACACACACACAAAACACTCTTCAATACATCTTCCCGCAAGCATGTCGATTGGTTACAATTAAATTCCGTGCATTACTACAATCATTCTTTATATTTCATTCAAATTGAATTGTACATTTTAAATCAAAAATCTTTATACCGTCAATATACCAACATTCTCCTTTAACTGCATTTGTTTGAAAGTACTTTTATCCAGAATCATTCATATTTATATTATCCAATGAATAAACCTTTTAACACCGACAACAATCTGTAAGAGCTACCACATTCTGCTTATTTATCGCCTAGGCTTCTTATTTCTTTCCTCCATCCACCTATACCATTTATCCCATATCTGATAGAATTCTGATTCTTCTTTTCCCTGGATTTCTTTGGTTAATTTGTCCATTTCGGCACAGTCCATCACCTTTCTTATTATTTCCTCTTCGCTTGGAGTTAGTTGTTTTTCCATTTCTGGGCATAGGCAATCCTTGCCACCGTTATTCTATGCAATATTAAATACTGGGTTTCTGCAAAAGGATTTAAAACACTCATGATTCAGCTTGAGAGCCGGCCCTACCGCTTTTTATGTTGTATTTATAAGGAGGAATGGTGAAAAGATAGCCATAAAGTGTGTTTATTGGTTATTTAGTAAGAAAACGTATGTCTAGTCAAGGCTATGGCTTTCCCAGTTGCAATGTATGGCTGTGAAAGTTGGACCATAAGAAAGGCTGAGCGCCAAAGAATCAAGGCCTTTGAACCAGGGGTGAAATCCAGCAGGTTCTGACAGGTTCTGGAGAACTGGTGGCGGAAATTTTGAGTAGTTTGGAGAACCGGCAAATACCACCTCTGGCTGGCCCCAGAGTAGGATGGGAATGGAGATTTTGCAATATCCTTCCCCTGCCATGCCTACCAAGCCATGCCCACAGAACCGGTAGTAAAAGAAATTGAATTTCACCACTGCTTTGAACTATGATGCTGGAGAAGACTCCCGCGAGTCCCTTGGTGATCCAACTGGTCAGTCCTAGAGGAGATCAACCCTGACTGCTCTTTAGAAGGCCAGATCCCGAAGAGGAAACTCAAAGACTTTGGCCACCTAAGGACTCACTGGAGAAGAGCCTGATGCTGGGAACTATTGAGGGCAAAAGAAGAAGGGGACAACAGAGAAGGAGGTGGCTGGATGGAGTCACTGAAGCAGTCAGCGTGAGCTTAAGTGGACTCCAGAGGATGGTAGAGGACAGGAAGGCCTGGAAGAACATTCTCCATGCGGTTGCGATGGGTCAGACTCGACTTCGCAACTAACAACAACAACAAGAAAATGTATATGGCTACCCAACTCACTCAGAGTGACTCCTGGCTACAGAAATAAACTACAATATGGAACACGATAAACCCCCATCCCCCTGGTGACAACGATGAAACCAACCCCTTGATGGGTCCCATATCATCTTGAGTTCCCCAGGCCTGTTTACAAAATTATGTCTTTATGATCTTTCGATAGAGTGTCAAGATGGGGCCCAATCTTATTTTGGCATAGATGATGTTCCACCGGGGGGCGGGGGGGAGCCACCCACCAAAAAGGTTGGCCCTCTGAATGTTTAATTGAAGAGAAGGCTGGGAGTGGCATGGTGGCCTAGTGGTGAAGATGCTTGCTTCCCACTCAGAAGGTTGAGAGTTCAATCCTAAGTAGCAGCAAATGATTCTCTGCCGGGAGCAAAGAAAAAAATACCTGCTGCCAACTCCGGGTGGCGTCAGGAAGGGCATCCAGCCAGTAAATGCTCGGCTCCATTCAGTCGCGCCTCGACTTCATCACAAATTATGGGATTACAGGGTTGTAAAAAGGGAGTTTAAGGTTCAGAAGGGACATGATAGATGTCTTCAGATCTCTGAAGGGTTGACATTTTGTAGAGGCTTCGACCTTTTTCTCACTTGCTCCGCAGGGTAAGACTGGAATGGATATTTCGAAATTTCAAGGATGTATATAACATTAGGAACAATGTCTTGGCAGTAAGAGCTATCCATCAGTGGAACAGGTTACAGCATGGAGTAATTTCTTTCCCTTCACTAGAGGCTTTCAGAGAGAGGCTGACTAGTCATGTAGTAAGTTAGCCCCCACCCCTCTCCTAGAAAAATGAAATATACTAGGAAATATTGAAAAGGCAGAATATTACAATACAATAATACAATAGTAGAGTTGGAAGGGACCTTGGAGGTCTTCTAGTCCAACCCCCTGCCTAGGCAGGAAACCCTATACCGTTTCAGACAGATGGCTATCCAACATCTTCTTAAAAACTTCCAGTGTTGAGGCATTCACAACTTCTGTTCCACTGATTAATTGTTCTAACTGTCAGGAAGTTTCTCCTCAGTTCTAAGTTGCTTTTCTCCTTGATTAGTTTCCACCCATTACTTCTTGTTCTACCCTCAGGTGCTTTGGAGAATAGCTTGACTCCCTCTTCTTTGTGGCAACCCCTGAGATATTGGAACACTGCTATCATGTCTCCCCTAGTCCTTCTTTCTCTTAAGCTAGACATACCTTTCACTTAAGTTAGACATTCTTTCTCTTAAGCTAGACATACCCAGTTCCTGCAACCGTTCTTCATATGTTTTAGTCTCCAGTCCCCTAATCATCTTTGTTGCTCTTCTCTGCACTCTTTCTAGAGTCTTCACATCTTTTCTACATCGTGGCGACCAGAACTGAATGCCATATTCCAAGTGTGGCCTTACCAAGGCATTATAAAGTGGTATTAACCCTTCACCTGATCTTGATTCTATCCCTCTGTTGATGCAGCCTAGAACTGTGTTGGCTTTTTTGGCAGCTGCTGCACACTACTGGCTCATATTTAAGTGGTTGTCCACTAGAACTCCAAGATATTATATTTCCCTGGATGAGAAAAGGAAAAACATGGGGGTTTTTTAAAGCAGGAAGCAAACTCACTCTTAATAGCCTTCACCCTCCTCAATAGCCCACCGCCAGATGTTCGCAGTTAAGAGATAAAGACACAGCTAGGACTATTCATAGGCAAATGCCCTCGCCCAAGATCCAACAAAGATAGGAGTAGCCCTCTACCCTTCTCACTACATGGCACCTGGGAAGATTACATCACCCAGCAAGGCTCAACCAAGCCTGGGACTCAAAACACAACCTACAAAGTTACCCCTGCATGGCCTCATGGGAGCCTGACAACCAATCAGAATACAAGCCCAGAGAAGGCATAAAACCAGGGCACTCTCCGCATCTCTGCCCTTTTTGCCCAGGACCTCAAACCATGCGATCCTGACCATCATTAAACCATCTTTCCAAATAGCCACCATGTTTCCAGTGTTTTTCTCCCCACTTGGAACTGAACCCAAGAGGGACATTTCTCCCAACAGTCATTTATCGAGGATGGTGTGTTAAATCCAACAGGGGGTTAGTTAGACCCATTGACCTCTGAGGTCCCTTCCAAGCAGTGGTGGGTTTCAAAAAATTTTAGAACCTCTTCTGTAGGTGTGGCCTGCTTTATGGGAGTAGCTTGCTGGCCATGTGACTGGGTGGGAGTGGCTTGCCAGCCATGTGACTGGGTGGGCATGGCCAACTTGTAAAATGTGGTGAAACTCACTTAACAACGCTCTTGCTTAGCAACCAAAATGTTGGCTCAGAAACTCTGGCATTTCAAGCACGCAAGTCTTAAAGCTGTCAAGTTACAAGACCCTTGCACCCCTAACCCTTTAGGGAAAAAACCCCAGGGGTGTTCAAACTTGACAGCTTTAAGACTTGTGGACTTCAACTCCCAGAATTCCTCCTCTCGCTCTTCATCTTGATGGTGTGCGGGCGGACGGGGGGAGGGAGCTGGAACCGGTTCTAAACGGCACTGTAGATTTGTGGAACCTCTTCTATAGAAGAGGTTAGAACTGGCAGGAACCCACCCCTGCTTCCAAGACTACGATTACGTGAATGGTAATTATTTGGATCAGGATATGAATTTCTACCAGGTTGCAAAGGAAGCAGCCATAAAGCAAGTATATTCCTCTTTTGCCCCATTCAAATCAATAGAAAGGTGCCAGGCTTCTTAGGATGCAGTGAATTTTGCACCTCTTCCCTGTTTCATTCTAGGGTTGGAAGAAATGTCCTTCTGGGTTTGGCTCCAAGTGGGGGAAAAGACACTGGAAACATGGAGGCTGGTTGGAAAGATGGTTTAATGGTGGACAGGACCACATGGCATGAGGTCGTGGGGGAAAAGGGACATGGGGGGGAGAGGGAGGGAGGGAGGGAGGGAGGGAGGGAGGGAGAGAGAGAGAGAGAGAGAGAGAGAGAGAGAGAGAGAGAGAGAGAGAGAGAGAATGAAAGAGAGGGAGAGAGAGAGGGAGAGAGGGAGAATAAGGAATTGAAGGCTCCCAAAATTAATAACTCTCCCACAAGAAGAAGGGCCTAGTGGCTCTTCCAGCAGCTGGATTTTTCCACCCATTTGCCCGGCCCTGTGAAAACACCTTGTGGGCAGCAGACAATCTTCCTCCTTGTGTTATTAGGTGCAGTCCTGTTTTGGATACAGCAGCATCTTTAGGATTGCCAAAGTCTAATTGTTTTTCGGCATGAGGTTCTTTCTCTCTTCCCCACTCCCTCTCCCTCCCTCTCTCTTTCTCCCTCCCTCTCTTGTCTACCTACCTACCTACCTATCTATCTATCCCATAACCATATCATCTCTCTATCTATCCATCCATCTATCTCTCTATCCATCATCTTATCCATCTTCTATCCAGCCAGTCATCCTGTCATGCCTGCAAGCCATCTTTTCTTTTTGGACTTCAGGCCTGCCCCACTTTCTACTATGGGAAAATGGGAGGGGGGAATTATACGGAGTTGGGTGATAGGTAGCCATAATAACATTCTTCTTAGAAAGCCAAGGTCATCTTTGTCTCTGCACCTGGCTGGACCTGGATGGGAGTAATCTGTCTTCGTGGCAGTGGAAGATTGGACCATGTGATGAACTTGTGGGTGTTGGGACAAGATCTTGAACTTTCAACTGGGTGGGGAAAACCGGGAAGCTTTCAGATTCGGGTTTTCCCAGATGTGCCAGCATGGCTCTTTTAATAAATTGGAACTTTGAGGAATCCTTTGCCTCGGACTCTGATTTTATATTGGATGCTATTTGGAACCCTGACACATCTATCCATCCATCCATCCATCCATCCATCCATCCATCCATATCTATCTATCTATCATATCTATCTATCTATCTATCTATCTATCTATCTATCTATCTATCTATCTATCTATCATCTATCATCTATCATCTATCATCTATCTATCTATATCTACCATCTATCTCTTTCTCTTACCCTTTATCTCTATCTTGCTATCTCCCTCTCTCTCCCTCCCCCTCCATCCTCCTCCCCTCCTCCCTCCCTGCCTGCCTTTCTCTCTCCCTCCCTCTCTTTCTCTCCCTCCCTCTTTCCTCCTCCCTCCCTCTCTCTCACCCTCCCCTCCTCCCTCCCTGCCTCCCTCTTTCTCTCTCCCTCCCTCCCTTCCTGTCTCCCTCTCCCCCTCCCCCTCCTCCCTCCCTCCCTCCCTGACTCCCTCTTTCTCTCTCTCTCCCTCCCTTCCTTCCTGTCTCCCTCTCCCCCTCCCCCTCCCCCCTCCCTCCCTGCCTCCCTCTTTCTTTGTTTCTCTCTCTCTCTCTCTCTCTCTCCCTCCCTCCCTCCCTCCCTCCCTCCCTCCAAGAACTTGATGTGCTTAGCAGCCAGCGTAGGCCATGTTTCTCAACCTTGGCAACTATAACAGCCTTGGACTTCAGCGCCCAGAAATCTGAGAGTAGAAGTGGGATCTGTGACTTTGCCATCCCCATCTTTCTTCTTTAATTCTTGCAGCAATCTTCTCCTTCCGCGTTAACCCCAGCTAAACTTTCACAAGCGTGATGCAGTTCTGATAGAAGAGAATAGCTGTAACTCAGGGTTGGAATGAGGGCTCCTTGGTGCCCTCTGAGCTTGACTGTTTTCTTGGAGCTGTTTCGTTGCCCATCATCAGAGCTAATCTGGATAGTGGAAGATCTTCTAGGAAACAACCAAGCTCAGAGAGCACCAAAGACTCCTCGGTTATGAAGTTAGATCCTCTCGGTGGGCCAGAATAGAACTTCCATATTAGAAGACAGTGTATCTCTTGGAGATAAATCAAGTTAGGAGAGAACTGGATGGCTTTCTTATTAAACTTCTTGGCGTCCTCTTCATGTTCTCCAGAAGCTGGCTTGAGTCCTTCACAAAAACCTTTTCACAATTCCTTCTTTTAGTACTCTCTTTCCAGCGATGCTTTGCCAACACAGCGGAGAACCCATCACACCTTCAGTTACTCCAGTGAAATAATTGGTTTTCCCCCCTATACGTTGCTTGAATGTTCCATGGGACTTCCAGCTAAGGGGTGAATTTTTCCAGATGTCATTCCAAGAATCTGGTTCAGTTCTGGTCGCCACGATGTGGAAAAGATGTGGAGACTCTGGAAAGAGTGCAGAGAAGAGCAACAAAGAGGATTAGGGGACTGGAGACTAAAACATATGAAGAACGGTTGCAGGAACTGGGTATGTTTAGCTTAAGAGAAAGAAGGACTAGGGGAGACATGATAGCAGTGTTCCAATATCTCAGGGGTTGCCACAAAGAAGAGGGAGTCAAGCTATTCTCCAAGGCACCTGAGGGTAGAACAAGAAGCAATGGGTGGAAACTAATCAAGGAGAGAAGCAACTTAGAACTGAGGAGAAATTTCCTGACAGTGAGAACAATTAATCAGTGGAACAGAAGTTGCCTCCAGAAGTTGTGAATGCCCCAACACTGGAAGTCTTTAAGAAGATGTTGGATAGCTATTTGTCTGAAACGGTATAGGGTTTCCTGCCTAGGCAGGGGGTTGGACTAGAAGACCTCCAAGGTCCCTTCCAACTCTACTATTGTATTGTATTGTATCTAATCAAAAACCTGCCGACATCAATGGGGTTCTACTCCAGAATCCAACCCTAACGCTAAGGAAGGTAGATTTTTTTTTTGATACTTTGACAAGGGAGTGACTCAAGAAAACCCAGCTTTTTGGAGCCTTGCCTCCCTATGCAAACTGGGCCCGAAGCACACAAAATGGCGCGAAGAGATAAACAACCTGGAAACTCAACAACCCTCCGTCGTTTCCTTCGCGACACGTTTTATAAAATGAGAACTAAAAAGTGTCTTTACCCAGGTAGCAACCAGGGAGGGCATTTCTCCCATCGCCGCAGCTGAGCAGATGCCCCCAAGCAGCAGACGCTGAGGTGGATAGCCTGTAATTACCGCTGTAATTAATAAAGAATACTAATGAAGGGAGATGTAGCTACTTGCTAGCTGCATTACGCATCATCTTCTAGGGATCCTCCATGTGTAAAAGCAGCCAAATCACACTCGCCTTTGGTTTCCCGGTAGTTGCTACAAGCTAGACAAGCGTGGTTCCTTTATGGTCTGATTCACTTGGGATATCGCAGCTAAATCTAATATTACAAATGGCTAGTTAGGACTGCAGGAAAAGCCATTGCAACCAGCCTGCCTGTTCTGAGCTCGGCTTCCCCAAAAAGTACGAACCAGATTCCTGGTCCTGACAAAACCCCTTTTTATTAGGCGAACATGAATTCCTCTCATTCCCATTCAGCAAAGGCCTGTTAAACAGTCTTTCAAAGGTGAAGTGATGACCACAGGCCTTATCTAGCTTGGAAAGCTGCCATGTAAATATTATCCAAATGAGGTGCTGTGCAAGGAAAGACTTGGCACAGAGTCTCTGGGATTCACGGACAGATCTTCACACTCCTGAAATGAGACAACGAACGAACGAATTGTTTCCTACAAAAGCCGCCCCTCCCCTTTCACTCCTCTTTATTTCCTATGGGAGGGGCCAATCACCGTCCACCTGTGGCTTTACTCCCAAGTCGACCCTGATTTTTCAGCTGTTCTTTTCTTCTGGCCGCTCCGCGTAGGCACACACTGGGAACAGGCTCCAACTGTTCCTCTGCCTCCCTGCTGTCTGGCTCCGAAGGCAGCTGAGAACTGCCAGACAGCCTTGGCCCCATCTCTGCCTCCGATGCAGAGCCCTCATCCAAGCCTTCCCCAGCCTCCAGGCCTGGCCCATGTCCCTTCCCAACCTCCTCCCTGTCGGACTCTGCTGCCAGCTGCACTGGCCTCTGGTAGGCCACAACACTGCCTTCCGTTGAGGTCCTGTATACTGCATGAGCCACAGAGAGGACTGAGAAAATATCTATAGACCCCCTCATATCCTGGACATAAACTGTTTCAGTTCCTCCCCTCAGTAAGCCACTATAGGGCATTATATGTCAAAAGAGCTAGGCACGAGGACACTTTTTCTCCTGTGCCATCACTCTGCTGAACACCTAATTCCCTTACTACTGACTTACTCCTAAAGAATATCTACCCATGTAGTAAGGCTGTATCGTTGTTATCCTTCTCAACTTTCTCATCTTCTTATCTTCCTTACTACCTTTTCCTATGGATATATTATGCTTTATCAATTGCTGTTTGTATCTTACAATTTATGAGTGTATCTTATGAGTTAGGATTGATCACTTTGTTGTTAGTATGTACACTGAGAGCTTCTGCACCAGAGACAAATTCTTTATCCAATCAAACTTGGCCAATAAAGAATTTTATTCTGTTCTGTTTTGTTTTCTGTTAGAAGGGAGGGAGGGAGGGAGGGAGGGAGGGAGGAAGGAAGGAAGGAAGGAAGGAAGGAAGGAAGGAAGGAAGGAAGGAAGGAAGGAAGGAAGGAAGGAAGGAAAAATAAGGAGGGATAGGGAGGAAAGGGAGGAAGACATAGAATAACAGAGTTGAAAGGGACCTTAAAGGTCATCTAGTGCAACCTTCTTCTCAAGCAGGAGACCCCATATCATTTCTGGCAAGTAGCTATCCACTCTCTTTTTCAATGCCTCCAGTGATGAAGCACCCACATGAAGGACCCACACAACCTTTGAAGGGAAGCTGTTCCACTGGTTAATTGTTCTCACTATCAGGAAATTTCTCCTTATTTTCAGGTTAATTCTCTCCTTGATGAATTTCTGTCCATTGCTTCTTGTCCTGCCTGCAGGTGCTTTGGGAAATAGGTTGCCCCCCCCCTTCTCTATGACAGTCCCTCAAATATTGGAAGGCTGCTATCGTGTCACCTCTAACCTTCTCTTCCCTAGACAAGTCTTGCCCACCACATGTAACCGTTCTTCATGTTTTAGTTTCCAGGTACCTAATCATCTGTCTTGCACTCTTCTCTGCACTCTTTCTGGGAGGGAGGGAGGGAGGGAGGGAGGGAGCTCAGAGAAGGAAGAGAGAAAGAAGGGAGAAGCAGAAGGACAAAAGAAAGGGAGGGAGGGAGGGAGGGAGCTCAGAGAAGGAAGAGAGAAAGAAGGGAGAAGCAGAAGGACAGAAGAAAGGGAGGGAGGAAGGGAAGGAAGGAAGGAAGCTCAGAGAAGGAGGAGGAGAGAAAGAAGGAAGAAGAAGGAACAAAAGAAGGAAGGAAGGAAGGAAGGAAGGAAGGAAGGAAGGAAGGGGGCTCAGAGAAGGAAGAGAGAAAGAAGGGAGAAGCAGAAGGACAAAAGAAAGGGAGGGAGGAAGGGAAGGAAGGAAGGAAGGAAGGAAGGGGGCTCAGAGAAGGAAGAGAGAAAGAAGGGAGAAGCAGAAGGACAAAAGAAAGGGAGGGAGGAAGGGAAGGAAGGAAGGAAGCTCAGAGAAGGAGGAGGAGAGAAAGAAGGAAGGAAGGAAGGAAGGAAGGAAGGAAGGAAGGAAGGAAGGAAGGAAGGAAGGAAGGAAGGAAGGCTCACCGAATTGAGCTTGGTATTTTTGCTCTGAAAAATAGAGAGAAGATAACCTTCTCCTTTTCACACACACATTAAAAAAATGAGAAATGCAGAAGAAAAATGGCCTAATTTACAAACCAAAGAAGAGAAATTGAAATCCACCACTTTGGCCTTGTCTCTTAACAACACCATTGACCTGAGAGCGATTGATTGCCTTGCCATCTTGGGGAAGAATTGACAGCCAGAACTCCCCCACCCTCCTCAAAAGACCTGGACCTCTTCAATTGGCCTGATGCAATTTTTTAAAAAAACCTTCAGACCTTGGGGTGAACAATGGCCTGCCATCCTCTTCCCGATTGCCTTTTAAGTGGCTCTGGGGGTGGTGGGTGGGAGAGGTCTTCACATCCAGAAGAAAATGCCACAGAAAATGTTCCTTTTTCCAGCCAGGAGTTTGTGCAACCACCAACGGCCCCCACAAGCCCAGCCTTGAAAGATCTCCTGCTGCCTCGGGCCATGGAGGGAAAAACGCTTGAACGATGAATCCTTTTCATAAATGAGTGCCGAAGGAGGTCAGGCCAGGGGACGGCAAAGGTCACGGGTGCAGCTGAGATAAGCCTCCATTCATCTCTTCAGACCATCAGACGAGATGGCCAAGGCCTGCCTTAAGCTGCCATAAAGCATCGTGTCCTCTGCAGGAAACTCACAGGTGGCTCACCAAGGAAAAAGGAAAAAGAAGAACACATCAACCAAAGGCCACACTTGGAATACTGCATCCAGTTTTGGTTGCCACGATGTAGAAAAGATGTGTAGACTCTAGAAAGAGTGCAGAGAAGAGCAACAAAGAGGATTAGGGGACTGGAGGCTAAAACATATGAAGAACGGATGCAGGAATTGCATTATGTCTAGTTTAATGAAAAGAAGGACTCAGGGAGACAGGATAGCAGTGTACTAATATCTCAGGGGTTGCCACAAAGAAGAGAGAGTCAAGCTATTCTCCAAAGCACCTGAGGGTAGAACAAGAAGCAATGGGTGGAAACTAATCAAGGAGAGAAGCAACTTAGAACTGAGGAGAAATTTCCTGACAGTTAGAACAATTAACCAGTGGAACAACTTGCCTCCAGAAGTTGTGAATGCTCCAACACTGGAAGCCTTTAAGAAGATGTTGGATAACCAGTTGTCTGAAGTGATGTAGGGTTTTCTGCCTAGGCAAGGGGTTGGACTAGAAGACCTCCAAGGTCCCTTCCAACTGTTATGCTATTTTATTCTAAATCTTTCTAACCAAGAAATATTTGAAGAACGGTTGCAGGAATTAGGTATGGCCAGTCTAATGAAAAGAAGGGCTAGGGCAGGGGGACATGATAGCAGTCTTCCAGTATCTCAGGAGTTGCCACAAAGAAGAGGGGGTCAACCTATTCTCCAAAGCACCTGAGGGCAGGACAGGAAGCAATGGGTGGAAACTAATCAAGGAGAGAAGCAACCTGGAATGAAGGAGAAACTTTCTAATGATGAGGACAACTCATCAGTGGAATGGCTTGCCTTGTGGGTGATGTTGTGGGTGCTTCATCACTGGAGGCTTTTAAGAAGAGACTGGCATGGTATAAGGTCTCCTGCTTGAGCAGGGGGTTGGACTAGAAGACCTCCAAGATCCCTTCCAACTCTGTTATTCTCTTGTTGTTCAGTGCTTGTTGTATTTCTTTCCTTTCCTCCTCCCTTTTTCTTTCCCCTCCTTCCCTCCTTTCTTCCTTTCTGTCTTTCTCTTTTTTTTCTTTCCCTTCCCTATCCTCCCTTACTCCTTCCTTTCTCTCTTTCTTTCTCTCTTCTCTCTTTCTCTTTTTTCTTTCTTTCTCTTTCTTCCTTTCCTTCCCTTCACGCCTTCCCTCCTTCCTTTTTCCTTTTGTCTTTCTTTCTTTCCCTCCTTCCCATCCTTCCTTCCTTTAATTTCTTTCTTTCCTTCTTTTTTCCTTCTCTCCCACTCCTTTCTTTTCCTTTCCTCCTCCTTCCTTCCCTCCCTCCTTCCTTCCTGTCTTTCTCTCTCCCCCTACCCTCCCTTCCTCCTTCCTTTCTCTCTCTCTTTCTCTCTTTTTTCTTTCTCTTTTTCTTTCTTTCTCTTTTTTCCTTTCCTTCCCTTCGCTCCCTCCCTCATCCCTCCTTCCTTTTTGTCTTCCTTTCTTTCCCTCCTCCCCATCCTTCCTTCCTTTCTTTTCTTTCTTTCCTTCTTTTTTCTTCTCTCCCACTGCCTTTCCCCCCCCCCCCTATAATCTCTCTCCAAACCTCATGAATTTCTCACGGCTTCCACAGAACATTCCTTGAAAGAGCCTGGCCTCAAATTTTAGGCAGGTGGGGGACATGGCCAACACACACACAGGAATTTTCTTGAGTATGTGTTCTCAAGCAACTACACCTCCTTCAAAATTGGGTCTCTCATTTCCAAAGTGAAAGTGACGAAATTTGTAGCATGGGTTATATCTGTGATGGGAACACCCATGCCAAATTAGTTGGTGTGATGTTGTAGAGAGGTGTTTGTCAGGAATTACAATCAAAAATTAAATTACTAGTCTTTAGTGAAAGATAAAAGGCAGTTGTTGGGACAAGTCCATTAGTAAATACAGCTCACACACTCATAATGACTCAAGATGAGTAACTGGGCAGTAATGTGGCAGAATGGACAAATTAATATTTCTTTTGATCTTCTAGATTTCTCCATTCCTCCAAGATGCTCTGATTGGGACATTAATGTTGGCCTAAATCACTAGGTAAAGGTTCCCCTCGCTCATCTCCGTTTCAAAGCCGAAGAGCCAGCACTGTCCAAAGACGTCTCCGTGGTCATGTGGCCGGCATAACTAAATGCCGAAGGCACACGGAACACTGTTCCCTTCCCACCAAAGGTGGTTCCTATTTTTCTACTTGCATTTCTTACATGTTTTCAAACTGCTAGGTTGGCAGAAGCTGGGACAAGTAATGGGAGCTGATTCCATTAAGCTGTGCTAGGGATTTGAACCGCCAAACTGCCGACCTTTCTGATCAACAAGCTTAGCCATTGAGCCACCACATGCCAATAAATCACTAGGGTCACACTTTTTGAAGCAGAATTAAAACTAATATTTCCTTCATGTCTGTGGAGATTCTCACTCATCCACCTCATGGTTGTCCCAAAGGTACTTTTGTTCAAAACACAACTGGATTTTCTTGGTTTTTCCTTGAAGATGTTTTGCTTCCCACCCAAGAAGCTTCTTCAGTTCTGATTGAATGGTGGAGGATGGAAGGATTTATATTCCTTGCAGTCCTCTGGTCGTTAGTAGTCTCTCTGAGAGTCGTTCAGGCCATTTGGTGGTGGATCTGTCCCCTCAGGTTCACCTGAATAGTGCAAATGGGTGTGGAACCAAGAAGGCCTCAACAGCTGCAGTGATTCATTTAACAATTGTGTCAAGAGAGGCCGTAAAATGAGGTAAAACTCACTTCATAATTGTCTCGCTTAGCAACACAAATTTTGAGCTCATTTGTCGTTACAATCCAAGGACTTCACTTCACTTTACCAATTTAACATGGCTACCTACAGTATGTCAGCTACAGTTATGACTCGGTGGCTAAGACGCTGACTTCGTCGATGAGAAAGGTCGGCAGTTCGGCGGTATGAATCCCTAGTGCCCCATAACAGAGTGAGCTCCTGTTACTTGTCCCAGCTTCTGCCAACCTAGCAGTTCGAAAGCATGTGCCAGCCACATGACCACGGAGACGTCTTCGGACAGTACTGGCTCTTCGGCTTTGAAACAGAGATGAGCCCCCTAGAGTCAGGAACGACTAGCACATATATGCGCGAGGGGAACCTTTACCTTTACTTTTAAGTCAGCTTTGGTTGGCTACCATAGAAATATTATAGCTGCTACAGCTGCTGACAAGAAAGCTAGCAGCTAATTTACTACATCAATTTTCTCCTTTTTATTCATATTGTAACATCCTGAAGTGCATTAAGTAAAGATAGATAGATAGATAGATAGATAGATAGATAGATAGATAGATAGATAGATAGATAGATGATAGATAGATGATAGATAGATAGATAGATAGATAGATAGATAGATAGATAGATAGATAGATAGATGGTAGGTAGGTAGGTAGGTAGGTAGGTAGGTAGGTAGGTAGATAGATAGATAGATAGATAGATAGATAGATAGATAGATAGATAGATAGATAGATAGATAGATAGATGATAGGTAGGTAGGTAGGTAGGTAGGTAGGTAGGTAGATAGATAGATAGATAGATAGATAGATAGATAGATAGATAGATAGATAGATAGATAGACAGACAGACAGACAGACAGACAGACAGACAGACAGACAGAGACAGACAGAGTCTCTGTTTAAATGCTTCACGCTGAAGGTTTATGTCATGAGGCCTTGTCAGTTTCATGCCATAATAATCTTAGAATGGATAGGTGTCAATCTGAAAACATACTTTGCATTCGTCTTTTAAGAAATTACAGCATTCTCCAGATACTGTCAAAGGCAGTTGGTCAAAGGTCTTTAAAAACGCATCTTAAAATAGATCTTAATTCCATAGAATGGAAGAGAATCTGTGTTTGCAGCCTCAGTGGGAGTTTAGCTTATTATGTGAAGGGTTACAATATATTTCGGAATATTGCTGTTTAATGAAAGGGAAATGAGAACTTTTCTTTATGTTCCCTTGCAGTGTGTGTGTGTGTGTGTGGAACGCTTCAAGCAATTTCAACCAAACTTGGTGCACAGATGCCTTACAATCTGGAGAAAAATACTGTGGGGGTAACACACTCCTAACACCCCTCAGGGTGTGAGTGCTGTTAAGATGCAGCCTGTTGTGCCTTTAAATGGATTCTACTGTACTGCCGTAAAATGGTTTCTTCTGTACAGCACAGTTGAGTTGCCATGGTAACGGCTTCACAGTAACTCCCCAAGGGGGTTCCCTCTGATAAGGGGGAAAATCCAAAATTAGAAATTATGTTTGGTCCGGACATTTCCCCCCTATAAATAAATACCCAGGCAACGGCGGGTTGTCGGTTAATTTTTCATAAAGAAGAAATAATGCAGGCCAAAGATTTACCATGTAGCAGGAAGACAATTATGATTTTTAGTTTTTAAACCAAACAACAACAATCGCAGTCTTTCCACTGTAAAGAGGAGAGGCTTAATTATCTCTTCTTTCCCAGCTCTCAGTGCAGGTTATATGGAAATTCCTTTTGGATCTGATAAATGCAATTTTTTACTAGTCTGCAAGTGACATGTCATTACTCCATAATCTCTTGGCATTTATTTACTAATAAACCTCATTAAATCACTACATAATTAAACAGCAGTTACTTGGCACTAGAGTCGTTTCTGTATAAATTGCAGTCGGTTTTAAAACTTCTTCCAAATTCCATCAGCTAAAAAGTAGTAGATTTTCCTAGCTCAGGATGCCTGAGGCCACTGGCAAACTGGAGACGATAGAATAGAATAACAGAGTTGGACCTTGGAGGTCTTCTAGTCCAACCCCCTGCTTAGGCAGGAAGCCCTACCACACTTCGGACAAAGGGTTAGCCAACATCTTCTTAAAGATCTTAAATATTTTAAAATGTACTCATTTGGTTTGTCCTTATTCCACAGAATAACAGAGTTGGAAGGGACCTTGGAGGTCTTCTAGTCCAACCCCCTGCTTAGGCAGGAAACCCTATACCGTTTCAGACAAATGGCTATCCAACATCTTCTTAAAGACTTCCAGTGTTGGGGCATTCACAACTTCTGGAGGCAACTTCTGTTCCACTGGTTAATTGTTCTAACTGTCAGGAAGTTTCTCCTCAGTTCTAAGTTGCTTCTCTCCTTGATTAGTTTCCACCCATTGCTTCTTGTCCTGCCCTCAGGTGCTTTGGAGAATAGTTTGACTCCCTCTTCTTTGTGGCAATCCCTGAGATATTGGAAGACTGCTATCATGTCTCCCCTAGTCCTTCTGTTCATTAAACTACACATACCCAGTATGGTAACTGGAGGAAAATGAGTTACATTTAAGTCTGGACTTATCAAGATAGAAAGAGTACAGGAAGTTCATTTAGTGACCATTCACTTATGACTGTTTTTCATACTTATGACTGTTGCATGGTCCCATGATCAAAATATGAATCTTTCCTGCTTCTCCTCGGGTATCTTGTAACTCCTTTTATCATGTTTCTTTGATCTAAATATTTCCTTTAGGGGATCACTGCAGTTTCTAAGTTAGCAACATGGTTGTTAAGTGAATCTGTCTTCCCCATTGACTTTGCTTGTCAGAAGGTCGCAAAAGGAGACCCCGGGGGCACTGCAGCCGTCATAAATACGAGTCAGTTGCCAACACCTGGGTTTTAACCATGTGACCCACGGAGAGGCTGCAACGGTTCTTAAAAATTGCCCTAAGTCCCTTGGGCAGTGATGTTGTAACTTCGAAAAGTCACTAAATGAATAGTTGTAAGTCAAGGACTACCTATAGAGTGCTTTAATTCGAGCTAGGACATTGTCCCGGCTTCATGAAGACTTGAAAGCTTATTTGAATTATAGCAGGAAACTGGGGAAAATGAGGTTATAATATCATCTGGTTTTATGATTAGAATAGAAATAGATGATTAAAAATGTAATCAATGATATAGCTGTAGAGTAAGAAGTTAATTTTGAGGGACGCGGTGGCTCAGTGGCTAAGATGCAGAGCTTGTCCATCAGAAAGGTCGGCAGTTCGAATCCCTTACGCCGCATAACAGAGTGAGCTCCCGTGACTTTTCCCAGATTCTGCCAAACTAGCAGTTCAAAAGTATGTAAAAGATGCAGGTAGAAAAATAGGAACCACCTTTGGTGGGAACGTAACAACGTTCCGTGCGCCTTCAGCGTTTAGTCATGCCGGCCACATGACCACGGAGACGTCTTCAGACAGCGCTGGCTCTTCGGCTTTGAAACAGAGATGAGCACTGTTCCCTAGAGTCAGGAACAACTAGCACATATGCGCAAGGGGAACTTTTACCTTTTACCTTAAGAAGTTTATTTACCCTCATTCTTGCTACTGATGTAAAGGAACAGAGTCCCTTCATAATCTTTTTATTTATTTATTTTTTCATCTCTGCACTTTTGTCTTTATTCTGTTCTTTCTTTTTCCCTTATAAACATTAGCTCTTGTTAGTTTTAATTCTGTTTTAAATTCTAATAATTCTTTTTTTTTTAAAGAAAGAAAGAGCGCTAGAGTATTAATAGAATATTGCTGAGTTTTCGCGTTTTGAATCTCGACGTTTAATTCCACCGTCTAAAATAAATATGATTTATGGTCAACAATGCTAAGTTCATCATTTCTATCCATTAGCAAACTGGATACCGTGGAAGGTTTTTGACTGTTTATGGGCAATGTCCTGCAGGGTTTTAAACCACAAGCTATTAACTTCATGGAAGGGAAAGAAAACTTCTCCACACCCTTCATTTCCCTTATACCTGCAGTCAATGCAAGGATCAGGCATTTTTCCCATGAGAATTTCCCAAGAGGCCATTAAAATTCTTTAAGAAAAATAAATAAGTAAAGTTCTCCAAAATATTCCTTTCCTTTGGTAAGATTTTTTTTTTTAAAAAAAAAATCAAAAGCATTTTTCATCCTGTCACAAGTTGAATGAGAAAAGCAGGGTGAGGAAATAGATAATGTAGGTGAAATAGTCACCTTAACTTAAAATTCACTTTTTTGGGGGGGGACGACAGTGTGTCTGAATCCAAGAGAATCGAGTGCCAATTTTCTGTCAAAAATTGAGGGGTATGTCATTCTTTCATGTAAGGAATAACAAGCATTTGAAAAAATAGTAGAAGAAAGTATAGCTTTGCTGGTTACAATGGTTAAAAGACAGTTGTTTTTTAGTTGGCAAAATGTCTTTCCCCTAAGACTTTGCCAGCTTTAAGATGTGTGGACTTCAAGTCCCAGAATTCCCCAGCCAGCCATGTCTGGACTTCAACTCCCAGAATTCCACAGCCAGGCCTGTGTGGACTTCAAGTCCCAGAATTCCCTAATCAGCATGTGGCAATTCAGTGGCTTTTGGTTATTCTACCAAATATGCCACAGACATGGGACAATTTCACAATTCAACTGAATTATTTAAAATAATTGAAAAAAAATTATTTAAATTTTTGTCATTCACATTTCATTTTGCCCCTCCTTTGGTATCCTTTCTTTCATGATCCTATTTCACCATTTCTTCATATGAGTGTAATTCTTGCCCCGTGGCAAGTTGTCCTGCAGCGACATGGCCATTGTGAGTTGCCTGAGTTGGTTGGCTGTGGCAAAATGGCCGTGGCAAGTGGTTGAGACTCTAGAAAGAGTGCAGAGAAGAGCAACAAAGATGATCAGGGGACTGGAGACTAAAACATATGAGGAACGGTTGCAGGAACTGGGTATGTCTAGTTTAATGAAAAGAAGGACCAGGGGAGACATGATAGCAGTCTTCCAATATCTCAGGGGTTGCCACAAAGAAGAGGGAGTCAAACTATTCTCCAAGGCACCTGAGGGTAGAACAAGAAGCAATGGGTGGAAACTAATCAAGGAGAGAAGCAACTTAGAACTGAGGAGAAATTCCCTGACAGTTAGAAAAACTAATCAGTGGAACTCCTTGAATCCAGAAGTTGTGAATGCCCCAACACTGGAAGTCTTTAAGAAGATGTTGGATAGCCATTTGTCTGAAACGGTATAGGGTTTCCTGCCTAGGCAGGGGGTTGGACTAGAAGACCTCCAAGGTCCCTTCCAACTCTGTTATTCTATTTCTATTTTTTTCTATCCCTAAAAATAACCTTGGTCATCTCTATACTTTGCAATGAAGGGGATGATGGAGGAATGATATACACTTGCCTTCCCTACTGGCTCGCAAAGGTGAATGCAGGTGCAGCCTTCCGCGCATGCACTCTTGGCAAAAAAAATGGCCTAATTGGGATGCCATGGAGCTGGGTGCCACCTACGATTTCCGCTACCGGTTAAGGCGAACCGGTTGAAACCAGTAGAATAGCATCTCTGGATGATGTATCCAATGGAGAGTTGAGGGTCAAGGAGGAAGAGGAGGAGAAGGGTGAAGATGTATAAAAGGAGATGATGGGGGTGTCATTGCACGGTTATAACCTCCCTCTCTCTCCCTCTCCCTCCCTCTCTCTCCCTGTCCCCTTCCTTCCCTTCTCTCCCTCTTTGTCCCTCTCTCTCTCCCTCCCTGTCCCCTTCCCTCCCTTATTTATACATATCTATATAATAGATAATAAATAATAATAATTCGGGCAGGTAATGAGTGAAAGGTCTAAGGTAGTGTTTTTCTCAACCTTGGTAATCTTAAAATGGATAGACCTCAACTCCCAGAATCCCCCACCCAGCCATTCTAATCCCTCCTTAAATGAAGGGCTGGGGTTCCCGTTAGTTTTTCCAACTGGTTCCTGCTTAGAGCAAGGGTGGGATTCAGCCAGTTCGGACTGGTTCGGGTAAACTGGTATTTCTGGTGAGCAGTTGTCCCCGCCCACCTGCCCCTGCTCTATTCGTCCTATATTTCCTTTCTTTGAAGCCCAGCTGATTGGTGCAGCAGAGTGGATCCCCATGTCTCAGCTGTTTTACTCACTGGGGCTGCAGAAAAAGTTAAGATTTAGTGCTGATTTCAAATGTGATGTGCGTTGTTACATCGGTTGAATCCCATCACTGGTTTAAAGGTAGCATGGAATAAACTGGTATTCATTTGGGACCTACCCTGGCTCCCAATTTCTTGCGCCTGACAGAAAAGAGGAAGCATCACCTGGTGTCCTCCTTTCCTTCTCTATTCTGCTTGCATTATGGCTAGAATAACACAAGCATCTGAGTTGGGACGGATTCTATTCCTTACTCAGAATATCTCTTTGGGAGTAAAGCCACAGGTGGATAGTTATTGGCCCCACCCATAGGAAATAAAGAGGAGCGAAATGGGCATTCAAGAGGGTGAAGTTATCCAAATGACTGGTGATTGATTGATTGACAGAGAAACAAACCGACAGGTTCTTGGCTGTTGTTCACCTCCCTCCCTCTCTTTTTGCCAGCTAATAATTTCTAATCTTTGCTGATTACAATAAATAAACATCAAACTAGCTTTTTTTGCCAGCTAAAGTGAACTCCAGGTGCTTCCTCGGATCTGAATATTGTTTGGCGTTTGGCTAGAGGAGCTGGCAGCAGAATCGGACGGTGAAGAGGTTGGGGAGGAACATGGGCCGGGCCTGGAGGCTGGGGAAGGCTCTGATGAGGGCTCTGCATCGGAGGCAGAGGTGGGACCAGGGCCCTCCGACAGTTATCAGCTGCCTTCAGGACTAGACAGCTGTGAGGCAGAGGAACAGCTGGAGCCTGTTCCCAGTGTGCACATGTGCAGAGCTGCCAGAGGAAAAGAACAGCTGAGAAATCAGGGTCGACTTGGGAGTAAAGAGATAGG
The DNA here is from genome assembly GCF_964273705.1 of Natrix helvetica. NCBI lineage: Eukaryota > Metazoa > Chordata > Lepidosauria > Squamata > Natricidae > Natrix > Natrix helvetica. The sequence continues at coordinate 6,109,919 of NC_138553.1, read as the reverse complement.
CGGATAGTGAATAGCCCCTCTCATAGGAAATAAAAGAGGAGCGAAATGGGCGTGAGCTTTTACAGGAAAGAATTCGTTCGTTCATTCGTTCGTTTCAGGAGTGTGAAGATCTGTCCTTGAATCTCAGAGACTCTGTACCAAGTCTTTCCTTGCACAACACTGAATTTGGAAAATATTTACAAGGCAGCTTTCCAAGCTAGATAAGGTCTGCGGTCATAACTTCACCTTTGAAAGACTGTTCACCAGGACTTTGCTGAATGTGAATGAGAGGAAATCACACTTGTTTAATAAAAGAGGTTTTGTCGGGACCAGGAATCTGCTTCGTGCTTTTTGGGGAAGCCGAATCAGAACACTAGGCCCAAATTAAATGGGAAATTACTTTTGTCATTTTACAACACCTTGCTTTTTTTTTTACAACAACCCAAGCTTCCTCGGAAAAGATCTCCCACTCTTCCCAAGGCAAAATCTGCCGGAGGGTCCCAAACCTTCAACATCTTTCTCCCCCCCCCCTCCGATCCACCCCAAAAAATTCACCTGGAGCCATGCAGGAAAACAAACTCCCATAGAAACACACCCAATGTAGTTCTTTTGTTTTTCCCATGATTTTCCAGCTCTCCCTCCCCATCTCTCAGCTCCTGTCATTCTCCTCCAGTAATTGTGTCTCTTGGTGTGTCTGTGTGTGTTTGTGTGTGTGTTGCTTTGTTTGTTTTCTCCCGAAATGATGCAATTTTAATTAATTTTAATTGCTTGATTCATTTAATGGAAGCGCTGCGGGGAGGTACAACAGCACCCACGAAACGGCGCGATTAACGCACACGCTGCCAGGTGATCCAAGGAGGAGAAAGGAGAAGGCCGCCTTCTGAGTCACTTAGAGGAAAGGAATTTTTTCCACGTTTTTCCCTTCCTCCCCAAGGAAGCACTGCCGCAGTTCATCAGAAAGAGGTGTGGTTGCACAAAAGCAGGCTGGGGAGGAAGCAGGGTGGGTTGAGATCCTTTCTCGCTAGCTTTTCTTTACACAACTGTCTAATCTTGCTTGTGAAGGCTTCCATGTGCAAGGAAAGTGTTCTGGGCTCGAGGGTGGGAAATGGCAAAAAAATATATCAAGGGACCGGAAAGGATCCAACAGAGCAAAGTTATTGATGCTCGCTTTTTTAACACAACGACAGCTCCCTGGTTCAGGACAGAGGGGGTATTCAGCCGGTTCTAACCGGTTCTAGCGAACCGGTAGCAGAAATTTTGAGTAGTTTGGAGAACTGGCAAATAACACCTCTGGCTGGCTCTGCCCCAGAGGTGGGTTCCTACAAGTTCAGAGTGGTAGGTAGTAACTCGGTCTGCCACGCCCCTGAACCGGTTCTATTGGTGGTAGCGCCATCTTGATTTTTGGTTCTGCGCATGCGCAGTACAACCTTCATTGAAAAAATATATTTTCCCCCTTTTCTAATGTTGTGCGCATGCACAGACCTTTTTAGGTGCAAATGTGCATGTGGACGAAGTGCACGTTTGGCATGCATGTGAGCGAGCGAGCGCATGCAAAAAAATGTGCACGCCGAACCAGCAGTAATGCCGGCAGGATCCCACCCCTGCTCTGCCCCCATCTATTCTTTGCCCCCTGAGTCCCAGATGATCGGCATCCCAGTTGATTGGCTGTGACTTCTTCTGTTGCCCTGCACAGAAAACAGGTTAGTGGGATGGGGAAGGAATGGGGATTTTGCAGTATCCTTCCCCTGGAGTGGGGAGGGAAGGGAGATTTTACAGTATCCTTCCCCTGGAGTGGAGAGGAAATGGAGATTTTACAGTATCCCCCTGGAGTGAGGAGGGAACGTGGATTTTACAGAATCCTTCCCCTGGAATGGGGAGGGAATGGAGATTTTACAGTATCCTTCCCCTGGAGTGGGGAAGGAATGGACATTTTGCAGTATCCTTCCCCTGGAGTGGGGAAGGAATGGGGATTTTACAGTATCCTTCCCCTGGAGTGGAGAGGGAATGGAGATTTTACAGTATTCTTCCCCTAGAGTGGAGAAGGAATGGAGATTTTGCAGTATCCTTCCCTGGAGTGGGGAAGGAATGGAGATTTTGGAGTATCCTTCCCCTGGAGTGGGAAGGGAAGGGAGATTTTACAGTATCCTTCCCCCGCCACACCCACCAAGCCACACCCACAGAACCAGTAGTAAAAAAAAATTGAATCCTACCACTGTTTTCCACCCCAAGGATAAAACACCCAGACAGAAACTGAGCAATGTGGTATGTGCAAAATCAATGCAGTGAGCCATGTGCAGATCTGTACATTTGGGGAAACAAAACAACCACTTCATAAGTGCATGGCACAGCATAGGAGAACAAACCCATCAGGACTAGATTCAGCAGTCCATCTGCATTTAAAAGACAAAGGCCACTCTTTTGAAAACAACAAAGTCCACATTTTGGACAGAGAGGATCACTGGCTTGTAAGAGGTGTCCAGGAGGTCATATATGTCAAAATCGAACAGTCGTCTCTCAACAAAGGGGGGGTGGAATACGACAACATCTCTCTCCAATCTCCAGCACAGTCCTTTCAACAGTTCCCAGAAGGCTCCACACCCCTTTGCACCACTCAGATGACTCTGAAGACACAGATAAGCCTCCAGGTGGCCTCAACAACTCTCTAAAAGGATGCAAATGACCAGCTGTTTGCAAGGAGTATAAATCCTTCCATTCCCCACCATCCGGTCAGAGTGAAGAAGCTTCTCAGATGAGAGGCGAAGCATCTTCAAAGAAAAACGAGAAAGTCCAGTTGCCTCTTGAGAGAGAGAGAGAAAAATACCTTTGGGACACTGTAACTCTTGTAGCACAGTGAGTTATCTCTGCGGCAAGTTGGACGTGGCAAGTTGGCCATGGCGAATTGTCATAGACTCCTGGGAATTGAGGTCCACCCCTCCAAAAGTGGCAAAGGTTGAGAAAGCCTGGAGTAAGCATCGTTTTAGACCCAGGAAGCGCACTGTCTCTGTAGTAGCTCTTTCCCTGATGGTATTTCAAAGGGCTTTGACACTTGGCTCCTTGCCCGGGCTGCTGGCATGGGAAAACTGACACCCCTTTCTTCCGTTGTGTTCCCCTCTAGGTGTATTTTTTTGGCCCCTGTCGTCCTTTTGTCCTGACCTGTTTTTTGTGGGGTTTTCTTCTATTGTTCTTTGTTTGAAATGTTTTAACAACTGTAGACTCCCCAGGGTTGCTGGGAATAAGATGACCTATATACTTCATAAATCCTTGTTGATGGTTATCGAATTGGGTAGTTGGTCTGCTGCAACCCTCTATTTTTTTAAAAATGTTAACTTGATTCCAAGAGCAAGAGCACTCCGAGTTATATACCACTGTGCTGTGCTTTACAGCCAAGGGTGGGATTCAAAAATTTTAGAAACCTGTTCTCTGCCCAGTTGCTTGGTGGACAGTGGCCATGGTGGGTGTGGCCTACTTGGCCTCCTGCACCACGGTGGGGGGATGTTTTCACGCTCCCCATACTCCGGAGGCTTTCTTCAAGCCTCCGGGAGGGTGAAAACAGCCTCCCCTGGGCTCCAGAAGCCCTCCGGAGGCCGGAAAATGGCCCATTTCCAGACTTCCAGAACTTCCGGGAGGCCTTGCGCTTACCTGGCATCCAAAACTGTGGGCTGTGTGGAGACTCCTGGGAGGGGAAGGGTGGGTGGGGCCAGCTAGTCCTTGCAACTACCGGTTCGGCCAACCAGATGTAAAATTAGCATCCAGTTCGCCTGAACCGATCCAAACCTGCTGAATCCCACTCCTGTTTACAGCCCTCTCTAAGTGATTTTCGGAGTCAGCCTCTTGCGCCCAACAATCTGGGTCCTCATTTTACAGACCTCGCTAGGATGGAAGGCTGAGTCAACCTTCACAGTACAACTGCAAAGATCAAAAAGGAATTCAAAATAAGGAAAGAAAAGATACAAAAACGAAAAACAGTAGAAGAGAAAGGGGGGGAAATAAAACTATTATAAAGGGAAAGAAAAGAAAAATGGAAAGAAACTACTTTCTCCTTACAAGTATAAACAACTTATTTTAATTTTAAAAAGGTTGCAAAACTTTAGTTTAAAAAACTAAATAAATAACCTTTTTGTTGTCATGTGCCAAAAGCACCCATAATGCAATGCGTGTGCAACATCCCCCCGGGCCCCAATCCCTGTGCATGCGCATGTGACCCCCCCATGCTGTCTTTACCCCTCGTGCATGTGCATGCGACCCTCCCATGCTCCCCCTACACACATGATCCCCATGCTCCCCCTGCCCTCTGTGCATGCACGGGTGACCCTTCACCTCCCACACACACATGCACAGCAGAGACCCAAAAATCATCTGGCCAGCAGGAAGCACATGCACATGTGTGATGAAGCTGAGCCCCTTTGTGGAGAACTGTGAAGCTATTATCATCGCAACCCCACTGCGTTGTACAGTAGAAGCCATTTTAAGACACAACAGGCTGTATCTTAACAGAACACCCCTTCCCCCTGGGGTGTTAGGGGTGTCTTACCCCCACAGTATTTCTTTCCAGAGAGTAAGTCATCTGTGTACCAAGTTTGGTTGAAATAGCTCGAGGCATTCCAGATTTATGCTGGAATACACACACACATACACACACACACACGCACAGCCATTTTTATATATATGGAAGATGTACACTGAAGATGACATATAATTTCGTTGTATGTGGTGCAATGACAAACTAAATAAACTAAACGTCTTCAGTTTTTTTATTATGTTCTGCAGATGCTGGCAGGATACACTGTGAAATACTGAACATTTAGCACAAGGTAAAGTCCCCTTTCAACAGTGGTAAGTCCCAACCAGTTTGGATCGGTTCAGCCCAACCAGTAGTAGCTTGGCGGCCTGAGTCTCCGGAACCTGCAACGGCCCAGGCCTCCCACACCCCTTAACCGGTTCTCCTGGTGGCACTGTAGGCGCCGCCATCTTGTTTTTTGCTTCTGCGTATGCGCAGAGCAATTTTTATTGCTATGAGCATATGTGTATAGCACACATCCAGCATGCATGCAAAGCGCCCATGAGCAAACCGGCAGTCAGAACCCACCCCTGCCTTTCAAGCACACCAAGAGTCAGAAGAGGGTGAGATCTCTATTATACAATAGTGGGTTGCAGGAGGTACGACCCGCTACGGGCATACTGGAGCCTGCCTGGAGCACTGGATACCGTTCCGGTATGGTGCTACGGAGGGCCCACCCCTCCCCGCCCAAGCTCCTTACCTGTGCTTTAAGCCTTTGGCACTTCTGGGCACTCGCATGGGGTATACAGTGCCGGCGCGACGCTCTGTCGAGCAGCTGGAGCATCGCGGAGGCTTGCAGAAGTGTAGCAGGCAAGTACGACATGTGCGCCCCCCCCCCCGCTGCGCGTCCATGTGGGTGACGCCGCGGCCCTTCCAACCATACCAGTTGGAATGGAATCCGGAACCCACCACTGCTGTAATGGCATGCTTTTTTTAAAAAAAAATCAAACAAAAGCAAGTATTTCAAAATCACGCTTTTAAAGTCAAGAGCTATATTATTATTATTGGTTTTTTTTTAAAAAAATTGAAACACAGTAATTGTGCATTTTTGGGGGGCTGGAACCATTCAGAGGTTCACTGAGTCACTGAACTGGCTGAAAGATGTGTTTGTCTCATTTCTGGGTGCATTAATTGCCATCCAATTATATTAATCAAAATAATTGCTGTGACCCCCGCGGCTAACAGTAAGATTCAATGGGCCTCTAGGTGATAAGCAGGACTCCTTGCCCAGCCTAACTACATTCTCCTCCTTGCCCCCCCCTGCCCCCACTCCTCTGGTTTTTGTAAACTTTTTAATGCAAGTTCACCTTTCCCGTAGCCAAAATCTCATTCTTGGCTTTATAAGAACAGCATAACATGCATCAAAATATTTGGTTTACGCAGCACTCCTTCGACAAAGTGGAAACGGCTTCCTAGGCCGTACATTACCTACATGTTATGACCTAGGCTTCCCCAGCAGCACAAAGCCGAGTCCTCGTCCTGATAAACCCCTTTTATTTAATTTACAGTGAATTCCTCTCCAGCAAAGTCTTTCCTCTCCCACAGTCTTTCAAGAGAGTCCACAATTCCCGACCTTTATCAGGCTTGGAGAGTGGCCAGGCCCATATCTTTCAGATGCCGCAATACTTGGCAAGTAGGCAGGAATGAACTAATGGACTCCTGCAAACTCCACTCCCCATTCGCTCCTCTTTTATTCCCTATGGGAGGAACCATTCACCATCCACCTGTGGCTTTACTCTCAAGTTGACCCTTGTTCCTTAGCTGTTCCCTTCATCTGGCAACTCTGCACATGCGCACACTGGGAACAGGCTCCAGCTGTTCATCTGCCTCACTGATGTCCAACTCTGAAGGCAACTGATAGCTGTCAGACGGCCCTGGCCCCCTCTCTGTCTCCGACACAGAGCCTTCATCAGAGTCTTCCCCGGACTCCAGGACTGGCCCATGTTCCTCCCCAACCTCCTCACTGTCCGAATCTGCTCCAGTTCTGTTGGGCAGTGGCGGACCACAACAAATGGCCTGGATTTTCTGATTTCCCTGGTGTTTGACAGCCCTGGACGAGGCAACTCTAAACCACAAATCAACCAAGTGTCATGCCAGCTGAGCATAATGTGTTACACAAATGCAGACAGAAGTCTTTCACCGACTTGGTTCGATATCTTGCGAGGAATGTGAGAATCCAGAAAAAGGGGTTAACTCGCGCCGCAGGTTGAGCACCTTGTGTGAAATGCAACCGTTGTCACCCGAAGCCATCCGGACCGAGAGCTGAATTTTATTTTATTTTCCCCGTTACAGTTGTGTTTGATGTCCCTTAACTTAGCAATACATTTGCTTTTCCTTGCCGTTCACGCTTGGTCACTCAAGCTTCCCACAGCATTAAAAGCCAAGATACCCCGATGGAATATGGAATTAGCTTCAGTGGGTTTTACTTTCCCCTGTCGGAGGAAAATATTTTGTTGATTTGCTGGCAGTCTCCGGAAAGGAAATAAATGGAAATGTGCACAGAGGTTAATAAAGCAAAACTTCATGTTAAAGGGCCGGAATGATAATTTTTTTCAAACCTGGCCATAGTCCCAGGCTAAAGAGCTTGATCAGGTGAACCAACGGCAGGCAGCATGTCAGCAAAAGTGAGCCATTCAGCTGAAGGAAGGAAACATACAGAATGCAGAATAATGAAATGAGATGCTTGCGGAGTTTGTCTCTCATGGACCGAATAGCAATTTTCTTTTCTGTGGATCCTCCCTCCCTCCCGCCCCCATTGTTAAATGAGGGGGCAACTAGGCCACTGTGACATCTCTGAAAGGTCAGCATAGAGCTGGAAGGGGCCTTGGAGGTCATTTAGCCTAACCCCCTCCTCAAGCAGGAGATTGTACACTATTTCAGACAAGTGACAAGTCCAGTCTCTTCTTATAAAGCCTCAGGTGATGGAGCATTCACAATTTCTGGAGGCAAGCTGTTCCACTAATTTAATTACCCTCGCTGTTATTTCTCCTTCGTTCTAGGTTGCTTCTCTCCTTGATGGGTGGGTGGGTGGGTGGGTAGGTAGATGATAGGTAGGTAGGTAGGTAGGTAGGTAGGTAGGTAGGTAGGTAGGTAGGTAGATGATTGATAGATAGATAGATAGATAGATAGATAGATAGATAGATAGATAGATAGATAGATAGATAGACAGATAGACAGACGATGATACACAGAGAGAGAGAAACATATAGATATACATATAGATATAGATGATATAGATATAGACATAAAATCTAAAATTTGCAATTCAAAATGCATCTTAGGGATGAGAGAGCATAATGAAAGGCCATTACAGACAAGTTTGCATAAAATTGCATTTGAGATGCAGAAACTCACTTCTATTGTTTTGTGAGTTTTGCTCCATTTTATGACCTTGCTTTCCACAATTGTTAAGTGAATCACTGAAGGGAAAAAGAGAAAGAAAAAGAGGAAGGAAGGAAGGGAAAAGAAAGAAAGAAAGAAAGAAAGAAAGAGAAAGGAAGGAAGGAAGGAAGGAAGGAAATGAAGGAGGGAGGAAGGGAGGGAAGGAAGAAGCTGCCATTGCCTTAGTAAACTTACTATTCTCCCTTGTCAAACTTCCCCTTTCCCTAGTGCTGTTCGGAAAAGAGCAGCCACGGTGTATTCATTGGAAGACCCCTGCTGACATTTCCAGACTTATTAGCCAGTTTTCACACTGACTTCAATCAAACCCGCTTTAATCCTCCAAGGAAAGAGCATTTTTAATTCACTGATGGGCTGATAAGCTGGGAGCCCAAAAAATAAAGTAAAAATAAAAAGTGATTTACACGTAGATGAATTGCAGTTACAACATGGAACTCTGAGCATTAGAAGCCGATCTGAATTTCCTATCTGTCATTTTATTCTCCACATTCATTTTTGCTTTGCCATTACCCTTCCTGATTACGATCTTTCAGCACCATTGGGCTCCTGCTTTCACAGTTTTTAATCTGCCTTTAATCCCATAGATTTTAAATATTCCCCGGTACCAAGAGACTGGAGGCAATTAACTGCCCTTCTGATGCCTTCTTATCAGTTCCTTCCTTATATCTCTCAGAAGCAGCCTCAAGACACTCGCAGGCTGACAAATACTACCCACATTTCCCATAAAGCAGCCGCGGGAAAGGAAAGGCTAGCTGACGGAGAGGGAGGAAGAGGAGGAGGAGGAGCAAGAAGAAGAGCAGGAGAAGATGGAATGAAAGACATCTTTAGCAGAAACTGCCTTGGATCAGAATCATGCTTTGCAATGCAACATCGTCAAAACTGTAAATACGGCTTTGATCATTATGTTGAAAAAAAAAGGTGAACAAGAATGAGAAGAATATAGATATATTATCCATATATCAGAGATGGGTTCCTACCTATTTGGTCCGGTTCGGCCAAATAGGTAATAATTCTGGCGGACATGTGACTGTACTGGTTCTATGATCGGTGGCGCCATCTTGATTTTCTGTTCTGCACATGTGCAGAACAATCTTCCTTTTAAAAATGTAGTTTTTATTCGTTTTTTAATGTTGTGCCCATGCGCACATCCATTTAAATGAAAATGTGCATGCCCGCGGAGTAAATTTTTTAATACCGAATGGTAGTAATGGCGGCCGGAACACCCACCCTATATATATATATATATAGATAGATTTACAGAAAGACGGCAGCTCCGTTCCCATTTTAAGCCCAAGCTTGAAGATGGCAGGTGAGATCCTGCCGAAACGTTGCAAAGACAATCTCAATCTTACAGAAAAGACCCAAATACAACAAAACCAGCATACCTACACCCGTGAAAATCTACGAAAACATACATACATACATAAGTACATACATACATACATACATACATACATACATACATACATATATATATATATATATATATATATATATATATATATATATATATATATAATATACAACTAATTATTTATATACGGTATATAATATATAACTAATATAATAATAGCAGGGACGTGGTGGCTCAGTGGCTAAGCCCCTGAGCTTGTCGATCAGAAAGGTCATCTGTTCAAATCCCTAGTACTATGTAATGGAGTGAGCTCCCGTTACTTGTCCCAACTTCTGCCAACCTAGAGTTCGAAAGCATGTAAAAATGCAAGTAGAAAAATAGGGACCACCTTTGGTGGAAAGGGAACAGCGTTCCGTGCGCCTTCGGTGTTGAGTCATGCCGGCCACATGACCACGGAGACATCTTTGGACAGCGCTGGCTCTTCAGCTTTGAAACGGAGATGAGCAATGCCCCCTAGAGTCGGGAACAACAAGCATTTATATGCGAGGGGAACCTTTACCTTTAATATAATGATGATATCATGTTCTACAGGTTGCATCTACCCCCCGGCAAGATTAGCCAAAATGTTTAGCACTATGTCCCCAAACTGTTGGAAATGTAAACAAACACCTGGCACATATGACCACATGTGGTGGAACTTGTATAAAGGCAAGGAAATTTTGGATACAAATTCATATGCGGTTAGAAAAAATGACCAGACAACATATAGAGTTTAAGCCAGAATCATTTTCATTAGTCATTATATCAGATGGCTATGATAAAGGGACACTATACTTAATATTACGCATCTTGACCGCAGCAAGAATTGTGTATGTGCAGAAATGGACAGAATAACCCTAAAAATAAAAGATAAAGGAGATACAGAATGCTAAGCTACATGGAACAGATTCTATCAATGGTTAGAAACACGAGGTAGAAGGTGGAATGTGAAAGAATCAGGTTAGGTGGACATAGAAAGAGATACTATGTAGGTATTAGAATGATAGATAAGTTGACATTCTAGAATATGAATCAAAAATAAATGTACAACACTAGCGCTGTTTAAAATAGTATATATGTTATTTGCTTTTACCTTTTGTTCTGACCCAAGCTTCCTTAAAAAGCAAGAAACGGCGTCTTGGTCCTGGCAAAACCCCTTTTATTTACACAACTGTGAATTCCTTTCATTCACAGTCAGCATGCCTTAGGAAACAGTCTTTCAGAGGAATGTGTATCAACGCGAACCTTATCTCGTTTGGAGAGCTGCCAGATAACTAGTTTCCAAACGCAGGGCAAGGCAACACTTGGCTCAGAGTCTCTTATAGTCACAAACAAAACTTTCCTCTCTTGAAACGACCGAAGAAACGAATTGTTTCCTGCAAAAGCCCCCTCCCCGTTCGCTCCTCTTTTATTTCCTCTGGGAGGGGCCAATCACCTCCAAGGTATGGCTTTACTCCCAAATCGACCCTGTTTTCTTAGTTGTTCTTGTCTTCTGGCAGCTCTGCGCATGCGCACACTGGGAACAGGCTCCAGCTGTTCCTCTGCCTCACTGTTGTCTAACTCCCTCTCTGCCTCCGATGCAGAGCCCTCGTCTGGGCTTTCCTCAATCCCCAGGATTGGCCTATGTTCCTCCCCAACCTCCTCACTGTCCTCTGGCGGGCCACAACACCTTTGTTTAATGCAGGGGTGTCCAAACTTGGGAACTTTAAGACTTGTGGACTTCAACTCCCAGAATTCCCCAGCCAGGCTGGCTGGGGAATTCTGGGAGTTGAAGTCCACAAGTCTTAAAGTTCCCAAGTTTGGACACCCCTGGTTTAATGGCAAGTGGAATGCCAGGACAATTACCCTGTATTCAATATATTTATATGTAAACAATAAAAAAATATTTTTTAAAAAAGAATGAGAAGAATATTTACATTTTTCAGGCTTTCTTAAAAGAACAGGGGCTAAGTCCAGAAGAAGCTAAAAAGAATACGAGGTCTTCATTTTGAACCCGGTTTCTAAGGACTGTGAAAAGATATCGGTCCGAGAGGTGCTTTTTCAAAAACCAGCTGGATTTTCTTTTTCAATGTAATGTAAGAAAGTCCAGCTCCTTTTTGCAAAAGCACGTTTAGAACCAACATCTTCTCACAGGTCCTAGAAAAGAACCGAAGAAGCTTCTTGGATGAAAAGTGAAACATCTTCAAGGAAAAACAATGTCCAGTTGCCTTTTGAAAAAGCATCTTTGGGACAAGCCTGACCTGGAGGACTGGAAATCTCCATAGAGATGTTGATGGTGTTTTTAAATTTTTATTTATACTTTTTTTTTTAACATAGATAGGTACTTAGTGAACAATGTCTTGCCTGGGTCAATTTACTTTATACATGATAATACTAATAATACTTTTTACATGTACATCATAATAATCTTTCATCCTCTAATACTTACGTATACATAGTAATAATAGTATATTATATTATAGAGCAGTATACCTGATCATATTTTCCCAATTTCTAACTTCTACCGCTATATCTCAAAACTTAAAATGGACACCTAACATCAAAAATGTCATCAAAAAAGCACAACAAAGAATATTCTTTTTGCGCCAACTCAGAAAGCTCAAACTGCCCAAGGAGCTGCTGGTTCAGTTCTACAGAGGAATGATTGAGTCTGTCATCTGCACCTCCATAACTGTCTGATTTGGCTCTGCAACCCAACAAGACAGACACAGATTTCAGAGGATAATTAGAACTGCAGGCAAAACGATTATTGTCAACCTGCCTTCCATTGAGGACCTCTACACTGCATGAGTCAAAAAGAGGGCTGTGAAAATATCTACAGACCCCTCACATCCTGGGCATAAATTATTTCAACTTCTACCTTCAAAACAGCTCTATAGGGCAGTGCACACCAGAACAACTAGACACAAGGAGAGTTTTATTCCCAAATGCCATCACTCTGCTTCTAAGCAACTTCTAAGCAACTTAGAATTGAGGAGAAACTTCCTGACAGTTAGAACAATTAATCAGTGGAACAGAAGTTGCCTCCAGAAGTTGTGAATGCCGCAACACTGGAAGTCTTTAAGAAGATGTTGGATAGCCATCTGTCTGAAACGGTATAGGGTTTCCTGCCTAGGCAGCGGGTTGGACTAAAAGACCTCCAAGGTCCCTTCCAAGTCTACGATTGTATTGTATTGTATTGCTTAACAACTTATTCCCACAACACTATCAAATTATTTACTAAGACTGCATTACTATTTTTCTTCTCATCGTTTCTATTAACTATCTCTTCCCACTTATGACTATAACCATGTTGTTTGTAACTTTACAATTTATATTGTTTTGTTTCCAAGTATGATTTGATTGCTTATTAATAACCAGTGACTACCACTAAGTGTTGTACCTTATAATTCTTGATGAATGTATTTTATTCTCCTTATGTACACTGAGAGCATACGCACAAATTCCTTGTGTGTCCAATCAGACTTGGCCAATAAAGAATTCTATTCTATTCTATTCTATTCTGTTCTATTCTCTAGCCACTAATAGAACAAGTCACATATCAAAAGGTATTCTATATCTAACAACATGTTGATGTTTTATTGGCAAGAACATGGAGGAAGTTTCTTCAAAAGGTTTATGACAAGCAATCCTTTGTCTTGATTGGATTTTGAGTTCATCTTGAGTCTCGATGACTACATGAATATGGCCCTGTGGTTTTCTTGGCAACATTTTCAGAAATGATTTGGTGTTTCTTTCTTCCTGGGCTGAGAGAGAGGAACTGACACAAAGCTAAACAGATGGTTTTGTATCTAAGACAACGTTTGTAAGTCTCTCTGTTTCTGGTCTAATTTCTTTAACCACTACGTTAGTATAATTCAAAGCCGGCAACTGTAAGAAACCTGGAGTTTAGCTCCCAAAATTCTAAAGCCAGCATCCTTCCACAGCAGTCTTCCATAGCATAGCATGCTTGATAGCAGCCTTCCAATAGCTGAAGTGTTGCCACAAGGAAGAGGAGGTCAACCTATTCTCCAAAGCACCTGAGGTTAGAACAAGAACCGATGGGTGGAAACTAATCAAGGAGAGAAGCAACCTAGAACTAAGGAGAAATTTCCTGACAATGAGAACAATTAATCAGTGGGACAGCTTGCCTCCAGAAGTTGTGAATGCTCCATCACTGGAGGTTTTCAACAAGAATTTGGGACCATACATCAAGTTCCTGTTGGGATGATTTATTGATCAGGCCTATTCGCAAGAATCTAGTCAACTAATGGTCAACACTAAATTGCCACGAGATAAGAATTGATGTGATTTGAGAGAGGTTGGATCACTTATGGGAATGTAATGACTCTTGGCTGATGACTCTCTTGACTCCATCCCCAGACTCTGCCTGCTCTTCTCCTGGTGTCTCCTGAGAGCTGTCTGTCTGTCTGTCTGTCTGTCTATCTTTCTATCTTTCTATCTTTCTATCTTTCTATCTTTCTATCTTTCTATCTTTCTATCTTTCTATCTTTCTATCTTTCTATCTTTCTATCTTTCTATCTTTCTATCTTTCTTTCTATCCATCCATCCATCCATATCTATCTATCTATACATCCATCCATATCTATCTATCTATCCATCCATCCATATCTATCTATCTATCTATCTATCTATCATCTATCTATATCTATCTATCTATCTATCCATCCATCCATCCATCCATATCTAGCCCGCCCACTCACCCAATCAACCAACCAACCAACCACCCAACCCACCCACCCATCTATCTATCTATCTTTCTATCTATCTATCTTTCTATCTATCTATCTTTCTATCTATCTTTCTATACATCATCCATCCATATCTAAACATCCATACATCCATATCTATCTATCTATATATCTATCATCTATCTATCTATCTATCTATCTATCTATCTATCTATCTGTCATCTATCTATCTATCTATCTATCTATCTATCTATCTATCTATCCATCCATCCATCCATCCATCCACCTGCCCGCCCGCCCACTCACCCAATCAACCAACCAACCACCCAACCCACCTATCTATCTATCTATCTATCTATCTATCTATCTATCTATGTGTCATCTATCTATATCTATATCTATCTATCTATCTTTCTATCTTTCTATCCATCCATCCATCCATATTTATCTATCTATACATCCATCCATATCTATCTATCTATCCCTCCATTCATCCATATCTATCTATCTATCTATCTATCTATCTATCTATCCATCCATCCATCCATCCATCTGCCCGCCCGCCCACTCACCCAATCATCCACCCAACCAACCACCCAACCAACCACCCAACCAACCACCCAACCCACCCCACCCACCCACCCACCCACCCACCCACCCACCCACCCACCCATCTATCTATCTATCTATCTATCTATCTATCTATCTATCTATCTATCTATCTATCTCTAGCTCTCTGTCTACCACAGGGGTGTCAAACTCAAGGCCCGGAGGCCATATCCGGCCCACAGGGTACTTAGATGTGGCCTGCGGATCCGCCCTGGAAAAAGCAAAGGACCGGCCAAGTGTGATTAGACACACAAGGAATTTGACTTTGGTGCATTTGCTCCCAGGGTACATAAGGAGAATAAAATACATCCACCAAGAATAAAAGATACAACACTTAATGATAGAGAGCTTCATCACTTGAGACTTTCAAGAAGAGGCTGGGCTGCCATCTGTCAGAAATGGTGTAGGGCCGTGATGACAAACCTTTTGGGCACTGATTTTTCCAGAACTTTCCATCTTGCGAACAGAATGTTTGATAGATTTCTGCTCCACTTTCCCATACCTTTGTGGATTTGGGGCGGAAAGAGAGATGAAAGCGTACTTAAAAAAAATATGATGATTACACAACCCAGAGGGGCCCCCTTGTTTCTATGACCGAGAATGTTTACCTCGATTTCAGCTTTGCCTGAACGTTGTTTTTTTTTTTTTTAAAGATGCCGACATGTATCTCTATTCCCCATCCCGGTTCCTTCTGAGCTGCCAGCTTTAGACTAGGAATTATGGTAATATGCCAGCTCTGAGCCCTCGGCAGGATTTGCAACAGAGAAATCACATCACTCTATGCTGATTAACAATTCCATTCCATCCAGAGATTTATATATATATATATATATTTTAAAAAAACTATCTTACATTTTGCTTTTTTAATAAGAATGATCGCTATCTCAAATTGAGTCCCAGCAAATTTTAATAAAGGCCCAAGGTTGAGTGGCATTTTGCATGCTGATTTAGCTGTGATTGCTGCCTTTTGATGAGGCAACCAATGCGCTCCTTTATGCGGTCCTAGGTTTGCCTTCCTCCTCCTGCTTTCCTCTTTTTCAAAAAACATTAAAAAAAATTATAAAAAGAAGGAGAAGGAGATCAACAATAAGGAAGAGGAGGAAAAATGAAGAAGGGTTAAAAAATAATAATGATAATAAACAACTGTCTTGCTGCAGCTTGCAAAATCTTTCCCCACCGGGATGGATTACTGAATAAACCGTGATGCAGCTTGCCTCAGCCTGCACTACCTACTTCCCAACAGCCAGACAGACGGTTTTGAATTTTGCTTTTTTTTAAAAAATCTATTGAATAGGGTCTCCTATCAAAGTTTGGGTCCAAATTGAAATACTCGAATTGTTGTTGTTTTTTAGTCATTTGGACCTTGTCAAAATCATCCCTAGCTTTCCTCTCTCCCCCTCCTTCTCTCTCTCCCCCTTTATTCTCTCCCTTCTCTTCCTTCCTCCACTCTCCCCTCTTCCATCTCTCCCCCTTCTCTTCCTCCCTCCCCTTCCCTCCCTCCTTCCCTTCCCCCTCTCTTCTCTCTCCCCTTTCTCCTCCCTCTCTTCTCCCTCTTTTCTCTCTCCCCTCTCTCCTCCCTCTCTCCTTTCTTCTCCCTCTTTTCTCTTCCCCTTCCTCTCTCCTCTCTCCTCTCTCCCCTCCCTCCTCTATTCCCTCTCTCCTTTCTTCTCCCTCTTTTCTCTTCTCCCTCCTCTCTCCTCTTTCTCCTCTCTCTCCTCTCTCCCCTCCCTCCTCTCTTCCCTCTCTCCTTTCTTCTCCCTCTTTTCTCTTCCTCCCTCTCTCCTTCCTGTCTCTTCTCTCCCCTTCCCCCTCTCCCCTCTTCTCCCTGTCTTCTGTCCCATCTCTCTCCTCTTTCGCTTCTCTCCCTCCCTCCCTCCTTCTCCCTCTCTCTCCCTTCCTCTTCCTCTCTTCCTCCCCCTCTATCTCTCTTTCTGTGCCCTTTTTTTGTAATTCCTTTGAAAGCCAAATGCCCCTACAGTACAGAATAGTTAGGTATGTTCTCTGTGACATCAGCACATAGCTACATCTCATTGGCCGTACATGCTTATGATGTCATCATGCTTTCTATTCTATTCCCTGACTAGGAATCCCAGAAGCCAGGAATTGCTTCTAGCCAGTCAGGGAACACATCGAGATTAATTAATTAATTAACAAACAGATTTAATTAATCAATAATTAATTTGGATAATTAATCAGTGGGAATGACCTGCCTCCACGAAGTTGTGAATGCTCCAACACGGGAAGTTTTAAAGAAGAGATTGCGCAACCCTTTGTCTAAAGTGGTGTAGGGTTTCCTGCCTAAGCAGGGGGTTAGACTAGAAGACCTCCGAGGTCCCTTCCAACTCTGTTATTCTGTTTCCCATATGAAATGAAGAGACGGTCACGTTGCGTGAAATAGACCCCACATTTCCCTAGTCCCGTGATGGCAAACCTATGGAACATGTGCCACAGGTGGCATGCAGAGCCCTGTCTGCAGGCCCTTCAGCCATAGCCCCAGCCCAGCTCCACCGTCCATGCATTTGCACCTCCCGCCAGCCAGCTGCTCTGCCGTGCATATGTAGGGGGTGCGGTGCATGCGTGGGGGGAAGCACTCGCATTGCATTTTGGAGCCTCGTGCAGCGCCCACAAGCCCCCTTTTGGTTTCCAGCAGTGGTGGATTTCAGCCGCTACACCCCGGTACAGGCATACCGGAGCCTGCCCGGAGCACCGGGTACCGTTCCGGTACGGTTCTCCGGAAGGCCCGCCCGCCCGCCCGAGCTCCTTACCATGTTTTAAAGCCTTCGGCACTTCTGCGCACACAGATGGAGCATTTAGCGCCTGTGCGACACTCTGCCGAGCGGCTGGAGCACGGTGGAGGCTTGCGGAAGCATTGTTTGCAGCTACAACGCATAAGTGCGTCGATGTGGGTGACGCCGGGACCGTTCCAATGGAATCCGGAACCCACCACTGGTTTCCAGGCTGGTGCAGGAGGCCTTCCAGGTCCAAATGGGGTGTTGGGGCCACTTGCAGGGTGGGGGTGGGCCCCACACCCGCATTGCATTATGGGTGATTCCGGCACGCGACGACAAAAAGTCTAGCCATCCCTGCCCTCGTCTCTTTCTCCAACAGAAGAATTGTGTTCTTTCCTCCGCAAATCCAGAGAGGGGGGTGGGGGGGGCGGTTGGAAGGGAAATTGTTTATTTAAGCAAAGCCAACTCCGGCCCACTCTTTTCTGAATGTATTTTGTGACCGTAAAGAATCGTCAGCCGGCGGAGGTCCAACACGGCGGGTTTTTTTTTTAATCAGCTGCTTCTCAGTCCTCCTGTTCCTACTTTGTGACTCTTTTTCCAAAGAGGAAGCCAAGCCTCCCAAATGCTTCCTTCGCGCTGGGCATGGCTTCTTCTCCGAGTAATGCAGTTCGTCTGACGGCTGGATCCAGCAGCAAAGGCGTCAGAGGCTTCCCCCACCGTGACGTGAAATAAAATTCATCTGACTTAAACTGGAAAATTCTCTGTGTGTGTTTGTGTGTGTGTGTGTTTGTTTGTCTAGTGCTGTGATGGCAAATCTATGGCAGACATGCCAGAGGTGGCATACAGTGTGCCACGCAAGCCATCGCCCCAGTTCAGCCCCACCGCGCATGCGCGCACCCCACCCACTGGCCAGCCGGTCTTTGGATCTCTGTGTGCATGTGGGGGTTGGAGCATGTGCAGAGGGGAGCATGTATATGCATGGGAGGGGTGTGTGTGCAAGGGGGGCATGCATGCATGCACAGGGGGTGGGGGGCATGCAGGAGAGTCTTGTGCAGAGTCTGGCTCCTTCAAAGTTGATAAAATAAATAAAATAAATAATATATGTATATGTATATGTATATGTATGTATGTATATATATATATATATATATATATATATATATATATATATATACATACATACATACATACATACATACATACATACATACATAGCACAAAAAAACAGGAGGATAAATGCACGCATCACAGAACACAAGAACGCAGTAAGAAAAAAAGAAAAAACTTCCTCCCTTTTCCAGCACCTTAAAGCTACAGGACATGAAATCAACTTTGAAGGAGCCAGGTTAATCTCCAAAACAGAACACCTCCACAAGAGAATAATCATGGAAGCCATCGAAATAGAGAAACACCCCCACAGCATGAACAAACGTGATGATACCTCCCGCCTACCAAACATCTGGAAACCAGCCCTAGCCAACAAACGAACCCCACCCACCACCCAAGCCGTTACAATACAAAACAACAATGCACACACAGCCTGCACCAATCAGCACCAATCTACCAATCATGATACAACCACACAACCAATCATTCCACTTACTGGAACAAAGCCAGCACCCCATCCCCTCCCACCAAGACTTACAGAAAGACGGCAACTCCGTTCCCATTTTAAGCCCACGCTTGAAGATGGCAGGTGAGATCCTGCCGAAACGTTGCAAAGACAATCTCAAGTTTACACGGGAAAAGAAGTGCCTTTCCCAAATCGAATTAAATTCCGGTTACCATCCCGGATTTGTTTATGAAATGATCCACCAGGAATGAGATCGAAATAATCCGTTACAGCTGAACGCAAACCATAGCGGAAATTTTCAATCAAAGTTTATTCGATTTTTTCCCCCCAGAAATCTTAATTTTTGAAGGGACTTTGTACCTCGACGTACAAACACAGCAGGGACCCGAATTTCTGTTGCCGGTTGTTTTTTGTTGTTTTTTTCCTTGAAGATGTTTCGCTTCTTATCCAAGAAGCTTCTTCAATTCTGACTGAACGGTGGAGAATGGAAGGATTTATATCCCTTGTTCTAAGGAAGGTAACAAGGAATTTGTACCCCTTGTTCTAAGGAACATAACAACGATTTATATTCCTTGCTGTAAGGAATATAAATCCTTCCATCCTCCACCATTCAGTCAGAACTGAAGAAGCTTCCTGAATGAGAAGAGAAACGTCTTCAAGGAAGGGGGAAAAAAACTCAAGTTGCCTTTTGAAAAAGCATCTTTAGGACAGCCTTGTCTGGGGAAAAAAATATATAACTCAGAGGGACTTCTTTACGGAGTTTTTGTTTTTAATTCAAGAGAACAAAATTCAGAACTAAATTCGTCGCCTCCGGTAACCTGCGAAGGCCTTGGATACAACCTCTCCTAATTTACATGACTGTGAATCTCCTGTGACATTTTTAATGCAAATCTCTTCGCACTGGTTCTTTGACATAAACATTTCTGATGCTAATTTCTACCTGCAACATCCCTTGATGTAAGCCCTTTTTCTGTAAAAAAAAAAAATGGAACTATAATTGTGTACATACCACTTCCAGTCGCACGTTTTTTTTAATGTACTGCACACGCACATCCCACCAGCCAGCTGATTTTTCGGTCTTGCCACAGATGCACAGGCAGAGGGGAGCATGGAGGAGCTGCGTACACATGTGTGGGGAAGCGGGGGGTCACACGGACATGCACGGGGACAGGGGGAGCCTGTTTTTGGTCCCAGGAGGCTGCAGGGAAGCCTACTAAGCCCAAATCGGGGTGCAGGGACGTCACTGCAGTTCTGCAGTGCACTTCTGCTGACTGCCGGCTGACTGCAATTTGGCAGTTCGAATCTCACCAGGCTCAAGGTTGACTCAGCCTTCCATACCTTCCGAGGTGGGTAAAATGAGGACCCAGATTGTTGGGGGCAATATGTTGACTCTGTAAAACTGCTTAGAGAGGGTTGAAAAGCACTATGAAGCGGTATATATGTCTAAGGGCTATTGCCATTTTCATTATAAGAGGAACAAGAGCTGTGGTGGCGCAGTGGTTAGAGTGCAGTTCTGCAGTGCACTTCTGCTGACTGCCGGCTGACTGCAATTTGACAGTTCAAATCTCACCAGGCTCAAGGTTGACTCAGCCTTCCATCCTTCGGAGGTGGGTAAAATGAGGACCCAGATTATTGGGGGCAAGAGGCTGACTCTGTAAACCTCTTAGAGAGGGCTGTATAAAAGCACTCTGAAGTGGTACATAAGTCTAAGTGCTATTGCTGTGACAATGACACAAGAAAAGTGCAAAAGGGGCATCTTGTGGGTGGGAAGTCACGAGGCCACAAAGTAATGGGGGAAAAGAGGGGGGGGCAGGAGACCATTTCCTCCCATGCAGAAGTGAGCCAAGGATGCTGCCAAAAGAAATCCAAATGAAATTCTCAAGCGTCCTAAAAAAAAATTAAGCTATTCAATGAGCAAGCTCTTTTGTAAGGGAAGAAACGTTTTCGGGGGAAATTCAAGACAGATCTTGGCACAGCTTTAACTCGAGTCTTTTCTTCAGGACTATGTTAAAAGAGACTTTGCATCCACAACAACAGCAACAATATTGTGGTCCGTCAGCATCCTACGGAGCTGGCAGCAGAGTCGGACAGTGAGGAGGGTTGGGGAGGAACATGGGCCAGTCCTGGAGTCTGGGGAAGGCTCAGACGAGGACTCTGTGTCGGAGGCAGAGAGGGGGCCAGAGCCATCTAGGAGTTATGTGCTGCCTCCAGAGCTTCCAGAGTCTGACATCAGCGAGTGAGAGGAACAGGAGGAGCCTGTTTCCAGTGTGCGCATGCGCAGAGCTTACCGAAGGCAAGAACGGTTAAGACAAAAGGGGAGACTTGGGAGTAAGCCTTGGAGATGATTGGCCCCTCCCATAAGGCATAAAAGAGGAGCAAATGGACGTGAGCTTTTGAAGAAAGCAACTTTGTTCGTTCTGATCGGTTTAAACTCTGAAGCTCCATTTTGACTCTATGCTCCGCTTGGCCTTGCAAAACTAATTGGCAATTAGGTCTTTGGCAGCGTTTCAAAGTGCGATGAAGGTGGGGGCTTATCAGCCTTATCCCGAAAGACTGTGGCAGACTTCTGTCGGACTCTTCACAAACTGTTACTGACTCATTACGGGCTGTGAATGAACATAATTCACAGCCGTTGAAATAAAAAGAGGGGTTTGGGGGACTTAGCGTATGATTTTTACTGTCTCAGGAAGCCTAGGTAAGAACAGACCTCAAAAAGTATGTCAGCATAAAATTGGCTTCTTTAAAGATGGCCTATCCATCTTTAGCAATGAGGGATCCTGTCCTTGCAGATTGAATGGTAGTTAAGAGAAGTCGATTAGGAGATTCCCTTGGTTGGGTTCCTCCTTCCACCCAACATCTCCACCTGGGAGGAAAACACCCATAATCCACTCTTCTTATCCTGGATTAGGCTTGGGCTGGGCCAGGGCTGGGATTGAAAAATTTTAGCAATTGGCTCTCTGCCTGGTTGCTGGGTGCGCATGGCCATGGGGCCATGGCCTAGTCGGCTTCCTACATCATGGTGGTGGGAGCATTTTCACCCTCCGCAGACTCCGGAGGCTTTCGTCGAGACTCCGTGAGGGCAAAAACAGCCTCCCCCGGGCTTTTTCCAGGCTTCTGGTACTTCCGGTAGGCCCGTTTTTCACCGTCCCAGAGCCTCCGCGCGGGTCTTGCTCTTATCTGGCATCCAAAATGGGCCACATGGAGACTCCTGGGAGGGGAGAGGCAGGGTGGGCGGGGCCAGTCATTCCTTGCAACTGCCAGATCGGTGAACCAGTTTAAAATTAACATCCGGTTCGCCTGAACCGGTCCAAAATGGCTGAATCCTACCCCGTGGGCTGGGCCCAGTGATGGGAAGGAGATGAGTGTCTTCTCCTTCATTATTTCCATTTGTGCTCTGCTAAATCCATAAAGGCAACGATTTGCCACAGTCCAGTGAAAACATCCATCCAATCCAGATGTTTATGGTTAAACCGATTTAAAAATCAAATCGTTAAAATTAGAAAAAGGAGAAGGGAAAGGAGGAAATACGGAAACAGGCAGTCCTCGACTGAGGGCCACAACTGAGCCCGTTGCTAAGCAAGACCGTTGTGAAGTGAGTTTTGCTCCGTTTCACTTTGTTATCGGTCGCTAAGTGAATCACTGCAGTTGTTTAGTTAGCAAGATGGTTGTTAAGTGAATCTGGCTTCCACGTTGACTTTGCTCATCAGAAGGTCTCAAAAGGGGATCGCGAGACCCCGGGACACTTTGACCATCATAAATATGAATCAGTTGCCAAGCATCGGGATGGTGATCACGGGGATGCCTCAACGGTCGTAAGTGTGAAAAATGTTTGTAAGTCACTTTTTTCAGTGATGTTGTGACTTTGAGTGGGCATTAAATGAATAGTTGTAAGTTGAGGACTACCCGTAATGCAGCAAAAATATGGTTAAAGTGAAAGCTGGAAAGTGACAATTGACTACAGACAGTCCTCGACTTACAACAGTTCACTTAGTGACCGTTCAAAGTTACAGCGGACCTGAAAAAAGGGATTTAGGACCATTTTTCACACTTACGACCGTTGCAGCATCCCCGTGGTCACGTGATCAAAATTCAGATTTCTTGGCATCTGTTTCACATTTACGGCGGTCGCAGTGTCCATAGGTGTTGTGATCCCCTTTTGAGACCTTCTGACAAGCAAAGCCAATGGGGAAGCCAGATTCACTTAACAACCAGGTCACTAACTTAACAACTGCAGTGATTCGCTTAACAACTGTGGCAAGAAAGGTTTGTGAAACGGGGCGAAACTCACTTAACGAATGTCTCACTCAACAATTGGGCTCGATTGTTGGTCATAAAGCGAGGACTTCTGTGCTTGTAATCTCCCCTGTTATTCCCCCGCCCCCATCTTCTAACTGTCACCCCTGCCCATCATTTCTCATATCGCGGGGCTTCAAATACCAAAACCCTGACTGATCCGTAATTCTTATGAGCTTTGCGAGCTGATTCCTTCCTGCTTATGTCTGACCCTTTGCCACCTCTATAATATCATTTGACGTTTGCTCTGATTCTACGAGCCCAGGTGCATTTTTTTTCCAAGTCATTTAAACCTTAAAACATATCCCTTTATTTGTTACTAGGCGATAACCCAGCGTTGCCCAAGTATTTCTTTATGGGGGGCGGGGGGGTGAAATGTCAGGACCAAATGTAATTTCTAATGTTGGATTTTCCCTCTTACCTTGTGGAGTACTGTGAAGCTATTACCACGGCAACTCCACTGTGGTGTACAGTAGAAGCCATTTTACGGCAGTACAGTAGAATCCATTAAAAGGCACGACAGGCTGCATCTTAACAGAATACACACACACCAAGGGGTGTTACCCCTGCAGTATTTGTTTCCAGAGAGTAAGTCCTCTGTTTACCAAGTTTGGTTGAAATTGGTTGAGGTGTTCCAGAGTTATGCTGGAACACACACACACACACACACACACACACACACACGGGGCCATTTATAGGTAGATAGATAGATAGATAGATGATAGATAGATAGATAGATAGATAGATAGATAGATAGATAGATAGATAGATAAATAGATAGATAGATTTGGGAGAAAAAGCAGTCAAAGCTCATCGCCGAGCCGAATCCGAGACCGGAAGAGTTAGAAAGTTTTCTTTTAAAAAGTCACCCCCAAATGACAAAATTAATGGGATTTCCATGTGGGGAGAGATTAAATATGATTAAATGTTCCCACTCCGAGGGAAGAAAAGCGGAGAGGAACATAGACACAACACAGATTGTGCAAAGTTCCCAATTCCTGTGAGTTCTTAGTCATACGTCTTAAAATAACTATCATTGTGCGAGGCTTAAAGAGGCATTGGAGAAAGATTTGGCGTGGAATTAAGCTGATTTGTTCTCGCTTTAAAACAGAAACCAGAGCAAAGAAAGAGCTGTTAGTCAACATTGTCTCAGAAGATAATGGATCCAAGACAAAGCTGTATATGGGTCAATGGAAAGGCATCCTACCAGCTGATTGACAGCTCTCTTGATCTCTTCCCCAAAAGCTCAGCTGCTTTTAATGTTACCTTCCTTCCTCTTTTTTCAGCTCGACTAATTTATTTGGAGGATATTAAGTGACAAAGGTGCTTTTTCCAAGGGGCAGCTGGACTTTCCGGTTTTTCTTTGAAGATGTTTCGCTTCTCACCCAAGAATTTTTTTCATGGATGGTGAGGAATGGAAGGATTTATACAGACAGATGGTCCTTTGCATCCTTTTACAGAGTGGCCACCTGGAGGTTTAACTGTGTCCTCAGGGTCACCTGAATAGTGCAAATTCACAGAACTCTCCGTCACCTGGTGATTGGCCCAAACTCATCCAGTTGGTTTTCATGCCTAAGGCAGGACTAGAACTCACAGTCTCCTAGTGATGGGATCAAACTCATCCAGTTGGCTTTCATGCCTAAGGCAGGACTAGAACTCACAGTCTCCTGGTGATGGGATCAAACTCATCCAGTTGGCTTTCATGCCTAAGGCAGGACTAGAACTCACAGTCTCCTGGTGATGGGATCAAACTCATCCAGTTGGCTTTCATGCCTAAGGTGGGACTAGAACTCACAGTCTCCGGGTGATTGGCCCAAACTCATCCAGTTGGTTTTCATGCCTAAGGTGGGACTAGAACTCACAGTCTCCTGGTGATTGAATCAAACTCATCAAGGTTGGCTTTCATGCCTAAGTCGGGACTAGAACTCACAGTCTCCTAGTGATTGGATCAAACTCATCCAGCTCCTGCCTAAGGCAGGGCTGGAACACAGCATTTCCTGGCGATTGGACCAAAATCACTCAGGTGGCTTTCATGCCAAAGATGGGCCTAGAATTCACAGTCTCCTGGTTTCTAGCCTGAGCTGGGGGTTGGGCTAGAAGACCTCCAAGGTCCCTTCCAACACTGTTCTGATTGATCTTCCGGAGAAGTCACAGCGACCTAGTTCCCCCTAACTTAGTGATGGGGGAAGAAAGGATCCATAGAAAAGGAAATTGGTCCATCTTTCTAGAAGCACTCAGAGTTATTCGGTCCATAAGGGACAAACCCCACAAGCATTATTTCCCTTCAGGAATTTAGATGCCAGGATGCTCATTTAACCTTAAACTCAGGAAATAGGCCAGGTTGGATTTGACACCAGAACTAATAAGTTTTTTTAAAAAAAAAATCTACCCAAACTTATTATGGTTTGTTAATGCATCGTCTTTACCCAATCTTGGTAAATGTTGCAGGCTGGAAATGGTCTGCTTAATATTTAACATTCTGTTAAATTTCTCCACGCTGTTGCAAAAATCGGAGGGTAACAAATTTCCCAACTAATAAATTTTATTAAAGGTATAAGCTGTGGACAGCTAGAGCTCACTTCATCAGAGGCATGAAATGGCTGGCTCCTGATGTAGGATTTAAATAGGGATGAGAGGGAGGGAGGGAAGGAGGGAGGGAGGGAAGGAGGAAGGGGGAGTAAAAGGAAGGAAGGAAGGAAGGAAGGAAGGAAGGGTAAAAGGAAGGAAGGAAGGAAGGAAGGAAGGAAGGAAGGAAGGAAGGAAGGAAGGAAGGAAGGAAGGAAGGAAACAATCAGTGGAAAAACTTGCCTTCAGAAGTTGTGGATGCTCCAACACTGGACATTTTTAAAAAGAGATTGGACAATCATTTGTCTGTATAGGTATAGGATTTCCCGCTTTCGCTGGGGGTTGGACTAGAAGACCTGCAAAGTCCCTTTTGTTATATCTGTGCCATCCATCTCCTTGGTCCTAGCTCTTATGTAACTTTTTTTTAAAAAAAAATATTTGTTTTTATATTTATCTATCTTATCCTTGGTGAGCCGCCTAGAGTTGCCTTATTGATGAGACAGGCTGCATATAAACTTCATAAATAAATACAGACAATAAAGATGTTGAATAAAGATATGTGAATACAAATATGTGAGGTGTAGGGGATGTGGTGACTCAGTGGCTAAGACCCTGAGCTTGTCGATCAGAAAGGTCGGTAGTTCGGTGGTTTGAATCCCTAGTGCTGCGTAACAGAGTGAGCTCCCGTGACTTCTCCCAGCTTCTGCCAACCTAGCAGTTCGAAAGCACATAAAAATGCAAAAATAGGAGCCACCTTTGGTGGGAAGGTAACAGCATTCCATGTGCCTTTGGGGTTGAGTCATGCCGGCCACATGACCACGGAGATGTCTTTGGACAGCACTGGCTCTTCAGCTCTGAAACGGGAATGAGAACCGCCCCCTAGAGTCAGGAATGACTAGCACATATGTGCTAGTTACCTTTACCTGAAAGATGTTGGACCAATATCTCCATCGAGAGGGAAAAGATTTAATTCAGTCCAGCATAATTGCAAAAGCATCCCCGTTTACCTCAGAGGGAAGCAATCCAAAGAGTTAGACAGTCGAAACAGCTTATATTTGGGTTTGCAGAAATACCATCCCAAGAAAACATAAAGTGAGATTTGAAAGAGACACCTATAACAACAGAAAAGGAAAGGGAGAGAGGAGGAGAGAATGAGAGGAGGAGGAGGGAAGGAAGAAAGAGGTAAGGAGGGGAGAGTGGAAGGGAGAGAAAGAGAAGGAGAGAGGGTAGGAAGGGGAAGAGGAAGAGTAGGAGTATGAGAAAGGGAAGGGAAGAAGGAAGGGGAAGGAGAGGAGGAAGAAAGGAAGTAGAGAAGGGAGGAGGGAGAAAAGAAAGGGAAAATAAGGTGGTGTTACAACAGGCGGAACAAATGTATAAGAATGACAAATGTAAAGAAAAATAACAATTATGTGAATGTATACTTAAAATGGTATGTAAGAGAATAAAAAATAAAAACTTTTGGAAGAAACAGGGATTTGGCCTAACCAGGAAAAAATAATAATAATAATAAAGGAAATTGCCGAGCTATTTAAAAAAGGAAAGCTCTGATGTAGGTTTATTATTGTTGTTGTTTGCCTTCTTTCTTCCTTTTTTTTTTTAAAGGTGGCATTTCTCAAACAAAATGCAAACTCAGCAAGTCTGACCAGAGGGTTGAAATCATGTCGGGAGTATTAAAGTCTTTGAACTCTGTCTAAGTTGTTCGTTGTGTTTATACAGAGGAAGGAAGCTGTCAGCCTCTGTTTGTTCAGAGTGAATCAGTTACAATGGGTCTCAATGGCTAGGGGGCATGAAGAGGGGAGGGGGCATCCAGAGGTGGGAAGACAGGGAAGGCTTGGACTCAAACGCTTCAGCTTCTGCTTGGTCCAAAAGAATTATTATTTCTTAAACAAAGAACATCTTCATCATCTTCAAACGCTACTTTGTCCTGTTTACAGCAGGGAGGTGGCAGGTGGGAGGGAAGACCAAGGGGTGGCATTTGTATGGCAGCCTTAGTCTACCCTTGGGTGTAAAAAGAGGGGAAATTGATTGACGGATCACAGAATAACAGAGTTGGAAGGGATCTTGTAGGTCATCTAGTCCTATCCATCTAGTCCAATCCCAAGAAGCAATGAGTGGAAACTAATCAAGGAGAGAAGCAACCTAGAACTAAGGAGACATTTCCTGAGAGTGAGGACAATTAATCAGTGGAACAACTGGCCTCCAGAAGTTGTGAATGCTCCAACACTGGAAGTGTTTAAGAAGAGATTTGTCTGAAATGGTAGGGTTTCCTGCCTAAGAAGGGGGTTGGACTAGGAAACCTCCAAGGTCTCTTCCAACAGTGTTGTTCTATTCTAAATGGCAGGTGGCAGCAGATATTTTAGTGTTTCTGTCTCATTGCTGCCCTCTTGCGATCTTCTGGATGTTTGCAGCCCAGATCTAATAGCACTACCTCAGTGTTTCTCAAACGTGGCCACCTTAAGACACATGGAACCTAACTCCAAGATTCAGGGAGCTGAAGGCCACAAATGTTGGCTGGAGAATTCAGGGAGTTGAAGTCTTAAAGTTGCCACGTTTGAGGAGCACTGCTGTAGCTGAAACCTGGGGAGAAGTTGAAAAACAACTGGGGGGACTTCCCAGATCTCTTGACTGGTTGGAGAGTGATTGAAGTCTGCAAATTACCTACAGGTGCTGAGTTGCAGTGAATTGTTCTGGAAAGTGAAAAGCAAAATGTGAAACATTTATGAGAAGAAAGATTTAGGGCAACCCCTTATTCCCATACTATGTTTGATCAGGAAGTTGGGGGAAGAAAGCAACTCTTCTTTTGCAACTGTGGGCTTTATTTTGTTTGCATCTCATGTGTAAAGAAACCTGCGACTTCACTTGGAATGAAGGTTTATTCCTGCACAGAAGAGTGGAAATGTTGTTAGACAGACTGGCCACCACATGTTCTGACCTAGGCTTCCTAAGAGCACGAAACTGACTCCTCATCCCGATAAAACCTCTTTTATTTAGCTTAAAGGAAATTCCTCTCCAGCAAAGACACAGCCAAAAGTCTTTCATGAGATTTCACAACTACAGACCTTTATCAGGCTCGGAGAGCTGCCAGGCTGATATCTTCTAAACACCATGCTGTAGCAGCAATTACTTGGCAAGAAGTCAGGAACAGATCTTTTCCCTACTGAATTGAACTAATTCTTTCCTGCAAACTCCCCTCTCCTTTTGCTCCTCTTTATTCCCAATAGGAGGAACCATTCACCGTCCACCTGTGGCTTTACTCCTGAGTCAGCCCTTGTTCCTTAGCTGTTCCCTTGAACTAATGTGCACATCGGGAACAGGCTCCAGCTGTTCTTCTGCCCCACTGATCTCCAACTCCGAAGGCAGCTGATAACTGTCGGATGGCCCTGGCTCCATCTCTGCCTCCGATGCAGAGCCCTCATCAGAGTCTTCCCCAGACTGGCCCATGTTCCTCCCCAACCTCCTCACTGTCTGAGTCTGCCACCAGCTCCACTAGCAGGCCACAACCCCACAATCCAATCAACATCACACGATAAGGGTAAATCCCACACACAACTACGGAGGCAAATTGGGAGCATATGAAATCCCACCCATCATGACAAAGAACTCTGACATTCATGTCATAGGGGGCACAAATGGCTCACCAGTTAAAGACTCTGAGCTTGTCATCTGGACAATGTCTATGGAGATTCTCAAGCATCCAGGTCAGGGTTGTCCCAAAGATGCTTTTTTTCAGGAGGCAACTGGACTTCCTTGTTTTTTTCTTTGAAGGCGTTTCGTTGCTCATCCAAGAAGCTTCTTCAGCTCCGACTGGATGGTGGGGAATGGAAGAATTTATACTCCTTGCAGACTTCTGGTCATTTGCATCCTTTTAGAGAGCCCTCGAGGCCACCTGGAGGTTTGCCTGTGTCCTCAAGGTCACTTGAGTTGTGCAAATGGGTGTGGAGAGCCTCTTTGGAACTGTTGAAAGGTTGTGTTGTAGACTGGAGGTACGTATATTATGTCGTATCCCTCACCCTCTGTTGAGAGAGGGCTGTCCAACATGGTATGTGCAGTACAATGCAGTAAGCCATGTGCAGACCTGTACATTGGGGAAACAAAACAGCCACTTCATAAGCGCATGGCACAACCTAGGAGAACAAACCCATCAGGACTAGATTCAGCGGTCTATCTGCATTTAAAAGAAACAGGACACCCTTTTGAAAACAACAAAGTCCACATTTTGTACATAGAGGACCACTGGTTTGAAAGAGGGGTCCAAGAGGCCATCTTTAAAAATTTAACAGCCTTCTCTCAACAGAGGGGAAGGGATACAATATCATCTCTCTCCAATCTGCAACAGAGTCCTTTCAACAGTTCCCAGAAGGCTCCAAATCCATTTACACCAATCAGGTTACCCTGAGGACAGAGATAAACCTCCAGGTGGCCTCAATGACCCTCTAAAAGGACGCAAATGACCAGCTGTCTGCAAGGAGTATAAATCCTTCCATTCCCCACCATCCAGTCAGAACTGAAGAAGCTTCTTAGACAAAAAGCGAGACGTCTTCAGAGAAAAACCAGAAAGTTCAGTTGCCTCTTGAAAAAAAAGCACCTTTGGGACAACCATGACCTGGAGGACTGAGAATCTCCACAGGCATTTACCAGAAAACTGTTCTCCACCAATGTGGAGCAGTTAGCCAAAGAACCAAATGCACATAAAAGTCACGAGGGGCTGGAGAGCAGCAATTCCTGAAATTAAGCTCAAAAATCTAATGCTCGGAACTTAAGTCTCTGCGAGCTGCAATTTGACAAGGGGTAGGATGGTAATCCAGGAAGTAAGATACTCATGATGGAGGAGATTTAGATGCAGATGAATGCAAAATCCAGGTGCACCTTTCTGTAAGCGTCTCTCTCCTTCTCTCTCTTTCTCTCTCTCTCTCTCTCTCTCTTTCTTTCTTTCTGTCTTTCTCTTTCTCTTGGTCTCTCTCTGTCTCTGTATCTCTTTCATTCTCTCTTTCTGTCTCTGTGTGTGTGTATCTTTCTCTCTCTTTCTGTCTCTCTCTGTCTCTCACTTTTTGTCTCTCTCTCTCTCAGTCTGTCTCTCTTTCTCTCTCTCTCGGTCTCTGTCCCTCTGTTTCTCTCTCTGTGTGTCTCTCTTTCTCTCTCTCTCTGATTCTCTCTCTGTCTCTGTCCCTCTGTTTCTCTCTCTCTCTATCTCTCTTTCTCTCTCTCTCTGATTCTCTCTCTGTCTCTGTCCCTCTGTTTCGCTCTCTCTCTCTCTCTCTCTTTCTCTCTCTTTCTGATTCTCTCTCTGTCTCTGTCCCTCTGTTTCTCTCTCTTTCTGTCTCTCTTTCTCTCTCTCTCTCTCTGATTCTCTCTCTGTGTTTCTCTCTCTGTCTCTGTCCCTGTTTCTCTCTCTCTTTCTGTCTCTCTTTCTGTCTCTCAGATTCTCTCTCTGTCTCTCTCTCTTTCTCCATCTCCCTCGCCCATTTCCAAAATGCTGCACTTTGAATATTCAATAAAACACTTTTCTGTCTGTAGTTGCCAAGATAGCACATCTGATTTTCCTGAGACACGGGATTACTTCCCCAAGCTGCTTTTCTGTACGGCCTTATTTCATTCATGAGCAAATATATTTCTCTTTCCTTCGGGTTAGGTTGGGAAAATTCAGGCCAGGTTTTCAGCAAGAGCAACGCCTTCTCTTTCTGCTGGGGTGGGGGCATTATATGTGAGCCTGGATCAGGGCTACTCCACCATGTAATCTCTTGATCGGGAAGAAGCTTTTTTTAACCACAAAAATGAAATGGCCAAGGTCGCGTGAAATCACCAAATCTCACCGGCGTGCTAAAATCCCCCACAAGTTGTGAGATTTTCCAGTTCTGGTCGAAAACCACCCAACAATTTTCAGCCTGATATATAATATAATATGATGTGATGTAATGTGGTGTAATATATAATATAATATGATGTGATGGATGTGATATATAATGTAATGTAATATAATATAACATAACACAACACAATACAACACTGCTATGCTATGCTATGCTCTCTTCTCCTATTCTATTCTCCCCTCTCCTCTCCTCTCCTCTGCTATGCTCTCCTCACCTCTCCTATTCTATTCTATTCTATTCTCCCCTCCCCTCTCCTCTCCTCTCCTCTGCTATGCTATGCTACGCTATGCTATGCTCTCCTATTCTATTCTATTCTCCACTCTCCTCTGCTATGCTATGCTATGCTCTCCTCTCCTCTCCTCTCCTATTCTATTCTCCCCTCTCCTCTCCTCTGCTATGCTATGCTATGCTCTCCTTTTCTATTCTATTCTATTCTCCCCTCTCCTCTGCTATGCTATGCTATGCTATATATATTTTTATTATTATAAGTTATGCAAGGCAGTGAAAATACTTAATACTTCTTCCTCATCCTATTTTCCCCACAACAACAACCCTGTGAGGTGAGTTGGGCTGAGAGAAAGAAACTGGTCCAAAGTCACTTAGCTGACTTTTATGCCTGAAGCGGGGCTAAAACTAACAGGCTCCTGGTGATTGGCTCAAAGTACCCCAGTCGGCAGTCATCCCTAAGGCAAAACTAGAACTCACAGGCTCCTGGTGATTGGCCCAAAGCCATCTGGGCAGCTGTCATGCCTACAGTGGGACTAGAACTCACAGGCTCCTGGTGACTGGCCCAAAGTCCCATAGTCAGCGGTCATCCCTAAGGCAGGACTGGAACTCACAGGCTCCTGGTGATTGGCCCAAAGTCAACTGGGCAGCTGTCATGCCTATGGTGGGACTAGAACTCACAGGCTCCTGATGATTGGCCCAAAGTCCCAGAGTTAGCGGTCATCCCTAAGGCAAGACTAGAACTCACAGGCTCCTGGTGACTGACCCAAAGTCACTTATCTGGCTTTCATGCCTTAAGCGGTACTAGAATTCTCAGTCTCCTAGTTTCTATGCTGGTGCCTTCACCACTAGACCACTCAAGCCCCACCCCTTTCGCCTTACCCATGTACATAAGGGGCAGAATTTGCCTATGCTTGAAGTTTAAGGGTTACAAAATGAAAACCGGCTTCCAATTGATGGACAATTTGAAATCACGGGCACCTCCGCCCCATCCCGGGTCTGTTAAAAAAAACAGGTTTAATGGTGGCTTAAAGCGATTGAAAGAAAGCTGGGCTAAAGTAATGAAAGAAACAAATCCGGATGGAGAGTTGGATTGGGGGGGGCACAAAAGCCAAGGGGGCCCAGCAAGTGTGACATCGTAATAAGTTCACTTAGTTTTTTAAGTTGGGGAGGGGGCCCTTTTTTTCCTGACCACCAAACCCCTTCCAGGCAATCATCTTAAGCTCCGAACCATAAGATTTGATTACACTTTTTATCACTCCTTTATCTGCCCTACTGACAAACGCTATTAACAGACGCCCTGCAAGCATTCACCGGGAACAATATAACAATAATAGCTCTTCCCGGGTTAACCATGCAGGAAATGTCATTTGCCAATTATCATTTCCAATTATCCAGTATTAATTTAAGAGACGCAGTTATCAGTCCAGTTACAATATTCTTGTTATTATATGCCCTTTTCTATTCGAGAAAGAATGTTTCCTTTTCTTTGCAAAGCTGCTGACTTTTTTATAAACTTTTTTTTTTAAGGGCGGAATGTTCATACCGATCTGTAAATTAGCCTAAATTAGCCTCCACCCATCTCCCCCATAAGTGGAACTTGGTCATTTGGTTGCAATAAAGTAAAAAAATGTTCTACTAAGTTGAAGTGGCCAGGATGGGAGGGCCCGTGTGTCCATCAAAGTATTTTAAAAACTTTTTTTTAAAGCATTGAGATAGCTCATATAGTCAGTATAGTCAATGGCTATGGTTTTTCCAGTTGCAATGCATGGCTGTGAAGGTTGGATCATAAGAAATTTGTGAATGCCCCAACACTGGAAGTCTTTAAGAAGATGTTGGATAGCCATTTGTCTGAAACGTTATAGGGTTTCCTGCCTAGGCAAAGGATTGGACTAGAAGACCTCCAAGGTCCCTTCCAACTCTGCTATTGTACTGAATTGTATTGAAAGGCGGAGCGCCAAAGAATGGAGGCCTTTGAACTCTGGTGCTGGAGAAGACTCCTGCAAGTCTCTTGGACTGCAAGGCGATCCAACCGGTCAGTCCTAGAGGAGATCCGCCCTGACTGCTCTTTAGAAGGCCAGATCCTGAAGAGGAAACCCAAATACTTTGGCCACCGAATGAGAAGGAAAGACTCCCTGGAGAAGAGCCTCATGCTGGGAACAATTGAGGGCAAAAGAAGAAGGGGACAACAGAGAATGAGGTGGCTGGATGGAGTCACTGAAGCAGTCGGCGTGAGCTTGAATGGACTCCAGAGGATGGTAGAGGACAGGAAGGCCTGGAGAAACATTGTCTATGGGGTCATCATGGGTCAGACATGACTTCACAACTAACAACAACAGATAACTTGACATATAACCATTTGTTTAGTGGCCCTTCGAAGCTACAACAGCAGTGAAAAGATTGGTTTTGAATAAATTAATTTAAATTTTAGATTGATCACTATCTTCACACTTAACAACCATTGCAGCATCCCTCTGATCGTATGATCAAAATTCAGGCTCTGTGCAACTGGCATGTATTTCTTCTTCCACTTCTCCTTCCCTTTGTCATTCCCGTCCCTTCCTTCCTTCCCTCTTCCTCCCTTCCTCTTCCCCCATCCTCCTCTCTACTCTCTTTTCCCTCCCCCTTCCTCTTTTCTCCCAACCTAAGTTGCATTAACAGAGGGATACAATCAAGATCAAGTGAGGTACTAATACCACTCTATAAAGCCTTAGTAAGACCATACCTAGAATACTGCATCCAGTTTTGGTCACCACATTATCAAAAATATGTTGAGACTCTAGAACAGTGCTTCTCAACCTTCCCAATGCCGCGACCCTTTAATACAGTTCCTCATGTTGTGGTGACCCCCAACCATAAAATTGGTGTCTCAGTTCCTAAGAGCATCGAAAATATGTGTTTTCTGATGGTCTTAGGCGACCCCTGTGAAAGGGTTGTTCGGCCCCCAAAGGGGTCCCGACCCACAGGTTGAGAACCACTGCTCTATAAAGAGTGCAGAGAAGACCAACCAGGATGATTGGAGACTAAAACATACAATGAACGGTTGCAGGAACTGGGCCTGGCTAGTCTAGTGAAGAGAAGGACCATGATATAAGTCTTCCAATAGTTGAGGGGCTGCCACAGAGAGGAGGGGGCCAAGCTGTTCTCCAAAAGCACCTGAGGGCAAGACAGAAATAATGGATGGAAACTTATCAAAGATAAATCCAACCTAGAACTAAGGAGAAATTTCCTGACAATGAGAAAAATCAATCAGTGGGACAAACTTCCACTAGACGTTGTGGGTGCTCTCCATCACTGGAGGTTTTTAAGAAGAGATTGCACAGAATGTCATAAGAGTCTTCCAATATTTGAGGGGCTGCCACAGAGAGGAGGTGGTCAACCTCTTTTCCAAAGCACCGGAAGGCCAGACAAGGAATAAAGGAAGGAAACTGACCAAAGAGAGATTCAACCTGGAAATAAGGAGAAATTTTGACAGTGAGAACAATCAACCCATGGAACAGAAGTTGCCTTTGGAAGTTGTGGGAGTTTCATCCCTGGAGGCTTTCAAGAAGAGATTGG
Source organism: Natrix helvetica (assembly GCF_964273705.1). Lineage (NCBI taxonomy): Eukaryota > Metazoa > Chordata > Lepidosauria > Squamata > Natricidae > Natrix > Natrix helvetica. The sequence continues at coordinate 6,074,480 of NC_138553.1, read as the reverse complement.
ACTGCCATCTGTCAAAAATGGTATAGTGTCTGCTGGGCAGGGGGTTGGACTAGATGGCCTACAAGGTCCCTTCCAACTCTGATAATCTGTAATCAGCAACCCTTATTTCAGTTTGGGGTTGGCAAGGGGATTTAGCATAAAAGACAGAATTAACAAACCAAACAAAAATGAATGAGTACATTATATTTAGAATGAGATGCAGAAGCCAGATAAGTAACACAGATTGTTTATCTTTGACAGTTTTACACTAAAACTGGGTCACACACACACATGCATGCAACCCCCGCTTGGGTTGTGTTTGTGTCTATGTTTGTGTGTGTGTGAGAGAGAGAGAGAGAGACCTACAGAGAGAATACTTGGTGGTTAAGGTGTTGGAGACCCTGATTCTCCTCCCAGTTCAGCCACAAAAACCCCAACATTAATTTGGGCTAGTCTACCTCACAGGGCTCTGGTGGTGGAGAAAACTGGGGGAGGAAACAATTTGACTTTCGCTCTTCTATAGCAGTTTACTACCTAATAAATAATATACCTAAGACATTAATTCTTTTAACCCATCAGGAAATTTCTCCTTAGTTCTAGGTTGCTTCTCCGCTGGATTAGTTTCCATCCAGTGCTTCCTGTCCTGCCTTCAGGTTCTTTGTAGACTAGGTTGGCTTGGAGATAAGAGGCAGAAATTAGAAGAAGGAAGATTAGTGCTATGTAGGAATTAAATATAAAGATGGTTTATAATTATAAATATGCTAATATAATTAACAGAACTAAGAATAAGCTAATATAAAGAAGAAATTGAGCCAAAGCTATTCTGTTATATTATTGCTACGGTTACCAGTACATGGTATGTGTTAATATTTCGTTTTGTTTTTTCTTTGTTTTTCTTTTGTAAATGATATACCCTGACAATACACTGTATTCAAAATGGTTGCTGTTGTTCTTAGTTGCGAAGTGGTGTCCGACCCATTGCGACCCCATGGACAACATTCCTCCAGGCCTTTCTGTCCTCTACCATCCTCTGGAGTCCATTTAAGCTCACGCCGGCTGCTTCGGTGACTCCATCCAGCTTCCTCATTCTCTGTCATCCCTTTCTTCTTTTGCCCTCCATCTTTCCCAGCATGAGGCTCTTCTCCAGGGAGTCCTTCCGTCTCATTAGGTGGCCAAAGTAGTTGAGTTCCCTCTTCAGGATCTGGCCTTCTAAAGAGCAGTCAGGGTTGATCTCCTCTAGGACTGACCGGTTTGATCGCCTTGCAGTCCAAGGGACTCACAGGAGTCTTCTCCAGCACCAGAGTTCAAAGGCCTCCATTCTTTGGCGCTCAGCCTTTCTTATGGTCCAACCTCCACAGCCTCAAAATGTTTGTGAATAAAAAATAAAGGAGAATAGGTTGTCCCCTCCTCCTGTATGTGTTGCGTTGTATCCATATTCACATAACACACTCAATCATATTGTGCAGTATGCTAAACGTTGTTAATTGAATGTGTGTGTATGGTGTGTGTGTGAATGAGTGTGTTGTGTGACCCCAGCTTATTTGCTTAGCTTCTGATTTATTCTGTTGCATAAACCCCGGAAGTGGGCTAATTCCGGACCCTGGTTAAGTGTCTTAGGGAAAGGCAGCCTGTGTGACTTATGGGTCTCGGTTGGGCCATAAGGAGATGATGGATTGTGCGTGGGGTGGACAGGCAGAAAAGGCAATGGGGAGATCGGAAGTCAGGGGTACAGGAGAGTGGGAGATAAAGACTGAACTTTCAATGACTTAAAATCAGCAGCAAAAATGTTGGTTGGAATTCTCAGGCATCTAAATATATCCAAGGAAGTTTTCCATGTCTTATAACCTGTCAGCTTTTGAACCTTATTGGAACAAAAACTCCTGTCACCCAAAGTTGTAAGCAGGGCAGTTTCCAAATATCTGCTTTCCTTGACTTGCTCGTATGAAGGTTATTATTTTTATTATTGTTGGGTTTTGTTGCAGTTAGAAAACAACAACAACAGGTAGATGTTTAACATGGGGCATCCCCCTAAACCGGCATTTTTCAATCTTGGCGGCTTGAAAATGTGTGGACTTCAACTCCCAGGCGGCATCACATCTTCTATTTTTGAAAACCTCCAATGATGGAGCACTCACAGCTCCGGGAGGCAAGCAATTCCTTTTATTAATTGTTCTCAGTGTTAGATAATGTCTCCTTACTTGGAATAGAATAACAGAGTTGGAAGGGACCTTGGAGGTCTTCTAGTCCAACCTCCGGCCTAGGAAGGAAACCCTATACCGTTTCAGACAAATGGCTATCCAACATCTTCTTAAAGACTTCCAGTGTTGGGGCATTCACAACTTCTGGAGGCAACTTCTGTTCCACTGATTAATTGTTCTAACTGTCAGGAAATTTCTCCTCAGTTCTAAGTTGCTTCTCTCCTGGATTAGTTTCCACCCATTGCTTCTTGTCCTGCCTTCAGGTGCCTTGGAGAATAGTTTGACTCCCTGTTCTTTGTGGCAGCCCCTAAGATATTGGAAGACTGCTATCATGTCTCCCTTAGTCCTTCTTTTCATTAAACTTGACATTCCCAGTTCCTGCAACCGTTCTTCATATGTTTTAGCCTCCAGTCCTCTAATCATCTTTGTTGCTCTTCTCTGCACTCTTTCTAGAGTCTCCACATCTTTTCTACATCGTGGTGACCAACACTGAATGCCGTATTCCAAGTGTGGCCTTACCAAGGCCTTATAAAATGGTATTAACACTTATCTGATCTTGATTTCATCCCTCTGTTAATGCAGTTGGAGTGGGGTTTTCAGGAAAGCTGACAGCAGTCTAATAGCAATAGTCATAGCACTTAGACTTATATACCACTTCACTGTGCTTTACAGCCCTACCTAAGCAGTTTACAGAGTCAGCCAGGGGTGAAATTCAGCAGGTACTGACAGGTTCTGGAGAACCGTTAGCGGAAATTGGAGAACCGGCAAATACCGTCTTTGGCTGCCCCCAGAGTGGGGTGGGAATGGAGATTTGGGGGTATCCTTCCCCTGCCACGCCCACGAAGCCACGCCCACAGAACTGGTAGTTAAAAAAAATTGAATTTCACCACTGGAGTCAGCTATTGTCCCCAACAATTTGGGGTCTTCATTTTACCCACCTCGGAAGGATGGAAGTCTGAGTCAACCTTGAGCCTCGTGTCCAGATTTGATTGTGCCAAATTGCACGCAGCAAGCAGTCAACAGAAGTAGCCTGCAGTACTAACCACTGCACCACTGTGGCCAATTGGATTGCTTTGGCTTTTTCGGTAGCTGCGGCACCTTGCTGGCTTATATTTAAGTGATCGTCCAGTTGGGCTCCCAAGATCCCTCTCCCAGTTGCCATTACTGAGCCAGGTACCACCTATTCTTTTTTTTTCTCCAATTTTATTAACAAACATGCAAAATACACACACACACAAAACGTAGACATACAACACATTTACACAAGGCAATACAAACAGGAGCTTCCTGTTCTTTCTAATAGCAATTATCAATCGATACCGCTCACCTTATATTATTTCCCCTTCTATTGCATTTCATTTGGGTTTCACCATTCATAACTCTCTTATTTTGCTCATAACTATTATTTTTGAGTTTTGTTATATTCCTTCATTGATTCTTGTTTCTTTCCTCCATCCACCTATACCATTTATCCCATATCTGATAGAATTCTGATTCTTCTTTTCCCTGGATTTCTTTTGTCCATTTCAGCACAGTCCATAACCTTTCTTATTATTGGATGAGGGAATAAATGGGGAACTCATCAAATTTGCAGATGACACCAAGCTGGCAGGAATAGCCAACACTCCAGAAGACAGGCTTAAGATACAGAAGGATCTTGACAAACTTGAACATTGGGCACTATCTAATAAAATGAAATTCAATGGTGAAAAGAGTAAGGTTCTACATTTAGGCAACAAAAATGGAATGCACAGGTACAGTATAGGTGGTACCTTGCTCAGTAGTAGTAACTGTGAAAGGGATCTTGGAGTCCTAGTGGACAACCATTTAAATATGAGCCAGCAGTGTGCAGCAGCTGCCAAAAAAGCCAACACAGTCCTAGGCTGCATCAACAGAGGGATAGAATCAAGATCACGTGAAGTGTTAATACCACTTTATAAGGCCTTGGTAAGGCCACACTTGGAATACTGCATTCAGTTCTGGTCGCCATGATGTAAAAAAGATGTGGAGACTCTAGAAAGAGTACAGAGAAGAACAACGAAGAGGATTGGGAGACTGGAGGCTAAAACATATGAAGAACGGTTGCAGGAACTGGGTATGTCTAGCTTAAGAGAAAGAAGGACTAGGGGAGACATGATAGCAGTCTTCCAATATCTCAGGGGTTGCCACAAAGAAGAGGGAGTCAAACTATTTTCCAAGGCACCTGAGGGCAGAACAAGAAGCAATGGGTGGAAACTAATCAAGGAGAGAAGCAACTTAGAACTGAGGAGAAACTTCCTGACAGTGAGAACAATGAATCAGTGGAACAGAATTTGCCTCCAGAAGTTGTGAATGCCCCAACACTGGAAGTCTTTAAGAAGATGTTGGATAGCCATTTGCCTGAAACGGTATAGGGTTTCCTGCCTAGGCAGAGGGTTGGACTAGAAGACCTCCAAGGTCCCTTCCAACTCTGCTATTCTATTGTATTGTATTTATCTTATCTTATTATTATATTAGTACCACCTATTCTATGCCTGTGCCCTTTGTTTTTGTCGCTTCTTGCCTAAAGGTAGCATTTACTTTTCTCACCATTGTTGAAGTCCCGTCAAAAGGAAATCGGGGAACCAGCTGAGTGTTTCTATTATGAGAAACTGGGCCCAGTGCAGGTGGGGGTGGGGCAGGTGGGTGGACAACGTCTTTTCCTGCTTATGACACCTTAAGATGCTGGTGGCTTTATATCAAAGCTCTGACTGTTTTTCGGGTCCGTTAAAACTACAAAGAGACCTCACAGGCAGGTCTTATCCGGCGGTGTTAAAAAGTTCAGTTGGGAAACAGCAGGTAGAAAAAAGAAAAGAAAAACAGTACTTTGGGTTTGACTCTCTTCAGCCACAAAGGCTCTAAAAATAGGATCCGGGGATGTGGCTTTTCGGCATAAGATCATGCAGCGCCATTTCAGACTTCCTCACTTCTGTGCTGTATCTTCCCACCCACGCAACCATTTTCGTATCAGTCAACCCGAAGAGAGAGGTGCGACCTCCCGAGAAGGGAGAAGTCTTAGCCGTTTTGTGGGTTGGTTGGCCAACGGTGTACAATGTCAACACAATCGCACCAGCTCAAGAAAATGGCTTCTGAGACAGAGTTGTTGTTGTTGTCGTCATTTTTCCCCAACAGGTCTGCATTCCTCTAATCATCTTGGTTGCTCTTCTATGCACTCTTTCTAGAGTCTCAACTTCTTTTTTTAATACAATACAATAGCAGAGTTGGAAGGGACTTTGGAGGTCTTCTAGTCCAACCCCCCGCCTAGGCAGGAAACCTTATACCATTTCAGGCAAATGGCTATCCAGCATCTTTTTAAAGACTTCCAGTGTTGGGGCATTCACAACTTCTGGAGGCAACTTCTGTTCCACTGATTGATTGTTCTAACTGTCAGAAAATTTCTCCTTAGTTCTAAGTTGCTTCTCTCCTTGATTAGTTTCCACCCATTGCTTCTTGTTCTACCCTCAGGTGCCTTGGAGAATAGTTTGACTCCCTCTTCTTTGTGGCAACCCCTGAGATATTGGAACACTGCTATCATGTCTCCCGTAGTCCTTCTTTCTATTAAACTAGACATACCCAGTTCCTGCAACCGTTCCTCATATGTTTTTTATAGTGTGGTGACCAAAACTGGATGCAGTGCTCTTTAAGTGTAGTCTTACTAAGGCTTTATAGAGTGGTATTAGTACCTCAGTTTTATTTTATTTATTTATTTTATTCATTTATTTGCCAACAAGGACAAGGAAGCAAGTATGAAAACACATGGAAAAATGGCACAAGTAAATGGATATAAATAAGCAAAACATAGCCATAAACACATAAAATGAGCACATAATAATGAGACAGTGGGACAGGGATGGTAGGCATGCTAATGCATTTATGCACACCCCAGTTGATCTTGTTTGTATCCCTCTGTTAATGCAGCTTAGGACTGCATTGGCTTTTTTTGACTGCCGCTGCACACGGCTGGCTCCTATTTAGCTGGTTGTCCACTATCCCTCTCACAGTCACTGCTATTAAGCCTGGTTTCACCCCAGTCTATATGTGCACTTTTTCTTGCCTTAGTGTAAGACTTTACTTTTCTCTAGATTGAATTCCATTTAGTTAGATAGGGCCCAGGGTTTAAGTCTGTCCACATCAGGGGTGAAATTCAGCAGGTTCTGACAGGTTCTGGAGAACTGGTAGCAGAAATTTTGAGTCGTTTTGAGCAATTTTGAGCCGGTTCTGCAAAAACCAGCAAGTACCATCTCTGACTTGCCCCAGAGTGGGGTGGGAATGGAGATTTTGCAATATCCTTTCCCCAGAAGTGGGGAGGGAATGGGGATTTTGCAGTATCCTTCCCCTGGAGTGGGGTGGAAATAGAGATTTTGCAGTATCTTTCCCCTGGAGTGGGGTGGGAATGGAGATTTTGCAGTATCCTTCCCCTGGAGTGGGAAGGGAAAGGGAATTTTGCAATATCCTTCCCTTGGAGTGGGAAGGGAATGGGGATTTTGCAGTATCCTTCTCCTGTCACATCCACCGGTAATAAAAAAGATTGAATTTCACCACTGGTCCAGATCCATCTGGATCTTAAACCTATCTTCTAAGGTGTTAGCTATTCCACCCAGCTTAGTATCATCTGCAAATTTGCTAAATTCCCCTTCTAATCCATCATCTCATAGAAAGCAGTAGAGATCACTTTAGTCTTTATGCAGCCAAACAGCGTGGAAATGCACAGGTGGGAGGGAAACACACTAAAAATAGTGGAAGTTGTATTATTGCCAAAAAAACAAACAAGCAAAAAAAAAAAACCTTGGAAAACAAGAAGTAGAAAACCCTCAAAATACATAGTGATAGCAGTAGCATTTGGCCTCTCAATTGTAGGAAGTTAGCCCCAACCCGTCTCCTAGGAAAATGAGATATTTTAGGAAATATTAAAAGGGCAGAATATTTCCCCTAAAAGGGAGGCAGAAACTCACCCCCAACACCTTTGTCACTGGGCCATTAAGGCCTGAGCCAGTCCATTCTACATAACAAAGATCAACAGGCAGAGCCAGAATAGGAATTGCCCAAAGCCCTTTCATGATATCATCACCCAACAGCAACAGCTCAACCAAGCTTGGGTCTCAAAAGACAACCTTCAGAGTTGCCTCTGCATGGCTCCATGGACGTCTGCCAACCAATCAGAATGAAAGCTTAAATTCAAAAGCCCAGAGAGGGCATTAAACCCAGGGACTCTCGGCATCTCTGCCCTTTTTCTTCAAGCCATGTGATCCCCCTTTTTCTCTTCAGGAGCTCAAGCCAGGTGGTCCTGTCCACCATTAAACCATCTTTCCAAGCAGCCACCATGTTCCCAGTGTCTTTATCCCCCCCAGAAAGACATTTCTTCCAACACAATAAAGGGAATTATTTTTAATTCCGGGTTGAAATGTGAGGTCCTTGGTGCTCCCTCAGCTTGGTTATTTTCATGCAGATGTTTCTGTCCTTCTGTGACTTCTAAACCGTGAAATGCATTAAAACAAAAATTTTGTAGGGGGTGAAGGTTTTCAAGTTCTGGAAGCAAGAAAGGTTTTCAAAGTGTCAGTTAGTCCTTGGTGGTAAATCGCAAGTCACTAGCATATATTTCTTTTTTGAGTTATGTCTATTGTTTCCTGCTAATGCAGGTCTAACGGGGCAGGTCTGGAAGAGAGGAGCCGCAGCGAGGGGTTATAGGAAGCCACTCGGAGATCGTTGAACCCACTTGCTGAAAAAGAAAAATGAGTCTTTTTCGTGTCTCCCTCACTGCTGAACTTTTGTAAATGTGAGCAAAAGAGAGTCTTTAGAGTAGCTGCCCTCAAAATTTGCGTTGCCAGGGACCACGAAGAGGGCTTGGTCCGGTGTTCTGACCCAGCCTTCGCAGGTAATGTTAAGCCCGGGGTGAGATTCAGCCTGTTTGGACCGGTTTCTGTGAACCGGTAGTTCTGACGACCAGTTGGCCTCCACTACCCGCCCCTACTCTATTCCATCCTATATTTCTTTTGTTGGAAGGCCAGCTGATCGCTGTGGCAGAGTGGATCAGCTGTTTTACTCACCGGGGTGAAGAGAGGGGGAAAGTTTGGGAGAGGGAGGGAGAGGGAGGGAGAGAGAGGGAGAGAGAGGGGGAGAGAGAGGGAGAGAGGAGAGAGAGGAAGAGAGGGGGAAGAGGGGGAGGGGGAGAGTGAGGGAGGGAGGGAGGGAGAGAGAGGGGGAGAGAGGGAGGGGGAGGAAGAGAGAGTGGGAGAGAGAGGGAGGAAGAGAGGGGGAGAGAGATGGGGAAGAGAGAGGGAGGGGAGAGAGGGGGAGAGGGGGAGGGAGAAGAAGAGGGGGAGAGAGGGGGAGGGAGAGAGGGGGAGGGGGAAAGAGAGGGAGAGGGAGGGGGAGGGAGAGAGAGGGGAGAGAAAGTGGGAGAAAGTGGGAAAGAGATGAAGAGGAGAGGGAAGGGGAGAGAAGGGGAAGGAGAGAGATAGAGATATATATATATGCTGGTTTTGTTGTATTCGGGTCTTTTCCCGTGTAAGGTTGAGATTGTCTTTGCAAGCAAAGACAATCTCAACCTTACACGGGAAAAGACCCGAATACAACAAAACCAGCATACCTACACCCGTGAAAATCTACGAAAACATATATATATATATATATATATATATATATATATATATATATATATATATATATATATATATATATATATATATATATATATATATATATATATATATATATATATATATATATATATATATATATATATATATATGATAGATAGATAGATAGATAGATAGATAGATAGATAGATAGATAGATAGATAGAAAGAAAGAAAGAGAGAGAGAGAGAGAGAGAGAGAGAGACGTTTGATTGCATATATAGGCTCAGTTGCATATCACGCTTAAATACGAGAGAGGAGGAAAAAATTGAATCCATGGCTGCTGGGGACAAAGGATTCAGATGAATGAAAACGCCCCCTCCTCCCCTTGGACCCCAATCTTTGAATATTCAGAAAATTCCAGAATTGAGCAGGTGTGGGGATTTTTTTTTTTGCTTCCCCCCCGTTTTTTTTGGGGGGGAAGGAGGTCAGTGAAGTTTTATGGCATTTTGTTATATTTCAATTTATATGCAAATACGCAGGTTAATCACAGAAGGAGTCACATCAATGAAAGCTGCCACAGATTTCTGAAAGATCAAAACTTCCGGGGTGATGAGAAGGGTCTTTCCAACTGTTGTTAGCATAATGGTTCATATATTGAGATCTTTGGGCCTTTTTCTCCATTTCACAATGCTCTGAAAATGCACCCCATCCTTCTTAATATAGGGAGTTGCTGGGGGGAGGGAGTTACACTTCACACAAACATTTGCCGTTTCCAACACATACATAACTTTCCCCCGCAGTTTTCGGATATTTCTTCATCGGAAGATCCTTGCAGGCACATCACTAAATTAACCTGTTTGGCACATTGATGCCAGGCATGGAACCGTAAATTAATCAAAACGTTTCTCACAACGGATGAAACCAGCAGGAGAAGAAAAGAAAGGGGGGAAAAAACAGAAACCTAACATGAAAAATTACTCAAACTCAGTCGGCTCTGAAAATACAACCAGTTGGTTTTCCCTTGACCTAGTTACACACTTGTTTGCAGTAAATAGATGTAGGGTTTCCTCCCTAGGCAGGGGGTTGGACTAGAAGATCTTCAAGGTCCCTTCCAACTCTGTTATTCTATTCTATTCTGGATTTGGATTTGGATTTATTAGCTTAATGAATCTCCCACTGGCCAGCTGATTTTGGGGTCTCTGCTGTGTATAGGGAGGTGGGGTTCATGCAGGAAATGTGTGTGCATGTACGGAGGTGGGAGGGTCATGCGTGCATACGTGGGGGGAACGCAGGTCCCCGCAACCCATTTTTGGTCCCAGGAGGCTGCACGGCAGGGCCATGCATGTGTGTGTATGTGTGTCACACACTCATGCAACAGTGGGTTTGGCGTAAGCGTTGCATTATGGGTATGGGCGCACACAAGTGCGCAATCACATGCGCACACTTGCTTTCGCCATGCGACGACCAAGACATTAGCCACGACTGATCTAGTGTTTATCAACCTTTCCAACTTCTAGAAGCGTGGAGTTCAATTCCCAGAATTCCCTGGCAAATTGTGGTGGCTGGGGAAGTCTGGGGAACTAGAAAATAGAATGATAGAGTTGGAAGGGTCCTTGGAGGTCTTCTAGTCCAACCCTCTGCTTAAGCAGGAGACTCCATACCATTCTGGACAGTGTGGTCATCCAATCTTTTCTTGAAAACCTCCAATGATGGTCACCCACAACCTGAGGAGAGAAGCTATTCCGTTGATTAGTTGTTTTCACAGTCAGGAAGTTACTCCTAAATTTTAAGTTGGATCTCTCTTCAGTGATCTTCTGTCTGTTACTTCTTGTTCTTCGGAGAATAAGTTGACCCCCCTCTTCTCTGTGAGAGAAATGGAACAGGTCTCGTTCTTGAACCCCAACTAATACTTGGATCTTCTTGCACTTTCGTTTTCTCAGACCACAAACCTCCTCACAAAGGGATCACCCAACATCTCCTCAGCTTCATTCCACCAGATAATTCCATAGTTTCTATCCAAATGTTCCACTTTCCTTCTATTTCTTATAATTTCCTGATTTGGGATGGTCGATTCTTCCTCTTCATGGATATCAACTGAGCTTTTCTTTGAGTCTCTGGTAACAACTGTGGAAGACCAAATCATGCCAGCCACAAAGGGAGATGAATTTCAACTCACCAATCCAGCCAAGTCATCTCAGGGCTCGGTTCCCAAATAAAACTTCTGAACAATGCTGAAAACCAGAACAAAAGCAGTTCCTCCATCATGTCCAAGAAATCCGCTTTCCCAGCTTGGCATCGTCTAGTCATACGTGGACTGCCAACCTCACTAGTCCCTGCCAAGAGTTGAAGCTTCACATGGTTGGAGGGTACCAGGTGGGAGGAAGGTTGAGAGAATAAAATTAATACGCTATCGAATGAACGGGACATCTGGAAATGTCCTTGGATATTCTCTGTCCTCACAGATAGTGCCAAGGATTAGAAGACAAAAAGAAAGAAAGAGTCACTGGATACATGTTTTGTGCCTTGTCTTCATCATTCTGTTTCTTCTCCATGACCACATTAGAACATACAGTAGAATAATATAATTGGAAGGGAGTTTGGAGGTCTTCTAGTCCAACTGGATGGATGGATGGATGGATGGATGGATGGATCGATGGATCGATGGATCGATGGATCGATGGATGGATGCTTGGGTGGATGGATGGATGCTTGGATGGATGCTTGGATGGATGCTTGGATAGATGCTTGGATGGATGCTTGGAGGATGGATGGATCAATGGATTGATGGATTCATTGATGGATGGAAGGGTGATTGATGGATCAATGGATCGATGGATTCATGGATCGATGGATGGGTGGATGGATGCTTGGATGGGTGGATGCTTGGATGGGTGGATCGATGGATCAATGGATTCATGGATGGATGGATGGACGGACGGACGGACAATATGCAATCGAGTTGTTCTCAGCTCCTAACAACCACATACATTTTTTTTCTCTGACAATCTATTCCTAACTTGGTCTTTTAATGGCGTATGTAACTGAATTCATACAATATGCTGCTGGCTTTTTTTTTTTTTTTAGTGTATGGCACCTAAATAGATCATCCAATCACAGGTATACAAATCCAGTTCAAACAAAGCATCAGCAAATATATATAGTTATTCGATAAATATTTATAGGAGTTCAATTCTCACTGGTTCAAGGCCAACTCAGGATTCCATCCTTCCATCCTATTGTTGGAGGCACTAGGCTGACTCTAAAAACAGCTTGGGGGGGGGGGGGTTGCAAAGCACTGTGGAGTGGTATATAAATTTCACTGCTATTGCTAAGGGCTATTTGACAGTGTGGCTGGAATTCTACGTGGCTTTTAAAATAAAAACAGGTTACAACCCCTGGTTTAGGGGTATCAATGTTTGAGTTTCTGGTATAGTATTCTTAGTGCTTAGAAATGCCTACTCTGCTATGATGTAACTCAAAATATTTTCAGGCTTGACCACTAGGAAGCAAGTCCTCATTATATTGTGAAAACATCGCCACATTTACTGTCAACAACTGCAGGTTCATTTTCTCTCTTTTAAGTACGTGACAAGCTATAAAGGCTAAACAGGTGTGGGGAGCCAAGCAGCTGCCACAGCATAACTGAGTCCACATCTGGCCTCAAAGCATGTAAAGCAAGCAAGAAGGACTATACTAGGTGAATTTTGAGGACAGTCCCATTTTTAAAAATTGTGCCTATATTAAGGCACAGAAAAGTGGTTTAAAATGCAATGGTCCACATCTGTACTGGACAATCTTAGTAGTATCACTTTACATTTTTCCTAAAGGAGTTGAGTTGGTTCCTGGTGGGTGAGTTATGTCAGGGAAGGGCCTGATAGTAGGTACTCTGCCAGGGCTCTCCTCCTTTAGAATAACTTGTCCGCAATCCTCCCACCTACCCAAATGAAGGGTGGCTCCGACTTTTCTCCATTTCCATGGTCCTCCAGAAGCTGGTAAAAGCTACTATGTGTAATTATATTGTAATGGATCGTATTGTCCTATAATTGTTATGCTGTTATGGGGTTGTTTTGCTATTTCTGAAGTTCTAGTAGAGTGAGATGATGATTCAAATAGAAGATAGAGAGAGAAGAGAGAGAAAGAGAGAGATGGACAGACACTCATCCCTGCTTAAAGACGGAGAGAGAAACTGAGACTCTTTCTTTCAATTTTTCTATCAGTATCTTTTGTTGCCCGGTTCTAGAACAACGTGACTTCTGCAGCAGATTGAATATCTAATTTTGCACTGCCGGTGTGTCAACTAACTTTCAATGAAGCCGTAGGTGTGAACAATGGGATTCAAACGCTGATCATCTCCTTCAGCCAATTATTTTGTCCAATCCATTCAAAGGAATCAATATTTTACCGCCTATAGAAGAAGAAAAGAGATCAAAATGCTCCTAGAGGAGGAAAAAATAAGAAGCAAGTGTAATAAAACTCAGAATGAATATCTCCGAAGTAGCAATTTTAATCACAGAAGCACAAAGAACTCGTACTTTGATAAGGGACATAAAATATTCTGGCCGTTAAAGAAGAAAAAGAAAAAAGTGCACCAGTTTTCCATTTCAATTTATTTCTCTATAAATCAGGGAACAATTTAATCAAATATTCTTCCAGTTTAATTGTTTTACCTTGCTTTTATGTTAAATTTCACTGATTTAACTGCCAGCGCAGGGCTGCACATTATGGAGGAAAATGTCAGTGCATGAGGCCACCATTAGTATAAAATGCAAACATTAAGTAAGAATGCGCAAGAAAAAATACTGCTAGGTTACTAGCCTATGGAACAAATCAATGTATAGAAGCAACATGGTGCCCACTGACTGGGCTCCTGGCCCTATCTTAACTTGATTTCATTTATTTATTTTAATTCATTCCTAAAAATTAAATTCAGTTAATAACAAAATTAAAATAATTAAGAAGCTGGAACGCTTTAAAGCAAAGTGCATAAGAGATAAAGCATCCCTTTTGGCGGCATTATAACGGCTGGAAATTAAAGTTGGTTGTCCGCCATTTTGGGAGGGGGAGGGAGAGATAGATACAACCTGTAGCAGAAAAAGTAACACTTTTGTTATTCAGTTACTAAGTTGTATCTGACTCTTGACAAACCCATGGAGCAGAGGATGAAAGGACCCCTGTACTCCATTGTTTCCTAGAGTTTTTGCAAAATCATGTTTGTTATGTCAAAGACACTATCTAACACTATCTAATGCCTTGGTAAGAACACATTTGGAATATTGTTTTGGTCACCACAATATAAAAAAATATATATGGAGACTTTAGAAAGAGTGCAGAGAAGAGCAACAAAGAGGATTAGGGGACTGGAGACTAAAACATACGAAGCTGTGGGAATTGGGCTTGTCTAATTTAATGAAAAGAAGGACTAGGGGAGAAATGATAGCAGAATTACAATATTTGAGGGGCTGCCAGAAAGTAGAGGGGTCAACTTATTTTCCAAAGCACCTGAAGGCAGGACAAGAAGCAACAGATGGAAACTAATCAAGGAGAGATGCAACCTAGAATTAAGGAGATATTTCCTGATAGTTAGAACAATTAATCAGTGGAACTACTTGCCTCCAGAAACTGTGGGTACTCCAACACTGGAGGTTTTTAAGAAGAGATTGGACAACCATTGTTCTGAATTGATATAGGGTTTCCTGCTTGAGGAGCAGTTGGACTAGAAGACCTCCAAGGTCCCTTCCAACTCTGTTATTCTGTTTTTGCCATGGTGGCTAAGCAAATCACTGCACTTGTTAAGTGAATCATGTGGTCATTAAATGAATCTAACTTCCCCCAATAACTTTGCTTGTCAAGAGAAGAGCAACAAAGAGGATTAGGGGACTGGAGACTAAAACATATGAAGAACGGTTGCAGGAACTGAGTATGTCTAGTTTAATAGAAAGAAGGACTAGGGGAGAGATGATAGCAGTCTTCCAATAGCTCAGGGGTTGCCACAAAGAAGAGGGAGTCAAGCTATTCTCCAAGGCACCTGTGGACAGAACAAGAAGCAATGGGTGGAAACTAATCAAGGAGAGAAGCAACTGAGAACAGAGGAGAAATTCCCTGACAGTGAGAACAATTAATCAGTGGAACAGAAGTTGCCTCCAGAAGTTGTGAATGCCCCAACACTGGAAGTCTTTAAGAAGATGTTGGCTAGCCATTTGTCTGAAACGGTATAGGGTTTCCTCCCTAGGCAGGGGGTTGGACTAGAAGACCTCCAAGGTCCCTTCCAACTCTGCTATTGTATTGTACTGTAAGATGGCTGTGAAAGTTACCAATGGGGATCACGTGACCCAGGGACAGTGCAACCATCATAAATGCATGCCAGTTGCCAAGCACCCAAATTTTGATCACGGGGATGCTGCAATGGTTGTAAGTGTGAAGACAGTGATAAATCACTCTTTCCACCGCTGTGATAGCAGAGTCCCAATAGCTGGGGGATATTCTCCAAACCACATGAGGGTAGAACAAGAAGCAATGGATGGAAACTAATCAAGGAGCGAAGCAACCTAGAACTGAGGAGAAATTTCCTGACAGTGAGAACAATTCATCAGTGGAACAGCTTGCCACCAGAAGTTGTGAATGCTCCAACACTGGAGGTTTTGAATAGGAGATTGGACAATCATGTGTCTGAAGTGGTGTAGGGTTTCTTGTCTAGGCAGGGGGTTGGACTAGAAGACCTCCAAGGTCCCTTCCAACTCTTTTTATTCTATTCTATTCTTAGTGAGTTGCATGAGTCAAAACCTCATACGATGAAGCATAATATGGATTCATGGCTTGGGCGTTTAATTCCAAAGCACACCATCGTTTGTTAACACAGGCTTGAGGTATTGTGTGAACCCAGATAATGTAATGTTTTGGGCAAGTGTTGTGCAATTTTGAGTGGGGAGAGAGGTGCTGAGACAGAATGACAGACCAAAGATGGTTTCCATAGCTGAGGTAAATCTAATCTCTTTATTCACCTTAACCATTATACCATACTTCCTACTTGAGGGAAACAGCCATGGTCTTACTATGTTGTGTAAATCAGAGAACCAAGTTCAACGAGAATTGAGCTTCATTGTTTGGGGAGACCCATGTTGTGTGAATGTAACAATTGGATTTTATTCATTCAGGTTTAAGGCAAGGTCATCTTGTGCAAATGCAACTTAGGTGTTCTGACATTGTCAGAAATGGTGTAGGGTCTCCTATTTGAGGGGGGGTGGACTTGATGACTTATAAGGTCCCTTCCAAGTCTGTTAATCAGACCTTCACAACTTACAATTGTAATTGTGGGCATAAACCCAGGACTATCTGCATTTCAAGGTCAAGATCAGAGTTGAGATGTTGACATGGTCCTCCACAAGAAGATACCTATGTACCCAGCTTGAGGGTGGGGGGGGGGGGTCTGTTCGTTGCATGCTAGATTTCTTCATATGGGGAATTCCTCTCCCTGAAATACTAGCTTTCTTCCTGCGGGGGGATTTCTTTTCCTCCAGTTGCATTCATCAAATATCTATCCCCTCACCCAATTGTATCAGTAGAGTGGGTGGAAGATACTCATTGTTCTGCCCAGCAGCTACATATTTCACCTTTCATCCGCTGCAACGGAGATAATTTAGGAATTAGAACAACTAATCATTCTTCTCTTTAGTTCTTGTCACACAAACTTCCTCGTGGCAGGCAGCTGCCCCATAAGCAAAGGACGAGAAAGCTTTAGAATACCTTCATCTTTGAGATTAACAAAGGCAAATATTTCTATCAGCTCCCCAAAACCCTTTTTTTCCCTGCAAATCAGTAGGAAATTTGGGGGAGGTAGCAAGAGACTAAACTATTTAATTAAAAGAAGGAATGTTTCCAAGCAGAAAATTATGCCAGCAATCAACAGGGACGCAGAATCGCACATACATATTTTTTTAAAGTTTTTCATTTTGTTTTGTTACATAATAAAAAATTATTTTGTGAGCAGAGTGTTGTCGGAATTCCCCCTTTAACATTCCTACAAAAAGCGTAATTCATTTTACATACATATTTCTATTTTTCCAATTTTAGCCATATTGCTTTTCTTCTCATATTTTCCAATTTCTACATTTTTTAACATATACAATTTCCCCTTCTCTTAAAAAAAAATAAATCAATCGTTTCTTTTTCATCTATTTTCCATTAACAACTTATATCTTCAATTTCACATTTATATAATCAGCATTTAACATAATTATTTAAAAGTCAGGCAGACAGATACAATAGCAGAGTTGGAAGGGACCTTGGAGGTCTTCTAGTCCAACCCCCTGCCTAGGCAGGAAACCCTATACCGTTTCAGACAGATAAAGTCTTAATATAGTTCCCACACATCTTAATTAAAACATATTATTACCTTGGTTACAATATTTCATTTCATTCTACATGATCGTATCGTTCTATTATCCTCCTTCCTAAGTTATTCTTTTCTCTTTTTCTTCTTTTTATGCATCTTATACCTTTTCTTCTGTATTTTTCCTCTTACTTTCCGATGAATTGTTTGGCTATCTCTGCCCCAACTTTCTCTTTCCCGTCTCCCATTATTTCTCCCTTTGTTTTTGGCTCGTTCCTTTTTCGGATATCGTTTTTAAAAATGTGTTTGTGTCTCCTTTAATTCGGTTTTAGTGTTTTCTTTCTTTTCTTTTGTTTATGTTTGATTGTTCCTGTGGGATTTTATTTTTCTCGGAAGTTTGCATTTTAACTTTTTTTTTAAAAAAAAAATTAAAATTATTTGAAGAGAAATGCAGAGAAACGGAGAAAAACTAGGTTAGAAAAATATTTTCCATTTCGGTTGAGGAAAACAAACACATGCCCACATAAAAGCACACACTCCTAATGTGACACAATGATGTAATAATAAACATTCCCAAAATGGAGACCCTTAAGTCCGCTAGAGGTTGCTGGACTATGACTCCCAGCATTCCAAGAAATGACCATGCTTGCTGGGGCTGCTGGGAATTGTAGTTCTTTATCAGTCGGAAGGCTGAAGAAGCCATTTTCCTACCCTGTCCTTTTGGTAGCCATCAAGAAAAAAAAATATCTGAATTTTGTGGCTTTCTCTCTTATATTCCCCTCAGAAATTTTGGTTTTGGAGACATCTTGGGTAAAATGTTTGCGTTATCTGTTACTCCAGCACAACAAATGCCAAAGGAGAGGTCAAAACGATGAAAGAATAAAATTGTAATTAATAAATTATATTAAATTATAATAAATTAATAAAATTATGGGATGATCGTGACTGAATAACACCACATAGGTAGTCCCTAACTTACAACCATTCCTCTAATGATAAAAGCACTGAAGAAAAACAAACTTATGAAAGTTTTTCACATATACAACCATGGTAGCATCCCGGGGGTCAAAATTCAAATGCTTGGCAACTGGCATGTACTTATAACTGTTGCAGTGTCCCGTTTTACATGGGATCCCCTTTTGCGACCTTCTGATGGGGAGAGTCAAGGGGGGAAACCAGATTCACTTTGCAACCATGTTACTAACTTAACAACCGCAGTGATTCGCTTAACAACTGGGGTAGGAAAAGTTGTAAAATGGGGCAAAACAACAGCTGCCTCACCTAACAACAGAACTTTGAGGCTCAACTGTGATCGTAAATCAGGGGCATCTGAACTTGGGAACTTTAAGACTTGTGGACCTGGCTGGGGAATTCTGGGAGTTGAAGTCCACAAGTCTTAAAGTTCCCAAGTTCGGATGCCCCTGTCGTAAATCTTGAACTACCTGTAATGAGAGCTTTATCATAGGTAATGGACTTTCTCATTCTCTATTTAACGCTGTCAGATTAATTGACCGTTTTGCTGATTTGAACTTCTGAATGGCCTTGGGCCTCAGGTGTTCCACAGGCAGCGTAATGAAGAGGGGAAAAGTTTCCTTAGATTGGGGTTTCCCAAATTGTAAGGCGTAACTCCCTTGGGGCGAGGTGTGAAGAAGCTTTTCGTGAAGAATTCCAGCTTTCCCAAAGATTTATTGCATTGCTTTCGTTGCACAATACTATTCATTTCGATTGTTAGGGAAGATGTGTAGATTAAGAATACACTAAAGGAGAGGTGTCAATCACAAGGCCGGTGGGCTGGATCCAGCCCACGATGTAGTTGGATCCGGCCCTTGGGGCCATTCTGGAAAATGTAAGGGGACAGCAAGTGTGGCTTCAGCCAGGTCTACCCATTGCGAAAAGGAAACATCAGGCCAGCAGTTTGGGGAGTGGCATCAAGCTAACCACACTCACCCAGTCAGCCAGGCCCAGCGGGTGGCATCAAGCTGGCCACGCCCACCCAGTCGGCCACACCCACCCAGTCGGCCAGGCCCGCCCGGCCCCCTGAGGTCAACCCCATCATGCGTCCCTCAATGAAATTGAGTTTGACACCCCTGCACGAAAGGAAAATATGATGGTGTAAATCAGGACTGTCAAACTCCGGACCCACGGGCCGGAAGCACCACGCGCTGGCCACACCTACACCTAGTTTAGTGAAGGGGGAAAAGTCCTGGTACTTCGTGTGACAATGCCATGATGACATGAGTTTGACACCACTGGTGTAGATAGATAGATAGATAGATAGATAGATAGATAGATAGATAGATAGATAGATAGATAGATAGATAGATAGATAGATAGATAGATAGATAGATAGATAGATAGATAGATAGATAGATAGATAGATAGATAGATAAATAGATGATAGATAGATGTGGGTGGGTGGGTGGGTGGGTGGATGGATGGATGGGTAGGTAGGTTGGGGTGGATGAGTGGGAGGGTGGATGGGTGGGTGGCTAGGTAGGTAGGATTGGGTGGGTGGGTGGGTGGGTGGGTGGATGATATATGGATGGATGGTTAGATAGGTAGGTATGGAAGATAGATAGATAGATAGATATAGATAGATATAGATAGATAGATAGATAGATAGATAGATAGATAGATAGATAGATAGATAGATAGATAGATGACAGATAGATGATAGATAGATAGATAGATAGATAGATAGATAGATAGATAGATAGATAGATAGATGATGGAAGATAGATAGATAGATAGATAGATAGATAGATAGATAGATAGATAGATAGATAGATGATAGACAGACAGACAGACAGACAGACAATAGATGGATGGATGGATGGATGGATGGATGGATGGATGGATGGATGATAGATGATAGGTAGGTAGGTAGGTAGGTAGGTAGGTAGGTAGGTAGGTAGGTCGATAGATAGATAGATAGATAGATAGATAGATAGATAGATAGATAGATAGATAGATAGATGAGAGCGAGAGAGAGACAGAGACAGAGACAGAGAGAGACGGACAATAGGTAAATGATAGATTCCTTCTGTGAATGCCCTTCTTCTCCATCACACAATGGTACATCAGATGTGGATAAAAAACAAACACACTTCTAAATCCTCGCCATGGGTTATCTTATGTGGGAATTCTACGCAGGTGCCAAGCAGCTGCTTACCGCGTAGACTAAAACCCTGAAAACTAACTCAAAAATATTATTGAGCCTTTGAGTTGGCAGAATCTCTGACCTGGATTAAGGTTCTTCCACTCATAACTGCAAGAATGCTTGGTGTGGTTTTTTTTTACAGGTCAGTCTTTCCACATTCTTCAGGACTGTATGGCCTGAGGAAGCTTTTGCAATGCTAGTCCGGACTGGTTCCATCATTTCTAAACCTCGCTCAAGAGAGGTTAGAACTAGGTAGCTGGCTTGTTTGTCTCCAATGTTTGAGAGCTTTGTTTCACGGCAAGAAAACCCAGGATGAGATCTTAAGATGGAAACAGTGTGAGGCAAAAACACTCGCATTCCTGCTTTTAATTGCTTTAAATTTAATAAGAAGATTGAGATTATTTTTTAACATGGGAGCTATTCCACAAATGGTTAAATGACAGATATTGAAGTTAGAGGAGTGGAATTAGGTGAGATATGGTCTACATGAGGAAGAAAAGCAGATACTGTAAATATTTTGATGGTTATATAATCAATACTATAATGAAAGATAGTATATGTTGTAAAGCTGATTGATATTATCACATATTTGTTTACACATTATCACATATTTGTGTGTGTGTGTGTGTGTGTACAGTATATATAGCCATACCCTTATCACCTGAGCCTGGGGGGAAATTAGATGTTTTGTCAAGGCACCTGGTCAGTGGTGGGTTTCAAAATTTTTTAGAACCTCTTCTGTAGGTGTGGCCTGCTTTGTGGGAGTGGCTTGCCGGCCATGTGACTGGGTAGGCGTGTAAAATGTGGTGAAACTCACTTAACAACGCTCTTGCTTAGCAACCAAAATGTTGGCTCAGAAACTCTGGCATTTGAAGTGTGCAAGTCTTAAAGCTGTCAGGTTACAAGACCCTTGCACCTCTAACCCTTTAGAAAAAAAACCCAGTGGTCTTCAAACTTGACAGCTTTAAGACTTGTGGACTTCAACTCCCAGAATTCCTCCTCCAGTCATGTTGGCTCAGGAACTCTGGCATTTGAAGTATGCAAGTCTTAAAGCTGTCAGGTTACAAGACCCTTGCACCTCTAACCCTTTAGAAAAAAAACCCAGTGGTCTTCAAACTTGACAGCTTTAAGACTTGTGGACTTCAACTCCCAGAATTCCTCCTCCAGTCATGTTGGCTCAGGAACTCTGGCATTGAAGTGTGCAAGTCTTAAAGCTGTCAAGTTACAAGACCCTTGCACCCCTAACTCTTTAGAAAAAAAAATCCCAGGGTGTTCAAACTTGGCAGCTTTAAGACTTTAAGGTTTAGATAGAACTTTTAGAGGCGGGCAGGGCAATTGGTGAGCCAGCCAGTGAGCGGCAGGCGGGGCAAGCGTGGTGCGGACGGGTGGGGAAGGAAGCTGGAACTGGTTCTAAATGGCACTGTAGATTTGTGGAACCTCTTCTATAGAAGAGGTTAGAACTGGCAGGAACCCACCCCTGCACCTGGTATACCCAAATATGGGAGGGAGCATATATATGTATATCTACTGTATATGTATATGCATAATGTACACTGTATGTATGTATGTATATGTATGTATGTATGTATGTATGTATGTACTGTATGTATGTATGTATGTATGTATGTATGTATGTATGTATGTATCACAATCCCTGGCATGCCCAAATATGGGAAGGAGCATACTGCTTCCCTTTTCTATCTATCGGCCCATCCTAGGAGCCATCCAGGCAGAAAGCCATTTTTTTTTATGTTCCCTTGTTACATTTGTGTTGCATTTGTGCTGAATATATATTGAATTATCCTAAAAATATGAGTTCCAGGTGTAGTTATAAAAGAAGAAACAGACATTGCGATCTCCAGAACTTTAACATATATTGTTCCCTTAGCTTTCATTAGCCACTGCTAACATCGGCAGAGTGTAAAAACCATTAAAGAGATATCTGCCTTTATACACTATTTATCATTTTGGCCATCATCGTTATTCCCTGGGGATGAGCAGCCCAAGCTGTGCTTGATGGGAGAGGAAGGAATAGGAGCTAAACCTCCATCGATTAAGATGCCTGATATAAAAACAACAGTTAATTACAGGTGGGAGGCAGGTGGATGGGCCTTACAATGTCCAAATTGATTAATAGCGTATAAAGGCAGATATTGCTTTAATGGTTTTTACAGTCCGACGATGTTAGTAGAGGCTAACGAAAGCTAAGTGAGCAATATATGTTAAAGTTCCGGAGATATATAGATTTTAATGACGATGATGATGTTTCTATGTTAACGCCTTGGACACCTAGGGAAGACACTGCTCAACATGGAAATGGAATGTAAGACATAAAACAATAATGTATGTATGTATGTGTGTATGTGTGTTACAACCCCTGGTATGCCCAAATATGGGAGGGAACTCACTACTCCCCCTTTCTGTCTATCGGCTCACTACAGGAGACCATCCAGGCAGAAAACCATATTTTTAATGTTGCCTTTTTATATTTGTGTGGTATTTGTGCTGATAAATAAATGAAGGAAGACTAGTATAGATCTATTTCAAGCTATTTAGCTCTCATCAGCTAGCCATACCCTTAGGTTGGGCCCAGGTTCATACCCAGTAAGGGTATGGCTAGCTGATGAGAGCTAAATAGCTTGAAATAGATCTATACTAGTCTCCCTTCGTTTATTTATCAGCACAAACACCACATATACATATACATATACATATACATATACATATACATATACATATACATATACATATAACACAAACATATACATATAACACAAACATATATATATATATATATATATATATATATATATATATATATATAATTTAAAACCACTCAAATCCCTACCAACACCCATGTGTCCAAGCCAGCGTGCATCGATGGACATTATAATTAATGCTGAGTAAATTAATAATTATTGTTATTGTCGTTGCGCCTCCAATCCATGGTTCATAGAGCAGAGGAGACATGAAAGAAAGGAGGCAGGAAAAATTAAGATGGGAGGCCACCAAAGGTATAACTTAATGAACGTTTAATTATGGCTGCTGTATGTACTGCACTTAGGAGCCTAATGAATTGGTGTTATTATTTGCTTCATTTCTATACTGCCCTTCCGAAATAGCTCAGGGTATTTTGCATTAAAATATAAACAGTTCGTATAATTACATCAGTGCTAGATGGGAGGAGGAGTTGCTTTCATATTATATACTAGTCCTGTGATGGTGAACCAGGAACTGGGTATGTCTAGTTTAATGAAGAGAAGGACTAAGGGAGACATGATAGCAGTGTTCCAATATCTCAGGGGTTGCCACAAAGAAGAGGGAGTCAAACTATTCTCCAAAGCACCTGAGGGTAGAACAAGAAGCAATGGGTGGAAACTAATCAAGGAGAGAAGCAACTTAGAACTGAGGAGAAATTTCCTGACAGTTAGAACAATGAATCAGTGGAACAGAAGTTGCCTTCAGAAGTTGTGAATGCTCCAACACTGGAAGTCTTTAAGAAGATGTTGGATAGCCATTTGTCTGAAACGGTATAGGGTTTCCTGCCTAGGCAGGGGGTTGGACTAGAAGACCTCCAAGGTCCCTTCCAACTCTGCTATTATATTGTAACCTATGGCACACGTGCCACAGGTGGCACGTGGCGCCATATTTGGTGCCACGCCAGTCAGCCAGCTGGTCATATTTCGGGGGGGCCCAGGGGAGCCCTCGCCGGGCTTCAGGAAAGCCTGTGGAGGGTGGGGAGGGTGAAAAATGGCCCTTCCAACCAGAAGTTAGGGAACTATCTATTTCTGGCTTCCAGAGGCCGGGGGAGGCCGTTTGTGCCCTCCCCAAGCTTTAGGAAAGCCTCCAAAGCCTGGGAAGGGGTTGCGCGCACAAGCACAGTTGGCCAGGGAGATTGAGTGGGTACATATGTGTGTCAGTGGTGGGTTTCAAAAATTTTTAGAACCTCTTCTGTAGGTGTGGCCTGTTTTGTGGGAGTGGCTTGCCAGCCATGTGACTGGGTGGGCATGGCCAACTTGTAAAATGTGGTGAAACTCACTTAACAACGCTCTTGCTTAGCAACCAAAATGTTGGCTCAGGAACTCTGGCATTTGATGCACCCCTAACCCTTTAGGGAAAAAATCCCCAGGAGTGTTCAAACTTGACAGCTTTAAGACTTGTGGACTTCAACTCCCAGAATTCCTCCTCTTGCTCTTCATCTTGATGATGTGCGAACGGGCGGAGGGAGGGAGCTGGAACCGGTTCTAAACGGCACTGTAGATTTGTGGAACCTCTTCTATAGAAGAGGTTAGAACTGGCAGGAACCCATCCCTGATGTGTGTGTGTGCAATTTTGGCGCATCGTAAGAAAATGTTTCGCCATCACTGTACTAGTCAGTTGCCCCGTCAGTCAGAGGTAGTATTCAGCCAGTTCGGAGTGGTTTGCCCGAACCAGTAGTGGAAATTGCGAGCTCCATTTTGATTGGCAGAGACATGGCAGCCTGGTCCTTTGCTGTTTCTAGGGTGGCTCCAGGGGCCAAATCTAAGCACCCTGCGGGCTGGATGCCGGCCATAGGCTTGCATTTGACACCCCTGTACTAAAGGGACCACAACTGTGTTTTACACCAACTTTCCTTTATACAATGCAGTATAATAGCAGAGTTGGAAGGGACCTTAGAGGTCTTCTAGTCCAACCCCCTGCCTAGGCAGGAAACCCTATACCGTTTCAGACAAATGGCTATCCAACATCTTCTTAAAGACTTCCAGTGTTGGGGCATTCACAACTTCTGGAGGCAACTTCTGTTCCACTGATTAACTGTTCTAACTGTCAGGAAATTTCTCCTTAGTTCTAAGTTGCTTCTCTCCTTGATTAGTTTCCACCCATTGCTTCTTGTTCTACCCTCAGGTGCCTTGGAGAATCGTTTGACTCCCTCTTCTTTGTGGCAACCCCTGAGATATTGGAAGACTGCTATCATGTCTCCCCTGGTCCTTCTTTCTATTAAACTAGAGATACCCAGTTCCTGCAACCGTTCTTCATATGTTTTAGTCTCCAGTCCCCTAATCCTCTTTCTTGCTCTTCTCTGCACTCTTTCTAGAGTCTCTCTCTTGTGTGGCACTTCCTAATTCTTTTTCTGCCCTTTCGTTGCCTTCCTGCGTCAATTCTGCACACACACATACACAAACACACACACTCCAAAAAACCCTTGTAATGCATATTTTACTCTATAGGTTTTTAAAAGTAAACCTTGATTTGCAAATAAATCAAGTTTTATTGACGGGGGGGGGAGCAATCCTACTCTTTAATACCCCTCTTTGGGGACGAGAGCCATCAAAATAGCTCATCCAGCAGTGACCTCGTCTTCCTTCCCCGATTCCGTGTTTCCTCGCACATCTTAAAATGTGCTTTATTAAGTCAGTCAGGCATGGCAGCATCCAAAGGAAGGCATTTGAGTTTAGCTGATAAATCATCATTTTGCTCAGCTCTTGGGGAGGAAATAAATAAATAAATAAGGAAGAAACCCTGAAGACTTTTGAGCGTCTGGGAAGGGGTGATTTGCATTTTGAAATGTTCTTCTTCGGCGTTTTAAAAGCTGATTTCCTGTTACTCCTCATTTAATTTTGCTTGGAAACCCAGTTTGGCTAGGAAGGGCCCTTTCAGCCAAGGCAGGTTTTGACTGCCTGAGTGGAAAAATAAAACCATATTTTCTATTCTATTCTATTCTATTCCATTCCATTCCATTCCATTCATTTCTGTTTCTATTCTATTCTATTCCATATTTTCTATTCTGTTCTATTCTATTCTACTCTACTCTACTCTACTCTATTTTATTCCATTCCATTCATTTCTGTTTCTATTCTATTCTATTCCTATTCTATTCAATTCCATATTTTCTATTCTACTCTACTCTATTCTATTTTATTCCATTCCATTCATTTCTGTTTCTATTCTATTCCTATTCTATTCAATTCCATATTTTCTATTCTACTCTACTCTACTCTATTCTATTTTATTCCATTCCATTCATTTCTGTTTCTATTCTATTCTATTCCTATTCTATTCAATTCCATATTTTCTATTCTACTCTACTCTACTCTATTTTATTCCATTCCATTCATTTCTGTTTCTATTCTATTCTATTCCTATTCTATTCAATTCCATATTTTCTATTCTACTCTACTCTATTCCATTTTATTCCATTCCATTCATTTCTGTTTCTATTCTATTCCTATTCTATTCAATTCCATATTTTCTATTCTACTCTACTCTACTCTATTCTATTTTATTCCATTCCATTCATTTCTGTTTCTATTCTATTCTATTCCTATTCTATTCAATTCCATATTTTCTATTCTACTCTACTCTATTCTATTTTATTCCATTCCATTCATTTCTGTTTCTATTCTATTCTATTCCTATTCTATTCAATTCCGTATTTTCTATTCTACTCTACTCTACTCTATTCTATTTTATTCCATTCCATTCATTTCTGTTTCTATTCTATTCTATTCCTATTCTATTCAATTCCATATTTTCTATTCTACTCTACTCTATTCTATTTTATTCCATTCCATTCATTTCTGTTTCTATTCTATTCTATTCCTATTCTATTCAATTCCATATTTTCTATTCTACTCTACTCTACTCTATTCTATTTTATTCCATTCCATTCATTTCTGTTTCTATTCTATTCTATTCCTATTCTATTCAATTCCATATTTTCTATTCTACTCTACTCTATTCTATTCTATTTTATTCCATTCCATTCATTTCTGTTTCTATTCTATTCTATTCCATATTTTCTATTCTGTTCTATTCTATTCTACTCTACTCTACTCTACTCTATTTTATTCCATTCCATTCATTTCTGTTTCTATTCTATTCTATTCCTATTCTATTCAATTCCATATTTTCTATTCTACTCTACTCTATTCTATTCTATTTTATTCCATTCCATTCATTTCTGTTTCTATTCTATTCTATTCCTATTCTATTCAATTCCATATTTTCTATTCTACTCTACTCTATTCTATTCTATTTTATTCCATTCCATTCATTTCTGTTTCTATTCTATTCTATTCCTATTCTATTCAATTCCATATTTTCTATTCTACTCTACTCTACTCTACTCTATTTTATTCCATTCCATTCATTTCTGTTTCTATTCTATTCTATTCCTATTCTATTCAATTCCATATTTTCTATTCTACTCTACTCTACTCTATTCTATTTTATTCCATTCCATTCATTTCTGTTTCTATTCTATTCTATTCCTATTCTATTCAATTCCATATTTTCTATTCTACTCTACTCTATTCTATTCTATTTTATTCCATTCCATTCATTTCTGTTTCTATTCTATTCTATTCCTATTCTATTCAATTCCATATTTTCTATTCTACTCTACTCTATTCTATTCTATTTTATTCCATTCCATTCATTTCTGTTTCTATTCTATTCTATTCCTATTCTATTCAATTCCATATTTTCTATTCTACTCTACTCTACTCTATTCTATTTTATTCCATTCCATTCATTTCTGTTTCTATTCTATTCTATTCCTATTCTATTCAATTCCATATTTTCTATTCTACTCTACTCTATTCTATTCTATTTTATTCCATTCCATTCATTTCTGTTTCTATTCTATTCTATTCCTATTCTATTCAATTCCATATTTTCTATTCTACTCTACTCTACTCTACTCTACTCTATTCTATTTTATTCCATTCCATTCATTTCTGATTCTATTCTATTCCATATTTTCTACTCTATTCTGCTCTACTCTACTCTACTCCACTCCACTCCACTCCATTCCACTCCATTCCATTCATTTCTGTTTCTATTCTATTCGCTTGTCAGAAGGTCGCACAAGGGGGTCACCTAACTTTAAGACACTGCAGCCGTCATAAATATGAACCTGTTGCCAAGCATCCAAATTTTGATCCCATAACCATAGGGATGCTGCACTGGTCGTAACGAATGGTCCCTAAGCAAGCTGTTGTAAGTCGAGGATTCTCGGTAAAAAGCCCTTCCACCAGATTGGCCGAAAAAAAGTCAACTTTGCTCTCAGGTTCCAAATCTTTTCGTGGCTCAGGATTGGGGGGGGAGGGGGAAGAAAATTAACCCTGTGCCCCCCCCCCATCCCAACCACTCCCAACCACAACCTTGGTTCACAACCTTGGAGACACGCAACACTGTCTTGTCGTAGCCGGAGGCAACTTCCAATCCTTTCTTTTCTTCGTGCCCACTTCCTTGTTCCAATTTTATTTGGGGGTGGGGGGGGGAGGAATGGCGGGGAGGGAGGGGGATCTCATCAAGGACCACGACTTGGGTTGGAGCCGGCCTGGTCCGGGGCTCTTTGTTGTTCAGTGAGGTAAAGCGTAATGGGCTATTTCTTCCTCCAACGTTGTGTTGGAGACAATAATCCACTCTGTCTCCTCTTAATTAGAGTAAATAGCCCGGCAGTACAATAGCTAGTTCTGAGCAGACTGGAAGGCTGAGCATTTGGGGCAAGGCAGGAATTGATTTTTTCCAACGATAATGGTGTTTACTTGGGGAAAGAGGCAGCCCCCCCCTCCCCGCTGCCCCCACCCCACCCCACTTCAGTGGGTCTTGGGCCCCTCCTTAGGCTAAATTCTCTCTTGTCCCATGAATATCAAATACCCACAGGGCAGTCCAAGGCTCTAAGGCAGCTGGCTCTGTCTTTCCCTGCCACTTAAAAAGGGAAGGGAAGGATGGTTGATGTCCCTTGTCAAGTCCTTGAGGTGACAGCAAAACTGGGGTTTGTTGGGGGGGGGGGACAATGGGCTAGCCCTAAAACCTGGTTGATAAAATACAGTTCTTGAGTTCAGGCCTTTTGCAAGAGCCAAACATGCAGAATTGCCTAACAAGATAGACAGGTTTTTACAACGTGTTGGGATAAAGGCGGAATTGCCACAAGATAGCTTTATTTTAGCTTATATTAAGATGGCCTGCAAATCTAACCTAACATTCTCTCTTAATGTTTTTCCTTCCTTCCTTCCTTCCTTCCCATCTCCTGTCCCTCCTTCTTTCTTTCTTCTGTTCTTCCTTTCCCTTTCCTTCTTTCTCTCACTGTCCCCCTTTATTTTCCTTTCTTCCATCCCCTATTTCCTGTTCCTCCTTTCTTTCTTTCCTTCCTTCCTTCCTTCCTTTCTTCCCCACCTCCTGTCCCTCTTTCTTTCTTTCCTTTCCTTTCTTTCTCTCACTGTCCACCCTTTCTTTTCCTTCCTTTCGTCCTCTATTTTCCTGTTCCTCCTTTCTTTAACTTTCTTTCTTTCCTTCCTTCCTTCCCTTTATTTCTTTCTCACTCTTTCATTTCTTTCCTTCCTCCCCAATCTCCTGTCCCTCCTTCTATTTCTTCCTTTCCTTTCTTTCTTTCTCACAATCTTTCTTTTCCTCCCTTCCCCTTACTCCTGTCTTTTTTTCTTTCGCTTACTCACTTTTTCTTCTGCCTTTTCTTCCTTCCTTCCCTCTTTCCTTTGTCTCTTTCTTTTTCTTTCTCTCTCTTCCTTGTCTTCATTTACGCATACAGGCACTCAGTGGTGGGATTCAGCCAGTTCGTACCACTTCATGAGAACTGGTTGTTTAACTTTCAGAGCAGTTTGGGGAACTGGTTGTTGGAAGAAATAATTAGGGCAATAGGAACCGGTTGTTAAATTATTTGAATCCCACCACTGCACACACTGCCATCACAATGCTATTCCATCTATCTTGCTATCTAACTAACTATGCAATTCCTGAGTGAGATTTGCAGGGAGAAAAGAAGAAAGAGAGAGGGGGGAGGGAGAAAAAAAGAAAGAAAGAAAGAAAGAAAGAAAGAAAGAAAGAAAGAAAGAAAGAAAGAAAGAAAGAAAGAATCTACTAGCTATCCATGCGTTCCCAGAAATATAAATTAACTGAAGGGACTGGTTCTACATGCAAAACCAGCCCACATTAAACCAGCACTTGCGGAAGTTTTTAACTGGCTTGGTTAACTCTCTTGTGTAAACAGTCTGATTAAGTTCAAGAACATCATACCCTTCCTGTAAGAATTAAAGGGCTTCGCCTTTTCAAGGCTTTCTAAATTTCTATTCGTTCAAATTAGTCTTGATGGGAAAAAGGGCCAGATATTTTTTTCTACATGGCACTATGTGTGAGGGTCAAAAAAAGTCAAGATGTCAAGGAAACGCAGACAGAAAAAAGTCTTGCTCTTCTTAACATGCTAAAACCCAGAGCTCCCATCACCTCCAGAAGGACAGTAAGATTTGGGGATAGCAAGATAAAAAGTAAATGTAAAGGTTCCCCTCGCACATACTGTATGCGCTAGTCATTCCCGACTCTAGGGGGCGGTGCTCATCTTCGTTTCAATGCCAAAGAAGAGCCAGCGCTGTCTGAAGACATCTCCGTGGTCATGTGGCTGGCATGACTAAATGGCGAAGGCGCACGGAACGCTGTTACTTTCCCACCAAAGGTGCTCCCTATTTTTCTACTTGCATTTTTATATGTTTTCAAATTGCTAGGTTGGCAGAAGCTGGGACAAGTAACGGGAGCTCACTCTGTTATGCAGCGCTAGGAATTCAAACCGCTGAACTACCGACTTTTCTGATCGACAAGCTCAGCGTCTTAGCAACTGAGCCACCGCGTCCCTGACAGTAAGATACCTGGGTCTTATTGTCATACGTGTTGAACAAAAATGCTAGACAAAAATACATACATGGCTGGAAAATATGATAAAACAACACATTGATTTAAAACCAGAAATATTTCTATTGGGGATCTTATCTGAAACTTATAGAAAATAGAATGCATATTTAATTATTCATGTATTAACCGCAGCTAGAATTGTATTTGCACAACATTGGAAAAGTGAAGAGATCCCTACTGATAGAAGGTGATTAGGAAAATATTAGAATGTGCAGAAATGAACAGATTAACACTGGCAATTAAAAAAAAAGAACAAACTGGATATTATAGGACAGGGGTGTCCAAACTTGGGAACTTTAAGACTTGTGGACTTCAACTCCCAGAATTCCCCAGCTGGGAATTCTGGGAGTTGAAGTCCACAAGTCTTAAAGTTCCCAAGTTTGGACACCCCTGTTATAGGATATGAGAATCATTTCATCAATGGTTCAAGAATAAAAATGGAAGTTGGAAATAAAAGAAGGAGATGAAGGAAGAGTAGAAAACATGTTAAGACAGAGATCTCAATAATATTTGCATCTATTATGATGATGAGGATTCTTATGCTTAATGTTATTATTATATTCTTATTAGAAGATACATTAAGAGGGAAGAATGAACATGTTTACTATGCTCAACGGTTTAATATACTATAATTGTAAGATTAGAGAATTAATATCAATGTAGTGAAGGATATTGTAAATTCTGATGGTTATTGCACAGATATATTTGTACCCAGATGACACAGAAAAGATGGAGTGTTCATATATTTTTTTAAAAAATAAAAAAACTTTTTATTAAAACAAAAAGATTTGGGGAAGGAAAGTACAGGT
Source organism: Natrix helvetica (assembly GCF_964273705.1). Classification (NCBI taxonomy): domain Eukaryota; kingdom Metazoa; phylum Chordata; class Lepidosauria; order Squamata; family Natricidae; genus Natrix; species Natrix helvetica. The sequence goes on along the minus strand of NC_138553.1, from coordinate 6,042,729 downwards.
CGCCCTCGATTTATGACCACATTTGAGCCCAACATTTCTGTTTTGCTAAACAAGGCAGGTGTTAAATGAGTTCAGCGAAATGTTTGGCGACTTTTTTTGTCACCGTTGTTAAGGGAATTTTAATCACAAGCCCTAACATTCATTAAGTGAATCACTACAGTTGTTAAACGAGTACCCTGGGTTGTTAGTCTGGCGTCCCTCCTTGTCAGAAGGTCGCAAAAGGGGATCGCGTGACCCTTGCAACCATCATAAATAGGAACCAGTGGCCAAGCCCATCAATCTTGATGGTGTGACCACAGGGAGGCTGCAACAGTTGTGTGAAAAAGTCACAAGTCATTTTTTTCAGTGCCGTTGTCACTTCAAACGGTCACTAAACGAGCCATTGTAAGTCCAGAACTACCTGTATTTATAACTTCCATGCATATGAAGATGCAGCTATCCCTGAATATCAGAGCCAGAGAATATGAATTGTCCTCTGGTTCTTTCCGACATACTGATTGTCCTTGGTTGGTCATTGTTGGAACCAGGAAGCTGCCAAGCTGCCAAGCTGCCTACCTGTGCCCATTTGCTTTGATTGAAATGAAAGACACAGGAAGGGTAGGAGGGGAAAAAACACATCACAGCCACCTAAAATAAGTTCAGGTGTAATTTGACCAGGATGGGCCTGTTTAATCACACCTATGATTGACCTGTTTGTTCCACCAGCAAGCATCTGAGGAAGAAAGAAACACACTTCATACATCCATGGGAAGGCTTAGCAGAATAACAATAACAGAATCCTTATTGCTATTCTGTGAAGCCCTCCCATGGAGGCTGTGGGGGAACCTCAGAGATCTTCTAGTCCAACCCAACCCTCTGGCAGGAAATCCTATAGCAGTGACGGCAAACCTTTTTGGCACTGAGTGCTGAAAAGAATGAGTTTGGGGGCGTGGCAGGCCTGGGTCACTATTGGTTCCAGTGACCCAGGCTGTCAAACCATTACCAGTTCGGTCGAACCGAGCCAAACCAGTAGGAACCCACCACTCACTCTATCTATCTATCTATCTATCTATCTATCTATCTATCTATCTATCTATCTATCTATCTATCCATCCATCCATCCATCCATCCATCCATCCATCCATCTATCCATCTATCTATCTATCTCTATTATCTATATATTTATCTCTATTATCTATCTCTATCATCTATCATTATCTATCTATATCAATTTATCTATCTATCTATATCTTTCTTTCTATCTATCTATCTTTCTTATCTATCTTTATATATTTATCTCTATTATCTATCTATCTCTATCATCTATCTATCTTATCTATCTATCTATCTATCTCTATATCTCAATCTATCATCTATCTATATCTATCTCTTTCTATCTATCTATCTTATCTATCTATCTCTATCTATCTATCTCTATCTATCTATCTATTTCTATCTATCATCTATCTATCTATTCTATCTATCTATCTATATCTTTCTAGCTATCTATCTATCTTATCTATCTCTATTATCTATATATTTATCTCTATTATCTATTTATCATCTATCTTATCTATCTCTATTATCTATATATTTATCTCTATTATCTATTTATCATCTATCTTATCTATCTATCTCTATTATCTATATATTTATCTATATTATCTATCTATCTATCTATCTATCTATCTATCTATCTATCTATCTATCTATCTATCTATCTACTATCTGCCTGCCTGCCTGTGTGAAAAATGCTTTCCCAAAGCAGACACCTGGCTGGATTTACAATTTGGGGTATACCTCTCCCTCAAATCCCACAACCTACTAATTGGCTATAAATATAAAGGAAGAGCCTACCAGCTGCAGTTAAGAACCAGGAAGCTGCTGAGAAGAACCCCGAAGAATAAAGTGGAGCTACCAGAGAAACCACCTTCCAAACATCACCAGTGTCCTGTCACATGACAAGCCACGCCCCAGCCAGATCTTAGCGTGCCAAGAACAGGGCAAAGGCTGGGCTAACATTTGGCTTCCCATTTTACTGACCAATCTATGCTCCAAATCTCTGTTCAAGCAGTCTTAGATTCTGCAGAGGTTCTCTTGATGTGCTTTTGAACAAGGTGGGTTGGGAGGCTCTTGTTTGTACCGCTTTTCCCTTGAGGTTCTTGGGAAAAATATTCCCTTGTCATTCCAGTTCTACTCCAATGTGGTCAATGTTGCTTGGTTATTAAAATAAGTAGCAGAGGTGGCTGGATTTTGATAGAGCATCACAGAGGCCCCTTCCTTCCTTCTTTCCTTCCTTCCTTCCATCCATCCTTCTTGCTTTCATGCTTTTTCTTCCTTTACCTTCCTCCTTCCCTTCCCCCTCTCCCTCCCTCCCTCCTTCCTTCCTTCCTGCTTTCATGCTTTTTTCCTTTACCTTTTTTCCTCCCTCTCTCCCTCCTTTCCTTCCCTCCCTCCCTTCCTTCCCTCCTTTCCTTCCTTCTTGCACTCATGCTTTTTCTTCCTTTTCCTTTTTTCTTTTCATTTTTTTCCTTCCTTCTTCCCTCCTTCCTTCCTTTTTAGGCTCGAAATAGAAACAAATGAAAATTCCGTTTGAAGATGCAGTAACTGTATAGTTTTAAATTTCATTTTTAATCTATCTATGCCATTTAAAGCGACAATAAAGTCAGTCTAAGTCTAATAAGTTCTCACTGTCAGGAAACTTCTACTTTTTTCAAAGTGGGTTGCCTGAAGAAAGCACCATTCCGATCAAATTCTGGGTTCCCTAAATGAAATTAAGAATGTAAACAGAATACTAACCTTTTGACATCATTAGGTGGGGGCAAATGAAAAATTAAAAAGGTAAGGGAGGCAGAACAGTTTTAAGAACCTTCTGAATTCCTGGAAGCCAGCTACAAATCTGAGGTCAATATTAAAGAACAGCTCGTCATTGGGAGCATGTCTCTTTAACTGATGTTAGCCAGAATGATCACCTAACCCTTGCCAAAAGATACATTAGTCTAACGGTACATCAGCTGGGAAAGCATTAGTTTCCTCAAAGAGCCCATCTACTCTTTGACGGTTTTCAGGACCATGCCAGTCAACGCCACAAAATAAAGCCTTCGTCTTCCTGCATTTTTTGCCTTCTTGATGTTGTGGCCTGCCAGCGGCCTGCGGAGCTTGCAACAGATTCGGACAGTGAGGAGGTTGGGGAGGAACCTGGGCCAGTCCTGGAGTCTGGGGAAGGCTCGGATGAGGGCTCTGTGTTGGAGGCAGAGGGGGGGGGGCAGAGCCGTATGCCAGTTATCAGCTGTCTTCAGAGTCAAACATCAGTGAGGCTGAAGAACAGCTGGAGCCTGTTCCCAGGGTGCACATGCGCAGAGTTGCAGAACAGCTAAGGAACAAGGGTCGACTTGGGAGTAAGGCCACAGGGGGACGATGAATGGAAGGAAATAAAAGAGGAGTGAAAGGGGAGTGGAGTTTCCAGGAGACAATTCGTTCGCTAAATTGGTTCGTGACTCTCTGAGACTCCTTGCCAAGTTCTGCAGATATCGGCCTGTTAGCTCTCCAAGCCAGATAAGGTCTGTGGCTGTAAATCCTCCCTTGAAAGACTTTGCTGGATGTGAATGAGCAGAATTCACAGTAAATTAATAAAAGGGTTTTTTGTCGGGACAAGGAGTTTGCTTCATGCTCTTGGGAAGCCTCGGTCAGAACACCAACAGATGGAAACTTTGCAGAGAGCGATCCAAATTCAAAATAAGGAATCATTTCCCAATTTAAAAAAATGTGAAACAGTGGAACAGCCCACCTACTGGGGTTGTGGATGCCCCATCACTGGGAATTTTCAAACTAAGTTTGGGGTGTCATGTGTCTTTAATAATTTGAGGATCTCCACCCAAGACAGAGGATTGGACTAGAAGACCTCCAAGATCTTCTCCAAGTCTATGATTCGGTGATGGCTTATCAAGATGGTGGGATCCCCTAGGATGCATTTTACAAAGTGGGAAATGCTACTTCACAAGAGGTGCTGGTTACAAGCAGAACATTTTTTTTGTCAACCATCAAGACAGCTGCTTCCTTCCACAACGGTTATCCTGGCCTTTGAAGGTTAGGACATCTGTGAAAGTGTGTTTGTGGGCAGCCATTTCAAGTCTGCTTTGTTAAGCTGTACTTTGCTAAGTTCTCTGGAGGATTTCACTCAATAGACTCAATATTTGACTCTATTCTATTCTCTGTTCTTCTCTATTGTCTATAGTACTCTGCTCTGCTCTGCATTCTATTCTATTCTATTATTCTATTCTTTTCTATTCTATTCTATTCTATTCTATTCTATTATTCTATTCAATTCCATTCTATTCTTTTCTATTCTATTATTCTATTCTATTATTCTATTCTATTCTATTCTATTCTATTCTATTATTCTATTCTATTCTATTCTATTCTATTCTTTTCTATTCTATTCTATTATTCTATTCTATTATTATTCTATTATATTCTATTCTTTTCTATTATTCTATTATATTATTCTATTATATTCTTTTCATTTCTATATTCTATTATTCTATTATATTATTCTATTCTATTATATTCTATTATTCTATTATATTATTCTATTCTATTCTTTTCATTTCTATATTCTATTATTCTATTCTATTATTCTATTCTATTATATTCTACTATTATATTATTCTATTCTATTCTATTATTCTATTCTATTATATTCTTTTCTTTTCTATTCTATTCTATTATTCTATTCTATTCTATTCTATTCTATTATTCTATTCTATTCTATTATTCTATTCTATTCTATTCTATTCTATTCTATTATTCTATTCTATTCTATTCTTTACTATTCTATTCTATTATTCTATTCTATTCTATTCTATTCTATTATTCTATTCTATTCTATTCTATTCTATTCTATTCTACTGTTATGGCGCATAACTCAAGTTGGCCACAAAGGTGAAAGCGATTGGTATGGTGAAATTTCCGCCAGCTCTCTGTGCCGCATGAATTCCCAGTGGGATCTTCAGAAGGAATGCCTCAAAGTAAAAGAGATGTTTCTCCCAAGTCACGTCTCAATGTCCTTTTGTCTCTCCACCCGAAGACCCTTGGGAAAAAAGGAGGCCCACTTTACCTATTGCAGGTGGCTGGTCCCTCCAACAATTCCATCTTTCAGTTCCCCGACATCTGTTGCATTGTTTCCTCTCCGTCTCTCTTTCTCTCCCCCCCCCTCTCTTCTCCTCCCCCTATCCCCCGTCCCCATTGATCTGCCTGCAAAACAGACCGCAAAAATGCAAAGAGGAAGCTTTGGCACCTCGATGGCGCAGAACGGCCGTGGGGAAAGCAACTTCTGCCTGAGAGATGGCCGAAAAGGCTTACCCTGGAGGTAAGCAAGAAAAGGAGAACGGTTACAAGGCAGATTCCGTAGTACTGGTGAGAGGTTGGAAGGGGTCCTTCTGTGAGATCGCAGAGTCCAGTGCCCAGCTTGGGCACCAAGGTAAAGGTTCTTGCACATATGTGCTAGTCGTTCCCGACTCTAGGGGGCAGTGTTCATCTCTGTTTCAAGGCTGAAGAGCCAGTGCTGTCCGAAGAGGTCTCCGTGGTCATGTGGTCAGCATGACTCAATGCTGAAGGTGCACAAAACGCTGTTGCCTTCCCACCAAAGGGTTCCTATTTTTCTACTTGCATTTTTACGTGCTTTTGAACTGCTAAGTTGGCAGAAGCTGGGACAAGTAACGGGAGCTCACTCTGTTACACAGCACTAGGGATTCGAACCACCGAACTACCAACCTTTCTGACCAACAAGCTCAGCTTCTTAGCCACTGAGCCACCGCGTCCCTCGCTTGGCTCCCAAACCTCACATCAAAGCCTACCCTGACAGATGGCGGCCTAACCTTGCTCAACAGTAGTAACTATGAGAGGGATCTTGGAGTCCTAGTGGACAACCATTTAAATAGGAGCCAGCCGTGTGCAGCAGCAGCTGCCAAAAAAGCCAACACAGTTTTAGGCTGCATCAACAGAGGGATAGAATCACGATCACGTGAAGGGTTAATACCACTTTATAATGCCTTGGTAAGGCCACACTTGGAATACTGCATTCAGTTTTGGTCGCCACGATGTAGAAAAGATATGGAGACTTTGGAAAGAGTGCAGAGAAGAGCAACAAAGAGGATTAGGGGACAGGAGACTAAAACATATGAAGAACGGTTGCAGGAACTGGGAATGTCTAGTTTAATGAAAAGAAGGACTAGGGGAGACATGATAGCAGTCTTCCAATATCTCAGGGGTTGCCACAAAGAAGAGGGAGTCAAGATATTTTCCAAGGCACCTGAGGGTAGAACAAGAAGCAATGGGTGGAAACTAATCAAGGAGAGAAGCAACTTAGAACTGAGGAGAAATTTTCTGACAATGAGAACAATTAATCAGTGGAACAGAAATTGCCTCCAGAAGTTGTGAATGCTCCAACACTGGAAATCTTTAAGAAGATGTTGGATAGCCATCTGTCTGAAATGGTATAGGGTTTCCTGCCTAGGCAGGGGGTTGGACTAGAAGACCTCCAAGGTCCCTTCCAACTCTGCTATTGTATTGTATTGTAACCTTGACTTGAAAAAAAACCAGACAAGGAATAATGGATGGAAAATGACCAAAGAGAGATTCAACTTAGAAATAAGGAAGAATTTTCTGGCGGTGAGAACAATCAACCCATGGAACAGAAGCTGCCTTCAGAAGTTGTGGGAGCTTCATCACTGGAGGCTTTCAAGAATAGACTGGACTGCCATTTGTCACAAATGGTGTAGGGTCTCCTGTTTGAGCAGGGGGTTGGACTAGATGACCTATAAGGTCCCTTCCAATTCTGTCAATCTGATGACCCCATGGGAAGGGAGTCCACCAACTCCCTCTGGAATGAGTTGCCCTCTCAAGCAGCTTTTATGGTTCTCCTAACATTTGAGATGGATTTGCGACGTCTTATTTCATGTCTCATTTTGAGACCGAAAGGCAAAAGTTGTAGTGGTGCTCTCTGAGCTTGGAGGTTTGCTTGTAGGCGTTTCATTACCCAAGTAGGGAGCATCATCAGGGCTAAACTAGCCGTAGCGTTGATGAGGTTACCTAGTTTGGTAATGGAATGTCTGCAAGCAAACAACTAAGCTCAGAGAGCACCAATGACCTCATAGTCGTTGTCTTCTGCTTCTTCCTCCTCACACACACACACACACACACACACACAAACCACACTCCCTTCTAGCACTGATGATGCAGGAAACCACTGGCCATCTGCAAGCTTATTGCGCCATACAACATGAGATGAAAGGGTGCGGGGACAGAGAATAACTCATGAAAAGCAAAGAAGGAAGGAAGGAGAAGGGGAGGAAAGGAAAGGAAAGGAGAAGGAAGGGAAGGAAGGGAAAGGAAAGCTAAGGAAAGGAAGGGAAGGGAAGGGAGGGGGAGGGGAAGGAAAGGAAAGGAAAGGAAAGGAAAGGAAAGGAAGACTAGACTAGACTCAATTAGATTCTGGAGAATCAAAAGACCAAAAACAGGCACAGAAAAGGTAGAGATGTGAGATAACAAATGGGATTATGTCTAAAATAAATTAGAAGAGATGGAGCCAACTCAAATCTTTTTCTGAAAGTAAAACATAAACTGAAATGAAAGAAAAGTAAAAGGAAGGAAGCAGAAGAATCCATTATTTGGGGTGGGGGGTGGGGGGAAGCCAGGAGGTATTTAGCAAGAATAAAGGTTAGCAACAGATGGATGATTATTCCAAGATATCTCCAGCTGTACCTTGTTATATGGGCAAAATAAGGCAATTCGGATTTTGGCTGAAGGGACCGGGGCTCTTAATCCCCCTGCACAACTTTTTCCAGATTGATGCTGTCTTTGCACGTTGCATTACAAATGTGGAATTTAGGATAATTTGTTTGTCTTTAGCCAATCTTATTTTCAAAAGAACTGCAAATTTGCCAAAAACCAGTTATTCTTCCCAAGGACTTCGGATAGGCAGATGTGGATGTTTGATGGCGCTAAAGGGTCTAGGACAGAGGTCTCCAACCCCCGTCCCATGGACCTGCACTGGGCCACGACAGGTCAGAAACTGGACCATGGAAATAAGCAAAGCCCCACACAAAACTATGCCCCCTCCAGTCCATGAAAAAACACCTCTCCACGGAATCAGCTGTTGTGACCCACCAGCGGAGCTGGTAGCAAAGTCGGACAGTGAAGAGGTTGGGGAGGAACATGGGCCAGTCTTGGAGTCTGTGGATGGCTAGGATGAGGGCTCCTCATCAGAGGCACAGATGGGTACAAGGCCGTCTGGCAGTTCTCAGCTGCCTTCAGAGTAGACAGCAGTGAGGCAGAGGAACAGCGGGAGCCTGTTCCCAGTGTGCACATGCACAGAGCTGCCAGAAGAAAAGAACGGCTAGGAAATCAGAGTCGACTTGGGAGTTAAAGCCACAGGTGGATGGTAAATGGTCCCTCCCATAGGAAACAAAAGAGGAGCGAAAAGGGGAGTGGGCTTTTGCAGGAAACAATTCGTTCATTCGTTCGTTCGTTTCAGGAGTGTGAAGATCTGTCCATGAATCTCAGAGACTCTGTGCCAAGTCCTTCCTTGCACAGCACCTCATTTGGGAAATATTGATATGGCAGTTTTCCAAGCTAGATAAGGTTTGCTCTCATAAATTCCCCTTTGAAAGACTGTTTGCCAGGCCTTTGATGAATGTGAATGAGAGGAATTCATATATTCATTTAATAAAAGGGGTTTTGTCGGGACTAGGAATCTGCTTCGTGCTTTTTGGGGAAGCCTAGCTCAGAACACCAGTCCTTGGTGCCCAAAAGGTTGAAGGCAACTGGTCTAGGGTTATTTAGGGGCCAACCATTGGCAACACTCACTTCATCCCCAGTCTCAGCCACTTCACAATCAGTTTTCCTCCTCCGCTGGTTCTCCCTCGGTGATTCTCCACAGCCAATGTCCCCCGGCCCTCCGCTCCCAGCCCTCTGTCCTGCTGCAGCCACTGGTTAACATGTAAACGTCCCATTGCGTTGTTAAAGGTATCATCACAGAATGTAAGTTATGCCAAGTCAAGCTGCCTTTGGCAATTGACAGAATAGCATAGCATAGCATAGAATAACTTTATTGTCACTTGAACGTACACTAATCAGCATATATTAAAATGAAATTTCATTGCAAGAACTCTCAAAGGGTCACCACCTCCAATATACACGACATGAACATGACAAGACAAATAAATAAATACAAAATTATGCATATAACACAGAGAAACAATACAGTCTAGTTCAGATGTAATGAATCTTACTGGGTAAATTGTCAATGCCGATGCGCTTCCGTTGGGGCTCCAGACATTTTAGGAATTGCACCCAGGGCATTTATGATTATTCTGGTTGGCTGCACCATTTGTCAGGTGCTTAGATTCGATTTGGCATTTTGATTCGCCCATAAAGACTTTCCCCAGGATCTGGATAGGAAGATGAGGTTGTCTGAAAGTGATTAAAGGTCTCATCGCAGGATGTAAGCCTTTGCCAGGAGAGCTGCCTTTTGCAATTGACAGACAGAATTTTGTCAATGCCAATGGCGTTCAAGGGACATTCCAGATGTTTTCGGATGGCACCAGTTGTGGGATTCAATTTTTTTAAAATACTGGTTCTGTGGGAATGGCTTGGTGGGCGTGGCAGGGGAAAGATACGGCAAAATCTCCATTCCTTCCCCACTCCAGGGGAAGGATACTGCAAACTCTCCATTCCCGCCCCACTCCAGGGGAAGGATACTGTAAAATCCCCATTCCCCCCCCCCACTCCAGGGGAAGGATGCTGCAAAATCCCCATTCCCTCCCCATTCTAGGGGAAGGATACTGTAAAATTCCCATTCCCTCCCACTCCAGGGGAAGGATACTGCAAAATCTCCATTCCCTCCCCACTCCGGGGAAAGGATACTGCAAAATCTCCATTCCCTCCCCACTCCAGGGGAAGGATACTGTAAAATCTCCATTCCCTCTCCACTCTAGGGGAAAGATACTGCAAAATCCCCATTCCCTCCCCACTCCAGGGGAAGGATATTGCAAAATCTCCATTCCCTCCCCACTCCAGGGGAAGGATACTGTAAAATCCCCATTCCCCCCCCCCCACTCCAGGGGAAGGATGCTGCAAAATCCCCATTCCCTCCCCATTCTAGGGGAAGGATACTGTAAAATTCCCATTCCCTCCCACTCCAGGGGAAGGATACTGCAAAATCTCCATTCCCTCCCCACTCCGGGGAAAGGATACTGCAAAATCTCCATTCCCTCCCCACTCCAGGGGAAGGATACTGTAAAATCTCCATTCCCTCTCCACTCTAGGGGAAAGATACTGCAAAATCCCCATTCCCTCCCCACTCCAGGGAAAGGATACTGCAAAATCCCCATTCCCTCCCCACTCCAGGGGAAGGATATTGCAAAATCTCCATTCCCTCCCCACTCCAGGGGAAGGATACTGTAAAATCCCCATTCCCCCCCCCACTCCAGGGGAAGGATGCTGCAAAATCCCCATTCCCTCCCCATTCTAGGGGAAGGATACTGTAAAATTCCCATTCCCTCCCACTCCAGGGGAAGGATACTGCAAAATCTCCATTCCCTCCCCACTCCAGGGGAAGGATACTGTAAAATCTCCATTCCCTCTCCACTCTAGGGGAAAGATACTGCAAAATCCCCATTCCCTCCCCACTCCAGGGAAAGGATACTGCAAAATCCCCATTCCCTCCCCACTCAACGGAAAGGATACTGCAAAATCTCCATTCCCTCCTGATCATTTGGGACTCAGGAGGCAGAGAATAGATGGGGTGGAGCCAGTCAGAGGCGGTATTTACTGGTTCTCCGAACTACTCAAAATTTCCGCCACCGGTTCTCCAGAACCTGAATACTCCCTCTGGATTGCACCCCAGGCACCTATGATTACTAAACCTCCTTGGATAAAAGCTGATAAAATTAGACATGATGTGGAAAAGCAACACACTCACACACACACACACACACACACGCACGCACCTTTCACTTCTGTCAGTTTGCTTGTATAGATCATCCTGGACTTATGTCTACAATTGAGTCCCCGATTTCGATGCAGTGAACCATTTGTTAAGTGCGATTTGTTGCCCCATTTTACGTCCCCATGGTTGCCACTGTTGTTAAGCGAATCACTACAGTGATTAAACTCGTTGTTAAATGAGTCTGGCTTTCCTTTGTCAGAAGGTTAACCCAGGGCATCATCTGACCCCAGCACACTGCAACCGTCATAAATGTGAGTCAGTTACCAAGCCTCCGAATTTTGATCATGTGACCTCGAGGATGCGGCAATGGTCATAAGTGTGAAAAACGGTCGGGGGTCAGGTTTTTTCAGTGCCGGTCTAACTTTGAACGGTCACTAAATGAACTGTTGCAAGTCGAGGACTACCTGTATTTGGTAGTAATGCTGGTAATTGCTTACGGCTGGTAGCAATGGTATTAGCAATAATTCCCCGTAATAGTAGCAGTCCCAAAAAGTTCTCTGCGGGCGATCTGCTCTCCGAAAAGCTGTTGTCCAAAGAGATTCAGACACGCAATTGCTTTCTTTCTTTTGGATCCCACATTTTAGAAATGCCTGACGTGTTTGAAGTTTTAACAGAAGGACTAAAATCATCTTTGGCTGAATAGAGTCCTTAATTGTTCATTTAATTCCACTAGCAGCTCATCCCATTTTGCCCTCTTCCAAATCAAAGGAACTGTGAGGTGGTTACAGAGCCATTCCCTTACATAATTATTCTTTGCAAGTTAATTATAAGATGCTGCAATTAATTATATTTAATGATTAACGTTGAAAATGCTGGAGGAATAAGCACAAAGTTTTCCCATAATGGATAGGTTTAGACACGTTAAGGATTGTTTCTTCTTCTTCTCCTTCTTCATCTTCTCCTTCTCCTCCTCTTCTTTTCTTCTTCCTCTTCTTCTTCTTCTTCACCTTTTCCTTCTCTTCTTTTTCTTTCTTTCTTTCTTCTTCTTCACCTTCTCCTCTTCTTTTACTTTCTTCTTCCTCCTCCTCCTCCTCCCTCCCTCCTCCTCCTCGTCTTCTTCGCCTTCTCCTTTTCTTCTTCTTCTTTTCCTCTTCTTCTTCACCTTTTCCTTCTCCTCTTCTTTTTCTTTCTTCCTTTCTTCTTCTTCTCCTTCACCTTCTTCTTCACCTTCACCTTCTTTTTCTCCTTCTCCTCCTCCTCCTCCTCCTCCTTCTTCACATTCTTCTTCATCTTCTCCTCCTCTTCTTTTCTTCCTCCTCTTCTTCTTTCCTCTTCTTCTTTCTTCTTCTTTCTTTCTTTCTTTCTTCTTCTTCTTCTCTTCCTCTTCTTTTACTTTCTTCTTCCTCCTCTTCTTCTTCCTCCCTCCTCCTCTTCTTCTTTCCTCTTCTTCTTTCTTCTTCTTTCTTTCTTTCTTTCTTCTTCTTCTTCATTGTCTTCATCTTCTTCTTCCTCCTCCTCCTTCCAACAAAAGTGGAAAAATTAAAAAGAGGATAGAGAGAGTACGAAAGAAAGAATCCCGCAGGGCGGTGTCAAAATAATAATTACTGTTATTATTATATCCAAACAAGCAAGTGTATTTCCTTTAGAGTTCAATTGATGACTTCTACTGCCTCCACACCCAAATTGTTAATACTTTAATTGGGTCCTGTTCGTCATTTACTTTGTTGTTCATGTCTTCGGTAATTAAGTTTAGTTTTAATGTTATAGGCATTTGATACATATACTTGCAGCTGGATTAAGTCAAATGTATGATTAAGTTTCCTTCCATCTTCAATCGTTGAGGTGTTAGCATTACAGACTTTCCTTAATTTGATACCCTCAATAGATATTGGATTTCAGTTCCCATAATCGTTCATCAGCATGATTTTGCTGGTTGATTTGGGTTGCTATCAGATCTAGAAACCACTAGACGAGCCTGATGAAGGATATATTTTCTACCACTCCCTTCTAGCACTGATGATGTTACCTAGTTGGGTAATGAAACATCTGCAAGAAAACAAGTGAATCTTAAAACCCTGCCCAAAAACAAAAGTATGCATCTATCTATCTATCTATCTATCTATCTATCTATCTATCTATCTATCTATCTATCTATTTTATTTTATTTTACTATTTTATTATTTTATTTTATTACTTTAGTTCAGTTCAGTTCAGTTTAGTTTAGTTTGTCAAGCATGTATAAGATAACAGATATAAGCATAAACATGATTTTGAATATAGGAAATGGATACGAATAAGTGGGGACAGTAGGACAGGAATGTTAGGTACACTGGTGCGCTTATGCACGCCCCCTTACAGACCTCTTAGGAATGGGGTGAGATCAACAGTAGACAGTCAGGTTAAAATTATGGGGGGGGGGGGTTTAGAGGATGTAACCACAGAGTCAGGTTGAGCATTCCAGGCATTGACCACTCTGTTGCTGAAGTCTTATTTTCTGCAATCGAGTTTGGAGCTGTTTACCTTGAGTTTGTATCGATTGTTTGCTCATGTATTATTGTGGTTGAAGCTAAAGTAGTCATTGACAGGTAGGACGTTGTAGCAGATAATTATGTGAACTACTTTTAGGTCAGATTGTAGGCGGCATAGTTCTAGTTTTCCAAGCCCAAAACTTCAAGCCAGGTGGCATAAGGGATTCTGTTGTAAGCAGAGGAGTGGATGGACTCTTCTCGTGAACTATCCCTGGACTCGCTCATTTGTATTAATGTCCGATATACAGTGTGGATTCCAGGCACACGAGCTGTATTCGAGAATTGGTCTAGCAAAGGTTTTGTATGCCCTAGTTAGCAGTACAATGTTACCAGAGAAGAAGCTTCACAAGATTAGGTTGACAACTCTTAAGGCCTTTTTGGCCATGGTGATTTGACTACTCCAAGAAAAAGTTATTGCAAAGTACAGGTGAAAAAATACAACTTCAAGGGGGGGGGGGGGAAATGATTGGAAACATTTTGGGGAAACCAATATTTTCCTGATCTTAGGTGCCATCATCCAAAATTTTGCTCTGTGATAGTATGTTATGTTGGTGTTCTTGTCAGACAATAAGAAACATACATAGAAATCCCTGGGATAACCTAGAAAATCCACTATCAGTAGCTAACACAAATATTTTATACAGGTAGTCCTCCACACACGGCCACGATTGAGCCCAAAATTTCTGCTGTTAAGCAAGACAGTTGTTAAGTGAGTTTTGCCTCGTTTTACAAGCATTTTCTCGTTTTCTGGAGAACTGGTAGGGGAAATTTTGAGTAGTTGAAATTTTGAGTAGTTCGGAGAACCAGTAAATACCACCTCTGACTGGCCCTGCCCCCATCTATTTGCTGCCTCCCGAGTCTCAGCTGATCGAGAGGAAATGAAAATTTTACAATATACTTTCCCTGCCACGCCCGCCAAGCCAAGCCGCACTCGCCAAGCCAAGCCACGCCCGCCAAGCCAAGCCCACCAAGCCACACCCACAGAACCAGTACTAAAAAAATTTGAATCCCACCACTGGTCGTAAGTGCAAAAACATCATAAGTTACCATTTTCAGTGCCGTTGCAACTTTGAATGGTCACTAAATAAATGATTTAAATTAAATTTTAAAAAAGTAAATGTAAATGCTCCAACACTGGAAGTTTTTAAGACGAGATTGGATAACCATTTGTCTGAAGTGGTGTTGGGTTTTCTGCTTGTAAGCAGGGGGTTGGACTAGAAGACCTCCAAGGTCCCTTCCAACTCTATTATTCCATTCTATTCTATGTTGAGGATTGCCTCTACATGCCTATATAGATAGTCCTCAACTTACGATCATTTGTTTAATGGCAGTTCAAAGTTACAACATTCTCAGGAAAAGCAACTTATGACCTGTATTCGCACTTATGACTGTCCTACCACCTTCAAGGTCACATGACCACAATTTGTTCCCTCGGCAGCTGCTTCCCATTTGCAACCAGTTGCAGCGTCCTGAGGTCACGTGATTGCAATTTGCAACCTTTTTTTTTTGCCATTTTGAATGGAAAATAATGTGCCTCCAGGAGTTGCCATCATTCCTGCCAAGTTTCTTGGCTGCACGATTTAAAATTTAAAAAAAGATTCATTTAATTAAAATTAATAAATATTCAAGAAAAGGCTTCCAGCTTCTAATATCGTATTTATTCCCAAGAATGCCCCTGGGGCACTGCTAAGGTGTCAACAGGATGTTTCGGAGCACCTTATGAAGACAGTTCAACTTCTAATATATGCATGTTTTGTGCCTGGCCACACCTTCCACAGCAGGTTAATAACTTAAAGAGAATCAACAAAACTCCTGTGGGAAGAAAGGGAAATTTCCCTCTTTGGAGGAGAAGAGAAGAGAAGAGAAGAGAAGAGAAGAGAAGAGAAGAGAAGAGAAGAGAAGAGAGAATAAACTAGACTAGACTATAGAGTAGAGTAGAGTAGAGTAGAGTGGAGTGGAGTGGAGTGGAATGGAGAGGAGAGGAGAGGAGAGGAGTGGAGTGGAGTGGAGTGGAGTGGAGTGGAGTGGAGTGGAGTGGAATGGAATAGAATAGAATAGAATAGAATAGAATAGAATAGAATAGAATAGAATAGAATAAGGAGAGGAGGAGAAGGGTAGGTGAAGAGGAGAGGAGAGAGAGGGGAGGGGAGGGGAAGGGTGGGGAGGAGGAGAAGGGTAGGTGAAGAGGAGAGGAGAGAGAGGGGAGGGGAGGGGAAGGGTGGGGAGGAGGAGAAGGGTAGGCGAAGAGGAGAGGAGAAGAATGATAGGTGGAAAGGAGAGGAGGGAAGGGAATGAGAGGAGAGAGAGGAGAGGGGAGAAGGAGAAGGGTAGATGAAGAGGAGAGGAGGAAAGGGAAGGGAAGGGAATTGGAGGACAGGAGGAGAGGAGAGATCAAGTTGGAACTGAAATCTTAAGAATATGTAACAAGGACTCCTTGTCCAGTGACTTGTGATCCTTCTTTTTTCTCCACAATGTTATCTTCAGATTCTGCGGGAAGCTTTGAAGGGATAAGTGACGCCAGCCCAAAAACATGCCTAATTTCTGGAGGCTTAGCCAGTGTTAAATCAGCTGACAAATACTCTAAACATTGATTTGATTTTAATTCTGGTGCAAATCAAATTCTCCTCTCAGTGACTTGGTCTGGTTCCTCCCATGTCTGCACAGCTTGATAAGGGGGCAAGATTGGCATTCTTTCTCACGCATTGAAAGTCCTTTCTTGGACCAAAGCTGGTGTGGTAACAATTGTTACATTGGGGTGATATGTGAATTGGAAAAGATTGACAGGGTGGAAAAGTGGTGCAGGGAGAAAGAACTGGCTGGGTTGGGAGTGCCTTCATTTTTCTCATCCAGTTCCCTAGCAAATCCACATTTGAAGCTCAAATCACAACACATGCCACCTGGTCACTAAAATATCAATTTTTCAGGGATGCATGTTGGGCTAAACCATAAAGCATTCAAAGGAGTGGAGTTTGCACAACACACTAAACCATAAAAGAAGTCAACCAAGTTTAATGAGACTCCACCTTAGCCCTATATATGTATGCAAACTACAAAGTGTTCCATTGCATTGTGCGATGTGCGAACGCCATCAAAATTAAGCCAACTGGAATGCATTATACATTTGGCTTTAAAAGCTAGCCTCCTGCTTCCTGGGGTGTCCAGACACAGCCTGACCTATGATACAATACAATAGCAGAGTTGGAAGGAACCTTGGAGGCCTTCTAGTCCAACCCCCTGCCTGGGCAGGAAACCCTATACCATTTCAGACAGATGGCTATCCAACATCTTCTTAAAGACTTCCAGTGTTGGGGCATTCACAACTTCTGGAGGCAACTTCTGTTCCACTGGTTAATTGTTCTAACTGTCAGGAAGTTTCTCCTCAGTTCTAAGTTGCTTCTCTCCTTGATTAGTTTCCACCCATTGCTTCTTGTTCTACCCTCAGGTGCCTTGGAGAATAGTTTGACTCCCTCTTCTTTGTGGCAACCCCTGAGATATTGGAACACTGCTATCACGTCTCCCCTAGTCCTTCTTTTCATTAAACTAGACATACCCAGTTCCTGCAACCGTTCTTCATATGTTTTAGTCTCCAGTCCCCTAATGAAAAAGGCATGTTTTAATTTTATTCTATGAAAAAGAGGTGACACTTTCTTCTAGGGGGAAAAAACGGGATGTCAGGGTTCCAAGTAAGACCCCCCCCCCCAACGAAAGAAGACTCCAAGGCTTGAGGTTCCTCAAAGTTCCATTTTACGACCACAATTAACCTCCCAATTTCTTCTTTCTAAACAAGACAGTTGTTAAGTGAGTTTGCCCCCTTTGACAACCTTTCTTGCCATGGTTGTTAAGTGAATTTCTGCAGCGGTTCAGTTAGTAACACAGTCGTTAAGTAAATCTGGCTCCTCCATGGACTTTGCTTATCAGAAGTTCGCAAGAGGAGATCATGCTGCAACCGTCATAAATACGAGTCAGTTTCCAAGCGCCTGAATTTTAATCATGTGACCACAGGGATGCAGTCATGGTCATAAGTGTGAGAAATGGTCCTAAATCATGCTTTTCAGGTCTGTTGTAACTCTGAATGGTCATTAAGCTAGCAGTTGTAAATCGAGGCCTACTAGTAATCCAGAAGGTTTCATGAATTCATTTTTAATTCCATTTCAGACTTAACGGTAAAGGTAAAGGTTCCCCTTGCACATATGTGCTAGACGTTCCCAACTCTAGGGGGCGGTGCTCATCTCCGTTTCAAAGCCGAAGAACCAACGCAATGACTAAACACCGAAGGCGCACGGAACGCTGTTACCTTCCCACCAAATGCAATCCTACTTGCATTTTTCATGTGCTTTTGAACTGCTAGGTTGGCAGAAGCTGGGACAAGTCACGGGAGCTCACTCCGTTACACGGCGCTAGGGATTCGAACCGCCGAACTGCTGACCTTCTGATTGACAAGCTCAGCGTCTGAGCCACTGAGCCTCCACTTCCCTCTAATTTCAGACTTGGCCAGTGACAAATAAGCACATTTCTCAGAAAAGTTTTTTTCGATTTTCAAAGAAAAGAGCTGGGTTTAAAGCGTTACCTAACCGTGAAACTTGCTGGATGACCTTCAAACATTCAGTTATTTTCTCTCTGGCTCGGATATCTTGCGAATCAGTTGTCCTGGGCTCTGGAGAGGATGGACAACTGATTCATATCTGTCTGTTTCCCACCCACCCAACCTTTCTTCTTGCCCGACTTGCTAAACATGTCTAACTGGACTCTTTGGTCTGCCATAGACCTCCCGATCCAAGGTCACTTGGATCAGCAACCAGTGAGAGACAACAGCCTATAAACCCGCCCAAGCAGGAGACCCTACACCCTGAAAGTCTCAAGTGATGAAGAAAATGTTGCATCCCTCCCCCTCTGTTGAGAAGAGGCTGTTCAATTTTGACTTTATATACCATATTTTTCAGAGTATAAGACACACCGGAGTATAAGTCGCACCAAGATTTTGAAAGGTTTTGCACTCTGCAGACCTCCTAAACCCTCTGCACGCCTCATTTCTTATGGAAAATGGAGCATGCATAGCCTTTAGGAGGCTTGTAGAGTGCTCCTGGGGGTTGGGGGGGGGTAAAAACGAGCCAAAAACAGCCCTCGTTTGTGCCCTCCCCAGCCCCCGGGAGCACTCTGGAAGCCTCCTAAAGGCTATGCACGGCCATTTTGGCAAAGGGGGCGGGGTTTCAGGAGGCCACAAATGCTGTATTCAGTGTATAAGACGCACCCAGATTTTCATCCTTTTTTTTTTTAGGGAAAAAGGTGCATCTTATACTCCAAAAAATACGGTAGGTGTTAACTTCTCTAGGTGAGGTTTCCACCCCAACACTGGAGGCAAAATGATTGGTTTTTTTTTAATTGCCCTTCTCTTGCCAAGTATCAGCTGGCTGGCAGTAATATTCATAAATAAAAAAAAGTCGTAATTCTGAGATGCGGGTGATTTCGTAAAGAAAGATCCTTTCAAATGAGTAGCCTTTCCCAACCAGAGGATTCGTGGGAACAAAAAGTAAATTGACACTAAAAGAGTGAACAACTATGAAGTTTGTTCTATCTAGGGCAGGGGTCTCCAAATTGGGCAACATTAAGACGTGTGGACTTCAACTCCCAGAATTCCCCAGCCAGGCTGGCTGGGGAATTTTGGGAGTTGAAGTCCACACGTCTTAAAGTTGCCCAGTTTCTGGTTGGAAGCTATAACAGGGAACTATAATACAATACAATACAATAACAGAGTTGGAAGGCCCCTCCAGGAATTCTGTGTAGCAGGGGGTCAAACGCCCCTTCTGCATTTTATTTATTTATTTATTTATTATTAGCGTTTATATACCGCCCCCTCTCCCGAAAGGGACTCGGGGCGGTGTACAGTCCGTACCAAAGTACAACAGATTAAAACGTAGAAATAACTATATAAATACATGTATAAGAGGAGGGTAAAATATGCCAAACTGTACAGCTAATAAATAAATCAATACAAAAGTTTAAAATATCAAGTTAAATTTAAAACAATATCCCTCTAAAAACCAGTAAGAATGTATATGCCAGGAGGTAAACGTTAAAATTATGCCAAACCAGCCAGTCGGAACAGGTGTGTTTTCAGTTTCTGTCGGAAGGAGCGGAGGTCAGTAGTGGTTCTAATATCGGGGGGGAGGTCATTCCAGAGGGTTGGGCCCATCACAGAGAAGGCCCTACTCCTTGGTGTCGCCTGTTGGCATTGCCTCGTGGACGGCACCAGGAGAAGGCCCTCCCTGTGAGAGCGGATTGGCCGCAGGGATGTATGTGGGAGGATGTGATCCCGCAGGTAACTAGGCCCTATGCCATCTGTGAGAGCAATGATATGTGTTGCTACTAGAGGGTAACATGGAGGTCTTGAGTTGGCTAATGTGGGAAGAGAGCCCAGAGCTGGAGATTAAAGGCTTTAAACACATTTTATAATGTTCTTATACTGGCAACGGAGAGATGAATGAAAACATAGTTTGGCCTCTGTCATTGAGCAGCAGAGAAGTTCGACCTTGGTTTAGAAAGGAAGGACTTTCTAAACCATTGGATGTTGAAGTTTAATTTAGCCGTTGGTTTTTCTTGTTGACTAAGTGAGTTGGGTACACAGCGTTGTAAAAAATTACAAATTGTGTTCCTGCCTCACAAGGTGTTATTATCTTATAAAATATAAAAATAAAATGGGACTGGAGACTAAAACATATGAAGAACGGTTGCAGGAACTGGGTATGTCTAGTTCAATAGAAAGAATTGGCTGCCACAAAGAAGAGGGAGTCAAGCTATTCTCCAAAGCACCTGAAGGCAGGACAAGAAGCAATGGGTGGAAACTAATCAAGGAGAGAAGCAACCTAGAACTAAGGAGAAATTTCCTGACAGTTAGAACAATTAATCAGTGGAACAGAAGTTGCCTCCAGAAGTTGTGAATGCCCCAACACTGGAAGTCTTTAAGAAGATGTTGGATAGCTATTTGTCTGAAACGGTATAGGGTTTCCTGCCTAGGCAGGGGGTTGGACTAGAAGACCTCCAAGGTCCCTTCCAACTCTACTATTGTATTGTATTGTATCTTGGAAATATATTTATCAGTATTCCACTGGGGGAGCGGGACGACGATAATTCAGCTCCATGTCTGTTTTCTTTTTCTTTTTTTTATGCAATTTCTTTTTGGGGGGGGGATGTCGTCCTATTTAGCTTTGCTTTCTTTTTGTGTTTTGGGTTCTTCTTTGGAGTTCCTAGTTTAATGTTTTGAATTAAACAAAGAAAAAGAAGAAGGAAGACCATTTCACAATTTGAAGCTTGGGGAATTCCTTGGTGACTGACATTCCCAACATACATCCAAGCGATGGAGGGAGGGCGAGAAAAGGACTTAGAATAGTTCCAACACGCTAATTTGTCAGCCGGCCTGTTCAATAGACTTATTGTTATGGATAAAACACCCGCAGAATGTGTAAACTTAGAAGAAGGAAGTGCCAGGCGTTGAAATGACAGCCATTAAGTTTTAAGGAAGACAGGATGGGCAAGTTGTTTCGCATGAAGAGGGTTTACTCCCCCACTCTGCTTTCTTCACATTTATTTTATTTTATTTATGCATTTGTTTCCTCAAGCGTGCATAAGATAATAAATGTAAGTACATAGGAAGATTATGAATGTATGAAATGGATACGTATGAATGGGGCTGTTAGGACAGGGGCGGTAGGCAAGCTGGTGCGCTTATTCATGCCCCCTTTAAGGACCTCTTAGGAATGGGGTGAGGTCGACGGTAGACAATCTAAGGTTAAAGTTTTGCGGGGCTTAGGGAAGAAACCACAGAGTCAGGTTGAGCATTCCAGGCACTGACCACACTGTTGCTGAAGTCGTATTTTCTGCAATCGAGTTTGGAGTGGTTTACCTTAGGTTTGCATCTATTGTGTGCTCATCTATTGTTGTGGTTGAAGCTGAAGTAGTCATTGACAGGTAGGACATTGTAGCAGATAATTTTATGTACTACACTTAGGTCAGACTGAAGGCGGTGTAGTTCTAGGTTGTTCAAGCCCAAAATTTAGAGTCTGGTGGCGTAAGGAATTCTGTTGTGAGCAGAGGAGTGGAGGACTCTTCTCGTGAACTATCTCTGGACTCGCTCATTTGTATTAATGTCCGATATGCAGTGTGGGTTCCAGACAGATGAGCTGTATTCGAGAATTGGTCTAGCAAAGGTTTTGTATGCTCTGTTAGCAGTACAATATTACCAGAGAAGATAAGGTTAACATCTCTTTGGCAATGTTATTACAGTGGGCTCTGGTTATGATTAATTGGGAAGGAATTCAAGGAGGAATCTTTCCTGGATGGCAACCGACTAAAACTCAACCCTTCCAAGACGGAGTGGCTGTGGCTTCCGGCCTCCCGGTTCAACCAGTTGCTTCCATCTCTGGCCATCGGGGGCGTGCAACTAGCCCCCATGGAACAGGTGCGCAATTTGGGCGTCCTCCTAGATGCCCGGCTGTCCATGGATGACCATGTAACAGCCGTGGCAAGGGGGGCGTTCCATCAGGTTCGCCTGATGCGCCAATTGCGCCCCTTATTGGACCGGGATGCCCTACGCACAGTCACCCATGCGCTAGTGACGTCTCGCCTGGACTACTGCAATGCTCTCTACATGGGGCTTCCCTTGAGATGCACTCGGAGACTACAGTTGGTCCAGAACGCGGCCGCGCAGGTGATTATGGGGAGGACTAGATACTCCCCTGTAACACCTCTCCTGCGCGAGCTGCACTGGCTTCCTGTGGTCTACCGAGTGCGTTTCAAGGTTTTGATTATGATCTTTAAAGCGCTTCATGGCACAGGACCTAGTTACATGCAGGATCGCATCCTGCCCCACACATCCCTACGACCAATTCGCTCACACAGAGAGGGACTTCTCCGGGTGCCGTCCGCCAAACAGTGTCGGGGGGCGACACCCAGGAGCAGAGCCTTCTCTGTGATGGGCCCAGCCCTGTGGAATGACCTCCCCCGTGACATCAGGATTACTTCCGATCTCCGCTCCTTCCGTGTACAGCTGAAGACCCACCTCTTTCAATTATCTGGCCTGGCTCAACCGTAATTTTTCTTACTCCTCCTGACTGTCTTTTTAAATTTTAAATTTTAATTGTACATTGGGTTTCTTACAATTGGGGTATTTTAATGGTGATTTTTAACTGTCTAAATGTTGTAATTTGTTACCTCCTCCGTGCATGTGTGTCTTTGTATATATGTATGTTTATGTGTTTGTACTCATGTTTTATGTTCTATATGCTCCATTGTACGCCGCCCCGAGTCCTGTCTGGAAAGGGAGCGGCTAATAAATTCAAATTATTATTATTATTATTATTTACCCGCTCTTCACTTTCTCACTGTGTCAAGAAATCAACCAGAATAGATCTGGAAGGGACCTTGGAAGTCTTCTAGTCCAACCCTCTGCTCAAGCAGGAAACCATTCCAGAAAAGTTGCTGTCCAGTCTCATCTTAAAAGCATCCAGTGATGAAGCACCCACAACTTCTGAAGACAAGCTGTTCCACTGGATGATTGTTCTCCCTGTTAGGAAGCTCCTCCTTAAATCCAGGTTCTCTCCTTGATTACTTTCCATCCGTTGCTTCTTGTCCTGCCATCAGGTGCTTTGGAGAATATGTTGACCTCCCTCTTCTATGTAGCAGCCACCTATGTCTTCATCTTGGAAGTGAAGCAGGCTCTCCCTTGGGTTAAGACCAAGAGTTATCCCAAACAGTGAAGACATAACTATTCAAAGAGCCAATTTGGTGTAGTGGTTAAGATACCAGGCTAGAAACCAGGAGATCTTGAGTTCTAGTCCTGCTTTAGTCATGACAGCTGGCTGGATGACTTTGGGCCAATTACTAGATGATGAGGAGTCTTAGTTTTGCCTTAGCCTCCAAAGTTGGCTGGGTGACTTTGGGCTAATCGCCAGGAGAAGGTGAATTCTAGTCCTGCTTTAGCTGAAAGGAGACTGGATGACTTTGGACTCATCACCAGGAGACGCTGAATTCTAGTCCTGCTTTGGGCCTGAAAGCAGGCTGACTGACTTTGAACCAACTACGAGGAGATGGTGAATTCTAGTCCTACCTCAGGCACGAAAGCCATCTGCGTGACTTTGGGCCACTTGTTCTCCCTCACAACCACACAAGGTTGTTATTGAGGGGAAAATAGGGGGAAGAAAGTGTGTTGGATATGTTCTTGCCTTGAGTTATATATGCAGGGTACAAATAAATAAATACTGTATATTCCCAGTTTTGGCAGAGAGGATGTTCAAACACTGATCTGAAAATGTGAGGTAACGTTCCCCTCCCTCATTTTAGGAACAATGGAGGAATTGTGTGTTTCCTGTCCTCAAAACTTATAACAGTTGAGTCGGATGGCTTCTTGCTACCCCAAGACAGGATATTATTTCTTTTGACCCCCAAAATAAGTGTTTGGCCTTATTTTCAGGGAGGTCTTACTATTTTTGAGGTGCAGGAGGCAGCAAGCGTGGTTACCTCACAGCTGCTGCTGTGGTGCAATATTTTTGGGAGGAGGGCTTATTTTTAGTGCATGCGCTCAAAAGTTGGATTGGATTTATTATCTGGGGAGGTCTTATTTTCAGGGAGATGGGATAATCTCCAAGTCTTCTTCTTTCTCTCTGGAAGTATTTTCTCTGCTGCAACTGCCTTTTTGGGGTGGAGGAGAGGGGGGGAAAGAGATCATTTATTAATTTTTCCTCCCTTGGGCAGTGAAGCACAAAAAAAAACAGCCGTCAAAAGGTGCGCGGAACTGATTGGGTAGAAATACATCTTGTTTGAGCTTAGAAACCAGGAAATATTCTAGAAAGGAAGGTATCATTAGCATTTTCATTAAAAGCTGGAGTATGATTTAGCCATACCTCCGGCTTCTTGGCTTCTAAAGCGCTAACTTTATTCAGAACTTTCCAACAGGATTTAATTGATTTAGCTTTATTAACAGGTCTTTTATTACTCCTACACTTTGCTGTTCCACAGTTCCAAAATACGGCTTGCTTACAACCGCTCAGAAACCGAGATCGTTCTTCTTGATTTGGTACCAAAGCATCATTAAAAATCAGTAAAACATTCCTTTAAAAGACCTGGAATCAAATAAAAGAAGAACGCAAAATTTATGACCCAAGAGAAAATGAAGTTCTATCCCAGGGATGATTTTGATTCCGATCGTTCTGTTCTGGGATTTGCCTTTTGGCTACTCAATGGAATAGCAGCGTGTTGATTTCAGGGGATAAATTTGGGATGAAGGTTTTGTCTCGAAATGCCTGCAGGAAGGAATAACCTGCGCCGTTCTTCCTTCAAAAAATAAGAGTTGGCAACCCCAGCAATTCAAAACCATTTTCATGGCCCTGCAGTAAAGCAGATATTCATCATGGCTTTCAGAATTTAATTATATTCCAACATTTTTCCAGGTAGTCCTCAACTTACAATAGTTCCTTGAGTGACCATTCGAAGTCATGACGGAGCTGGACAAAATGACATATGACCATTTTTCACACTTACGGCCATTGCAGCATCCCCATGGTCACCTGATCAAAATTCAGGTGCTGGCAACTGACTCATATTTTATGACGGTCATAGTGTCCCGAAGAGTCCCCTTTTGCGACCTTCTGACAAGCAAAGTCAATGGGGAAAACAGATTCACTTAAGAACTGTGTTACTTAGGAACGGGAAGGATGGATGTTGAACAGAATTTTTATGTTTTGTTTTGTAAAAAGCTTAATAGAAATTACTTATATATACAGTATATATACATAAAGAACCGTGTTACTCAATAACAGCAATGATCCACTGAACAACTGTAGCAGGAAAGGTCATAAAATGGGACAAAGCTCATTTAACCACTATCTTGCTTAAGCGAGGGATATACAGGGCTCAAGGACTATATGTACTTCTCTCTGTATTCTGAAGAATCTATTGTAGGACGCGAGTCAGTGTTCAAAATTGTCTCTGGCACTGTTGTAATGCACGTTAGTAGTGCAACTGAGTCATATTTATGATCGTCACAGTGTCCCAGCCTCATGTGAGGCTAAACCACACAAAGAACAGTTGCAGGAACTGGGTATGTTTAGTTTAATAGAAAGAAGGACCAGGGGAGACATGATAGCAGTCTTCCAATATCTCAGGGGTTGCCACAAAAAAGGGGGAGTCAAACTATTCTCCTAAGTGCCTGAGGGCAAAACAAGAAGCAATGGGTGGAAACTAATCAAGGAGAGAAGCAACTTAGAACTGACAGAACAATTAATCAGTAGAACAACTGGCCTCCAGAAGTTGTGAATGCTCCAACACTGGAAGTCTTTAAGAAGATGTTGGATAGCCATTTGTCTGAAACGGTATAGGGTTTCCTGTCTAGGCAGGGGGGTGGACTAGAAGACCTCCAAGGTCCCTTCCAAGTCTGCTATTGTATTATTATTACATAGTTTTTATGTCTAGGCTACATAAACAGAGGGATGGAATCAAGATCACGTGAAGTGTTAATACCACTTTATAATGCTTTGGTAAGGCCACACTTGGAATACGGCATTCAGTTTTGGTTGTCACGATGTAGAAAAGATTGGAGACTCTAGAAAGAGTGCAGAGAAGAGCAACAAAGAGGATTAGGGGAGTGGAGGCTAAAACATATGAAGAACGGTTGCAGGAACTGGGTATGTTTAGTTTAATAGAAAGAAGGACCAGGGGAGACATGATAGCAGTCTTCCAATATCTCAGGGGTTGCCACAAAAAAGGGGGAGTCAAACTATTCTCCTAAGTGCCTGAGGGCAAAACAAGAAGCAATGGGTGGAAACTAATCAAGGAGAAAAGCAACTGAGAACTGAGGAGAAATTTCCTGACAGTGAGAATAATTAATCAGTGGAACAGCTTGCCTCCAGAAGTTGTGAATGCTCCAACACTGGAAGTCTTTAAGAAGATGTTGGATAGCCATTTGTCTGAAATGGTATAGGGTTTCCTTCCTAGGCAGGAGGTTGGACTAGAAGACCTCCAAGGTCCCTTCCAACTCTGCTATTGTATTGTATTGAATGGAAGGATTTATACTCCTGGCAGACAGCTGGTCATTTGCATCATTTTAGAGGGTCCTTGAGGCCACTTGGAGGTTTACCTGTGTCCTCAGAGTCACCTGAATTGGTGCTCCTGGTTCCTGTAGTCTGCAATTTTTCCTCTGGAAATCCATTCCTCCTCCCACACCATTCCAAGGGTGTCCGTCCCAAATTGTACAGCTAAAAATTTGTAGAGATTCTCAGTCATCCAGGTCATGGTTGTCCAAAAAGGTGCTTTTTAAGGAGGCAACTGGACTTTCTTGTTTTTTTTCTTTTGAAGACCCTGAGGACACAGATAAACGCCCTTCAACGACCCTCTAAAAGGATGCAAATGACCAGCTGTCTGCAAGGAATATAAATTCTTCCATTCCCCATCGTCCAGCCAGAGCTACTAGACATTTCTATAACAACAAACCTAGCTAATAAGCAAAATCTAAACTCAAAGTTACATCCCCCTCCTCAAGCACAAAGTCCATAAGTGGTTTCCACATAGAAACAAAAGCAATTTTGTCCTTTCCCCCCCATCAAAGCAGCCAATTTAGCCATCTCTGCTAACTCCATTAGCTTTTGCAGCCATTTTTCCATTGTGGAAATCAAAGTAAGTTGACACAGTTGAGGGAAGAGAGGAAGCACATTCAGTCTTGCAAGATTATGTTACTATAGTTTTATAATAGACATTGGTTTCCTAGTATGGTCTACTTCAACATTGACATTGTGGGGAGGGGGATCAAATAATGGAATTTTGAAATATGTATACACTAAAAAGAGGATGTATGCAAAATTACAATATGAAAGATGTTTATTGGAATGTAATTATCAATTCCAGCAAATATTAAACGAAATGTGCTCAGATGCTGAAATACACCATGTAAAATTAATTGAAGAGAGTGGAAAGGAAAGGTAGAGGTAAGGAGAAAGAGAGGAGGCAGGAGAGAGGGAAATAGAAGGGAGAGGAGAAGTAGGAGAGAAAGAAGGAGTGGAACGAGGAGAGAGGAGAAGGAGAGAGGAAGGGGAAGTAGAGAAGAGAGGGATGGCAGGGGGAAGGAAGGAGGTAAGGAGGAGGAGAGAGGGAGAGGAGAGAGGAGAAGGAGAGAGGAAGGGGAAGTAGAGAAGAGAGGGATGGCAGAGGGAAGGAACGAGGTAAGGAGGAGGAGAGAGGGAGAGGAGAGAGGAGAAGGAGAGAGGAAGGGGAAGTAGAGAAGAGAGGGATGGCAGAGGGAAGGAAGGAGGTAAGGAGGAGGAGAGAGGGAGAGGAGAGAGGAGAAGGAGAGAGGAAGGGGAAGTAGAGAAGAGAGGGATGGCAGAGGGAAGGAAGGAGGTAAGGAGGAGGAGAAAGGGAGAGGAGAGAGGAGAAGGAGAGAGGAAGGGGAAATAGAGAAGAGACGGATGGCAGAGGGAAGGAAGGAGGTAGGGAGGAGGAGAGAGGGAGAGGAGAGCGGAGAAGGAGAGAGGAAGGGGAAGTAGAGAAGAGAGGGATGGCAGAGGGAAGGAAGGAGGTAAGGAGGAGGAGAGAGGGAGAGGAGAGAGGAGAAGGAGAGAGGAAGGGGAAATAGAGAAGAGAGGGATGGCAGAGGGAAGGAAGGAGGTAGGGAGGAGGAGAGAGGGAGAGGAGAGAGGAGAAGGAGAGAGGAAGGGGAAGTAGAGAAGAGAGGGATGGCAGAGGGAAGGAAGGAGGTAAGGAGGAGGAGAAAGTGAGAAGAGAGAGGAGAAGGAGAGAGGGAGGGGAAGTAGAGGAGAGGGATGGCAGAGGGAAGGAAGGAGGTGAGGAGGAGGAGAGAGGGAGAAGAAATAGGGCATCATATGATGTATTGAAAGCAGAAGAGCAGAAATGGCAGCTTTTCTGGGTTGAGGGAATGATATAATAATGGACAATACAAAAAAAATCTGCTCAGATGTAATGGTATACTTGTGGTTATATGTATGAAATTAAAATAAAATAAAATAAACTTTTAAAAAAAACATTGACATTTGAAGATCTCCCAGGTTTGATCTAGGTTAGCTATTTTGGGATTCAACGTGTTTATTAGGATTCTTTTAATATACAGGTAGTCCTTCCCTTACAATTGAGCCCAACATTTCTGTTGCTAAACGAAACATTTACGAAGTGAGTTTTGCCCCGTTTTACAACCTTTCTTGCCACAGCTGTTAAGTGAATCATTGCAGTTGTTAAGTTAGAGGATCACATGATCCCAGGACGTAAACACGAGTCAGTTGCCACGCATCCAAATTTTGATCACAAGGATGCTGGTCGTAAGTGTGAAAAACAGTCGTAAGTCACTTTTTTCAGCGCTGTTGTAATTTTGAATGGCCACAAAGCGAACTGCAGTAAGTCGAGAGCTACTTGTAGTTTCCCAATGTCCCCCCTTGGTCTCCTTCCCAAAACTTGCTATCCAATGTAACGTTGAGTGGTGAGGAGGAAAATTCCAGCCCAGGAGTAATGGCGTTCCTTGGATTGAATTAATTCATTTTAATTAAACTTCATAAAGTCAAATGTTTACCCCGACTCATCTCGCTTTCGCCCCGAGCCACGATCTATGCAAAACGTGGCCATCAACCTCAACGTATAATTTACCCTTGGATAGCTTTTGCTTAGATAGACATTACATTATATAAAAGTTGGCTTGAAACTCAACATTAAGAAAAACTAAGATCATGGCATCCAGCCCTATCAATTCCTGGCCAATAGATGGGGAAGAAATAGAGGTAATGACAGATTTGATTTTCCTGGGCACCAAGATCACCGCAGATGGGGACTGCAGCCAAGAAATTAAAAAACACTTGCTCCTGGGGACGAAAGCTATGGAAAATTTAGACAGTATCCTAAAAAGCAGAGATATCACCCTGCTAACACAAGTGTGTATAGTCAAGGCTGTGGTTTTCCCAGTTGCAATGGATGGCTGTGAAGGTTGGACCATAAGGAAGGCTGAGCACCAAAGAATGGAGGCCTTTGAACTCTGGTGCTGGAGAAGACTCCTGCATTGAGTCCCTTGGACTGCAAAGCGATCAAACCGGTCAGTCCTAGAGGAGATCAACCCTGACTGCTCTTTAGAAGGACAGATCCTGGAGAGGAAACTCAAGTACTTTGGCCACCTAATGAGAAGGAAGGACTCCCTGGAGAAGAGCCTCATGCTGGGAACGATGGAGGGCAAAAGAAGAAGGGGATGACAGAGAAGAAGGTGGCTGGATGGAGTCACCGAAGCAGTCGGCCTGAGCTTAAATGGACTCCAGAGGATGGTAGAGGACAGGAAGGCCTGGAGAAACGTTGTCCACGAAGTCGCGATGGGTCCCACATGACTCCACAGCTAACAATGACAAGACATTACATAACCTATGCTTTTAGGGCACTGGGAGTATCTTGATTCCCTCCCTCTGTTTATGCAGCCTAGAACTGTATTGGCTTTTTTGGCAGCTGCTGCACACTGCTGGCTCATAACTAAATGGTTGTCCACTAGGACTCCAAGATCCCTTTCGCAGTTACTACTGTTGAGCAAGATACCACCTATTCTGTACCTGTGCATTCCGTTTTTCTTGCCTAAATATAGAACCTTACTCTTTTTACCATTGAATTTCATTTTATTGGATAGTGCCCAATATTCAAGTTTGTCAAGATCCTTCTGTATCTTAAGCCTGTCTTCTGGAGTGTTGTCTATTCCTGCCAGCTTGGTGTCATCTGCAAATTTGATGAGTTCCTCATTTATCCCCTCATCCAAATCATTGATAAAGATGTTGAAGAGTAACTGGGCCCAAAACAGAGCCTTGGGGTACTCCACTGCATACTTCCCTCCATGTAGATGCAGTTCCATTGAGGACTCCACGTTGAGTGCGGTTGGTCAGCCAGTTATGAATCCATCTGGTGGTGATGCTGTTGAACCCACATTCTTCTACTTTATCTAGTAGTAGGTTGTGGTCTACCTTATCAAATGCCTTCCTGAAGTCCAAGTAAACTATATCGACTGCATTCCTCTGGTCCACTAATTTTGTCACTTTGTCAAAGAATGCAATAAGATTAGTCTGGCATTCCCCATTATCCCATCAGAGCTGAAGCAGCTCCTCGGATAAGAAGCGAAACATCTTCAAAAGAAAAAAAAACAGGAAAGTCCAGTTGCCTCCTGAAAAAACACCTTTGGGACAACCATGACCTGGATGGCTGAGAATCTCTACGGACCTTCTTCTCCATAAGGCTATTCCTTATGCCTACAATGGACCTGATTATATAGCTAAAGTGAATCCAGCCATTTACAGACCAATGTAAAATTAAAATTAACCAAGGGGCGCAGCGGCGTTCACAGTAGAAGTTTATAGCGTCAAGATGGTAGCCTTAATTGTCCAGTGTGAGCACGCTGCCTTGTTAAGGTATCTGATGCTTGTTGTACCCATTTTTTGGAAGTCCGATCTGGAGCCACCTAAAGTCTTCATACATTCTGCCATGTTCTAGCAAGTGTTAAAGGCTTTGAACTTCAAATCTAGGAAGTTGGCGTTTGCACAGCATAAAAGTTGAGTTGTTTTTAAACTCGGTTAGTTGTTATGTTTGTTTTTTCCCCTGGCTGAAACCTGGTTGGTTTCTTTTCCATAAAGTGTAAACCAGCAAAGGGGTCAATGGAAGGAAACAGGTTAAGCGTGTTACACCATGTCAACACAACAACAGTATGGGGCAAGGAATTTCTCTGTCATGTGAGGACTTGAATTTTTATCTTCCCAGGCCCAACCCAATAGTTTAACCAGCAGGCTTTGCCAACAAAAACTTCCTGGGATAGAAGCTCATAAAATTAGACAAGATGTGGAAAAGCAAACGCAAACACACACACACACACACACACACACATCTGCCTTTCACTTCTGTCAGATTGCTTGTATACGTAGTCCTCGACCACCATTCAGCCCCAGATTTCTGTCGATAAGTGAGGCGGTGGTGAAGCGAGTTTTAATTCATGTTACGACCTTTCTTGCCACCATTGTTAAGTGAATCACTGCAGTTGTAAGTTAGTAAAATGGTTGCTGAGTGAATCTGGCTTCCCCGTGGACTTTGCTTATCAGAAAGCCGCAGAAAAGGAGGCCATGAGACCCCAAGACATTGCAACCGTCATAAATGCGATAGGAACCAGTGGCCAAGAGGCTGAATTTTGATCGTGTGACCATAAGGATGTCACAACAGTTGTAAGTTTGAAAAATGGTCATCGGTCACTTTTTTGAGTGCCGTTGTAACTTTGAAGGGTCACTAAACGAATTGCTGTAAGTTGGGGCCTGCTGGTAGTTTGGCAGAAAACTTCATTCTGTCCAACCCTGCTTAGAGAATTTGTTGTTATACTATGTGAGGGTCCTTGAGCCATCAGGTTCAATGGCTAGCTCTGTCTGTCTGTCTGTCTGTCTGTCTGTCTGTCTGTCTGTCTGTCTACCTATCTATCATCTCTATATCTTCTATCATCTATCTGTATCTGTCTATCATCTATCATCTCTCTCAAACTGACCACCTGTCTACTGTCTATCTATCTATCATCTCTATATAGTCTAACTATCATCTATATCTGTCTGTCTATCTATCTATCTATCATCCCTCATCTATCAATCATCTCTCAACTCTCGTCTCTCATCTCTCATCTATCCATCTATCATCCATCTCTCTCCCTCTTCTCTCTCTCTCCACATACATACATACATACATACATACATACATACATACATACATACATACACATAATTTATCTATCTATCATCTCTATATCTTCTATCATCTATCTACATCTATCTGTCTGTTTATCATCTATCATCTCTCGCTATCTGTCCACCTATCTATCTATCATCTCTATATCTTCTAACTATGATCTATCTATATCTGTCTATCTAACTATATATCTCTATATTATCAGTCATCTATCATCTCTCTGTGTCTACCTGACTATCTACATGTCTATCTATCTATCATCTATCTATCTATCTATCTATCTATCTATCTATCTATCTATCTATCTATCTATCTATCTATCTATCTACCTATCTATCATCTATCTATCTATCTATCTAACATCTATCTATCTATCATCTATCTATCTATCATCTATCTATCTATCATCTATCTATCTATCTATCTATCTATCTATCTATCCGTCTATCTATTAAATTTATTGGCTTCCCATCTTACCATAGGGCAACTCTGGGCATTTATAATATTAAAAAGATAAAACTACATAAATAAAATACTACAAAAATATAAAATATGATACACAGCCTTAGCTAAAAGATGGGAAGGGGAAGGGCGTTGGATGAGCAGGGGGAGGAGGTGGGACCTGTTATTAATCTATCAACCATCCCCAATGTGAAGTCCCTTCTTTGGAGCCCCAAGTCAGCTGACAGAGCCAGACCTTTAAGCTCTTGGGGAAAGTTAGGAAGGTTGGAGCCAACCTCCTTCCGGATAGTATGAGGGCCATCTTGGATTTCTTAGGTGGCACTTCATTCTCCATGCAAGTTAGGGCCACATTTGCAAACATCAGGATGACTCTGGAAAGAGCGCCAAGAAGAGAAACAAAGATGATTAGGGGATTGGAGGCTAAAACATATGAAGAACGATTGCAGGAACTGGGGATGTCTAGTGAAAAGAAGGACCAGGGGAGACAGGATAGCATTGTTCCAATATCTCAGGGGTTGCCACAAAGAAGAGGGAGTCAAGCTATTCTCCAAGGCACCTGAGGGCAGGACAAGAAGCAATGGGTGGAAACTAACCAAGGATAGAAGCGACCTAGAATTAACGAGACATTTCCTCTGACAGTGAGAATAATGAATCGATGGAACAGCTTGCCTCTAGAAGTCATGGGTGGTCCATCACTGGAGGCTTTTAAGAAGCATATGAATTAACAACCGGTTCATCCTGCACCAAAAATGTAGGCATGTGCATCATCCATGCGTACGCCCGGCCTTCTATACATGTGCTTCTCTCATGTGCACGCCTTGTGTGCATGCATGCGGCATCAAAAACAAAGCTAAATAGGACAGCATAGCACCAGGGCAGGTGGGCAGGTATGTGGGCCCACCCGCATGTTGCAACTACTAGTGAACCTGTCTGAACCGGCTGTATCCGCTACTGATTAGAAGACACACACACACACACCAATCTCCCTTCCAACTCTGATATTGTCAGGCCTGCGGCCATCTTTTATTTTGGATCCTTGGCCTGCCACGCTTTCTATTATTCTACTACGCATTTTCTATTGTGGGGAAATGGGAGGGGGGATGATACGGAGTGAGATGCTATGTAGCCATAACAAAATTCTTTCTAGAAAACCAAGGTCATCCTTTGTCTCTGACCGGAATTGGATGGGTGGAACTGCCAGCATGGCAATGGAAGATTGGACCATGGGATGGACTTGTGGGTGTGGGGGCAAGATCATGAACTTTAACCTGGGTGGGGAAAGCCGAGAAG
This sequence comes from Natrix helvetica, assembly GCF_964273705.1. Lineage (NCBI taxonomy): Eukaryota > Metazoa > Chordata > Lepidosauria > Squamata > Natricidae > Natrix > Natrix helvetica. The sequence goes on along the minus strand of NC_138553.1, from coordinate 6,008,802 downwards.
CTTTCAGATTCGGGTTTTCCCAGCTGTGCCAACATGGCTCTCTTAAATAATTGGAACTTTGAGCAATGCTTTTGCCTTGGACTCTGATTTACTTTTGGATGCTATTTGGAACCCTGACAATTATTGTGCTTCAGATAGAGACAGAGGACCAGACATGGAAGAAGTGCCGACCCTTTGCCGGCAGTCCTCTGGATGTTTTCAGCCCACATGTGGTTGCCCTTTGGGAGGTCCGTGATCTTCCATGGCTTCCAAGCTATGAAGATCTTCCGAGGTCTTCTCCTTCCAATCGTGAGGCGAGTTTCCCACAGCAGCTCCTATTTGTTTATGAGCAGGGAGAAGGTCCTTTATTAAGGCAGATGTGTCATAGGGCTTGTGGGCAAATTTAATCACTGAGGCCTTGCCCTAAAGAGGCTCCATCAGATGCATGTGGCCAGGGTGGCCGGCACATAATAGCAGGGACTCAGTCAGGGAAGAGCATGAGAAAAAGTTACAGAAGCTTTTTGTGGGGGAAAAGAATCTGGAATTTCTTGCACCAAGACAGCTTCTTCCATGCTTACTCATCCTGGAAGGGTGCCCGCTAACCCTTCTGTTGAATCAGTAGTGTAAAATGCCAATTAAAGAAAAAATAATAATATTCAGATGTTTAACACCTCCAGATCCCAAGCCCTCTGGCTGCACAACCAACCACGTCAACATGCAACAACGGAGTGATGAAGTGAAATGACTGCTCTGCCTTTCATCGGGCAAAGTTGGAGAATGCATTGATTGATTGATTTACAATCTATTTATTTATTTTTATAAAAGAAGAAACAGACATTGCGCTCTCCGGAACTTTAACATATATTGCTCACTTAGCTTTCGTGAGCTTCTGCTAACATTGTCAGAGTGTGAAAACCATTAAAGAGATATCTGCCTTTATACACTATTAATCAATCTGGCTATTGCGCGTGTGATAGGCCCACCCACCTGCCTCCCACCTGTAATTAGCCTTGTTGTTTTTACATCAGGCATGTCAATTGATGCTCCCCAGGGAATAACGCTGAGCTGTCTGACGTTTCTCATTTATTTTTATTTATTTATTTAGTTTGTCGAACATGTACAAGGTAGCAGGTATAAGCATAAACATGGACATGAACAAAGGGAATGAGTACAAATAAATGGGGACAGTAGGACAGGGACAGTAGGCAAGCTGGTACACTTATGCACGCCCCCCTTAGGGACCTCTTAGGAATGGGGTGAGGTCTACGGTAGACAGTTTAAGGTTGAAGCTGTGGGGGTTGGAAGATGTAACAACGGAGTCAGGTAGAGCATTCCAGGCATTGACCACTCTGTTGCTGAAGTCGTATTTTCTGCAATCGAGTTTGGAGCAGTTTACCTTGAGTTTGTATCGATTGTTTGCCCATGTATTATTGTGGTTGAAGCTGAAGTAGTTGTTGACAAGTAGGATGTTGTAGCAGATAATTTTGTGCTCTGTGCTTAGGTCAGACCGTAGGCAGCGTAGCTCCAGGTTGTCCAAGCCCAAAATTTTAAGCCTGGTGGCATAAGGGATTCTATGTTGAGCAGAGGGACGGAGGATTCTTCTCGTGAAATACCTCTGGACCTGCTCAATCGTATTAATGTACGATATACAGTGTGGATTCCAGGCAGATGAACTGTATTCGAGAATTGGTCTGGCAAAGGTTTTGTATGCCTGAGTTTGCAGTACAAAGTTATGGGAGAAGAAGCTTCCTCTCTAAAGCCATCTGGGTTATACAGCTAGTCCTTGGCTTACGACCATACTAAATCCACTTTTTCTTGGAAGACATTTCGCTTCTCATCCAAGAAGCTTCTTCAGCTCTGACTGGATGGGGGGATGGAAGGATTTACACTCCTTACAGACTGCTCGTCATTTACGTTCTTTTAGAGAGTCGTTGAGGCCACCTGGAGGTTTATCTATATCCTCAGGGTCATCTGAGTTGTGCAAATGGGTGTGGGGGCTTCTTGGAACTGTTGAAAGGACTGTGTTGTAGATTGGAGATAGATTAACAGATTAACAGAGTTGGAAGGGACCTTGTAGATCATCTAGTCCAACCCCCCTCCCCTGCCCAAGCAGGAGACCCTATACCCTGAAAGTCTAAAGTGATGAAGATAATGTTGCATCCCTCTCCCTCTGTTGAGAAGAGGCTGTTCAATTTTAATTTTATATACCATATTTTTCAGAGTATAAGATGCACCGGAGTATAAGACGCACCAAGGTTTTGAAAAGGCAAATTTTTAAAAAAGGTTTTTGCACTCTGCAGACCTCCCAAAAATGCCCCGTTTGTCATGAAAAAGGGTCCAGTTTTTTTTTCCAAAATAAGGGCATGAATAGCCTTTAGGAGGCTTGTAGAGTGCTCCGGGGGGGGGTGGCAAAAATGAGCAAAAAACGGCCCGTTTTTTGCAAATGCATGCATAGCCTTAAACAGACTTATAGAGTGCTCCTGGGGGTTGAGGGGAGGGCAAAATTGAGGAAAAAGCAGCCTGTTGTTCGCCAACCTCCTCACTGTCCAACTCTGCTCCCAACTCCACTGGCCTCTGGCGAGACACAACACCTGGATATCTTGAACAGAAGCTCACTCCCAGCCTAGATTGGAGACTGACTTTGTCAGTCAATATGAGGAACTGGCCTCAACACAAGCACCTCATCCAACCTAGAAGGTTGGTGAGAGTCCAGGTGAATCAGAGCGATAAAATGGGTAGGTTTCTTTTCCCTCTGGTTAACGATTCCCTTTGATGTGAATGGGAATTTGAACTTTATGAAAGACTCACATACCAGGAGAGATGAATAATACCTTCATGTGTGAAGTGAGTTTGCCTAGGTTGCAAAAAAATGAACAAAGAGTTTTTAATCATGATATTTTATCCATCTGATGATGTTATCCTTTCAGTCATGTCCAATTCTTGGGAATTTTGTGGACCAGGTCTCTTCAAATCTTCCAATCTTTTTGCCCTACTTCTTTGAGTTGTTCTACGCTCTGACTAGATGGGATGCAGTGGCTCAGTGGCTAAGACGCTGAGCTTGTCGATCAGAAAGGTCGGCAGTTCGAATTCCCTATCTTCCTTCTCTCCTCTTCCTCTCATCTCCTTTCCTTTTCTCCCTCCCTCCCTTCTCTACTTCCTTCCTTCCTCCTTTCCCTTCCTTCTTCCCTCACCTCTCCCCTCCTCCTCTCTTCCTCTTCCCCTTCCTACCCACTCTCCTTCTCTCTTTCTCTCCTTCTTCCTTCCATCTTCCTCTCCTCCTCTCTATCTTCCTTCCCTCCTCTGCCTCTCATCTCCTTTCCTTTTCTCCCTCCCTCCCTTCTCTACTTCCTTCCTTCCTCTTTTCCCTTCCTTCTTCCCTTACCTCTCCCCTACTTCTCTTTACCCCTTCCCCTTCCTACCCTCTCTCCTTCTCTCCTTCTCCCTTCCATCTTCCTCTCCTCACCTCTCCCCTCCTTTTCCTCTCATTTCCTAGGCATTTCAATTTTGATCATGTGACCATGGGGTTAATGGTCATAAGTGTGAAAAACGGCGATAGGTCACTTTTTTTCGTGCTGTTGTAACTCCGAACAGTCACAAAATGAATTGCTGTAAGTCAACAATTAATAAGACTACCAAATGCATCCGATGAGGGAGGTTTTTCCTCTTTAGTGAAATTTAGAGAATGTGCATATAATTTTTTAGAATTTCTTTAAATATAGAAATTTATTCCATTTCTATAGCCACCCATCTCAATCAATGTCTCTGTGCAGCTTACAATTCCTGTCATTATTCTTCTTTTATTATATTTTACGGTTCTGGTGCTAATACTCTTTGTTGCTTTGAGCACCAAGGAGTAGAAAGTTGAGATACAGAGTTAATGTTCCAAGAAATAAATATTTGCAACCAATGCATGGGAAAAGGCGGCAGCCATGCACAGCAGTAGAAGTGAAATAACAACTCTGGAACTAAAAATTGTCTTCTCATTAAATCGTGGGCATTTCCACCTAAAAAGGGATTATGAAAGAAAGCAGAAGGAAGCTTTCTCTGGGTTGGAAAGCCACAGAAGAAGCTAGCTATAGATCTGCCAGAAGAGTGCCTCTCAACCTTGGCAACTTTAACAGAGGTGGACTTCAACTCCCAGAATTCTCGGAGTTGAAGTCCACCTATCTTAAAATTGCTGTGGCTAAAAAACACCGTGGTAGAATGAAGGGCCTAGGGCAGGGGTCAGCAACCCGCTGCTCTGGAGCCGCATTTATTCCATTTCTATAGCCACTACTGCTGCGGCTCCCTGTCGCCAATCAGTTCCACAATTGATACGGCTTTCGGTTAGGACAGATAGAAGAAAAAGGATGCCGCACTAGGAGGAGACTCTATGGTGGGGGAACCAGACTTCCAGTCCAGAATTGAATGGAGGGGGCTTCCGGTTAGGACCTTGGTGATTCTTTGAGAGTTTACGGTTGCCAACCCCTGGCCTAGGGATAACAACATGATCCGCCAAATAGTATTAAGCTATAACTAAGCCAGATAATGAGGAATGCTGGGAAATGTAGTTGAGTTTTCAAAAGCAAAGATTCCCTCCCTCACTGGCCCTGGAGATATCCTGAAAGGATCCATATTCTCTGAGAATAGGACTTAGGACAATAGGACGTAGACTTATATACCACTTTACAGTCCTCTCTAAGCAGTTTACAGAATCAGCATATTGCCCCCCCAACAATCTGGGTCCTCATTTTACTCACCTCGGAAGGATAGAAGGCTGAGTCAACTTTGAGCCAGTCAGGATCGAACTCCTGGCAGTAGACAGACTTAGCCTGCAATACTGCAGTCTAACTACAACACCGCACCTGCCTTCCTGCCTGCCTTCCTGCCTGCCTGCCTCCCTCCTTCGCACTTAGCAATAGCACTTACTTATATACCGCTTCACAGTGTTTTACAGCCCTCTCTAAGCAGTTTCCAGAGTCAGCCTATGGCCCCCAACAATCTGAGTCCTCATTTTACCCACCTCGGAAGGAGGATGAAAGACTGAGTCAACCTTCAGCCTGGTGAGACTTGAACTGCCAAATTGCAGACAGCTGGTAATCAGTAGAAGTAGCCTGCAGTACTGCACTCTAACCACTGTGCCACAGAGCAGAACAGAACAGAATAGAACAGAACAAAACAGAATAGAATAGAATAGAATAGCAGAGTTGGAAGGGACCTTGGAGGTCTTCTAGTCCAATCCCCTGCTTGGCAGGAAACCTTACACCACTTCAGATAAATGGTTATCCAACGTCATCTTAAAAACTTCCAGTGTTGGAGCATTTGCAACTTCTGGAGGCAAGTTGTTCCACTGGTGAATTGGTCTCATTGTCAGGAAGTTCTAAGTTGCTTCTCTCCTTGATTAGTTTCTATTCATTGCTTCTTGTCCTACCTTCTGATGCCTTGGAGAATAGTTTGACTCCCTCTTCTTTGGGGCAGACCCTGAGATACTGGAACACTGCTATCATGTCTCCCCTGATCCTTCTTTTCATTAAACTAGACATACCCAGTTCCTTCATATGTTTTGGCCTCCAGTTTTCCTTGAAGACGTTTCACTTCTTCTCGCCCAAGAAGCTTCTTCAGTTCTATCTAACGCGTTAAACCAGTGTTTCCCAACCTTGGCCACTTTAAGACAGGTGGACTTCAACTCCCAGAGTTCCTTCTATCTGAAGGTTCCTGTGACTGTGGTAGAACGATGTTTCCTACCGAAGTCAAAAGGCCAAAAGGCCCCTGTAGCAATGAATAAGAAGCAGCTAGGTCTGTCTACCCTATCAACATGTTGCATCATATAGAACAGTCAATGTGGGTGGCCTAGAGAGGTAAGATAGGTGCCCTTCACCCCTGTGGCTGGGAGGCAATCCATTGAAGTGCCAAGTTCATGAACTTCCCCAACTCAAGGCCAAGTGTGATCTCTTGATAGATCCATGATGCTACTTACGTTTTCCCTCTGGTCCTTCACTGTTTTCATACACCCACCAATCCTCCAGCAAACCTAGACAAGTCCCTATCATTTTTCATTCTAATTGAGGTGGAAAACCCAGATGCCTGGCTTTGTGTTAAATGTAACAACAGGGTGAAAATTATGGCTGGGTGGGGAGGGAAGACAAGAGGCCTTGCCAGTGAGATTAGCCTCCAGATCAGCCCTCTCGCCCTTAAATTAGACCTCCCATGTTTCAAATGGTTAAGAGAGGGAAGGAGTCCCTTCCTTCCTGCTCTGTATGTCTAGAGGGGGTTTCCTCCCTTATCAGCGTCTTTAGTGTGAAATATAAGAGGTTATAACAAGTTCAGATGCTGAACCGTCAAACTAGGGTTCACCTTAGGGAGGAAACAGCGGAGAATTCCTGTGAACCTGACACGTGGAAAAATCGGCCATCGACAAGACAAAGAGATAAACGACATCTACCTACCACTCAAAAGAGACAATCGGAAAGCCCAAAAGAAACATCTCTTCGCAGCGATCAACAACTGTATGAGCAAAGATTAACACCAAAGTTTACACTAGACCAGGGGTCGGCAACTTTAAACACTCAAAGAGCCACAAATGTCCTAACCGGAAGCCCCCCCCCTTCAATTCTAGAGCCGGATGGAAGTCCAGTTGCCCACCAAAGAGTCTCCTCCTAGTGCACTGTCCTTTTTCCTCTACCTGTCCTAACCAAAAACCCTATCAATTGTGGAGCTGACTTGCAATAGGGAGCTGCAGAAGAGGGATGAAAGAACCACAGGCAATTCCAGAGCCAAGGGTTGCCAATCCCTGTACTAGATCGACAATTGGGGTGAACTATACCCTAATCAAGGAACTACCAACTCTGACAAACAAAGAATAAACAACCTGCTTTTTTTCCTGTAGACATTTCATTACCAAACTAGGTAACGTCATCAGTGTTGTCATCACCTAGCACTGGTGATATTACCCAGTTGGGTAATGAAACGTCCACAAGAATACATCCACCTTAGAGAGCACCAAGGACCTCACAGCTCAACCCTGAGCTGCAAATGTTCTCTTCCATTGGTACCTTAAAACTCTATCTGCCATTTCCTAAGATAAGGCAGGCAGTCTGGCAAGATTCTTGTAAACCAGTAATCAACCAGCAATCAACACTGAAGTAATTTATTTGACCGATTATCGCACCGTTCTGATAGCTTGCATTTAACAAATAGCATCCTTTTGGGGATGTAGCATATATGTTTTTGGATAAGCCCATCTGGGGATAAAAAGCAGAAACCAAATGTAAGGGTGTATTTTGGAATCTAATCCTCTTGGCTTCTCTGCAAGTACATACCGTATACCCCTAATGTACTTTTTCTTTAGAGAATTCTGTGTGCAAGAAATAAAATGGGCATGCACGCATATGTTTAAAATCACACTTTCTGTTTCGTGAATATCTCACGGTGTAATGGACATCCTAGAATACTACTGAATCTTACAGCGTCGTGATTTGAGTTTGGCAGCCTAGAAATCAAAGGGGGGAAGAAGGAGATGGTGTTTTACATCCAGTGTGTTCGCTATCTTAACACTCTTTGTTTTATATCCAAAAACATCCTTATCTTCACGCAAAAGAAATATCCTACTATGGAGGGGGTGGGCTGCTACGTCTTCTTATCACCACACAGAGAGAACATGAATTAAAAACACAAAGAGCCTTCCCTTTCTTAATCTGGAGCATAAATTAAGTCTAGGAAATGGCTTTCAAGGTATCTTCTGCCATCTTAAAAACCTTCTCCTTGACCTGTGTAGACTTAGGCTGCCCAAGGCTTGGGATGGGAGGAATTTGACTTGCTGAGTCTCATCCAAATCTCCTCAAGCATTTGACACATTTTTTTTTATTTTTTTAATTTATTGTAGAAAGGTTGGGCTGCAGCTTGGCACATTCAAAATGATTTTTCAAACTTTGGAGTGGTTGGTTGGATGCTCCTCATCAATTCTAGAAGAGAATAATAGAATAGAATAGAATAGAATAGAATAGAATAGAGGAGAGGAGAGGAGAGGAGAGGAGAGGAGAGGAGAGGAGAGGAGAGGAGAGGAGAGGAGAGGAGAGGATAGAGGATAGGATAGAGGATAGGATAGAGAACAGGGATCAGGGATCAGGGAACAGAGAATAGAATAGAATAGAATAGAATAGAATAGAATAGAATAGAATAGAATAGAATAGAATAGAATAGAATAGAATAGAATAGAATGCAATGCAATGCAATGCAATGCAATGCAATACAATACAATACAATACAATACAATACAATAGAAGAGTTGGAAGGGATCTTGGAGATCTTCTAGTCCAAACCCATACTTAGGCAGGAAACCCTATACCATTTCAGACAAATTGTTGTACAATCTCTTCTTAAAAACTTCCAGTGTTGGAGCATTCACCACTTCTGGAGGCAAATTGTTCCACTGGTTAATTGTTCTGTTAGGGAATTTCTCCTTAGTTCTGGGTTGCTTCTCTCTTGTTTAGTTTCCACCCATTGCTTCTTGTTCTACCTTCAGGTGCTTTGGAGAATAGCTTGATTCCCTCTTCCTTGTGGCAACCCCTGAGATATTGGAAGGCTGCTATCATCTCACCACCTAGTCCTTCTTTTCATCAACTAGAATACCCAGTTCCTCGTTCTTCATATGTTTTAGCCTCCAGTCCCCTAATCATCTTTGTTGCTCTTCTCTGCACTCTTTCTAGAGTCTCCACATCTTTTCTACATCGTGACGACCAAAACTGGATGCAAATATTCCAAGTGTGGCCTTACCAAGGCCTTATAAAGTGGTATTAACACTTCACGTGATCTTGATTCTCTCCCTCTGTTGATGCAGCCTAGAACTGTGTTGGCTTTTTTGGCAGCTGTAGCACACTGCCAGCTCAGATTTATTTCTTGGATCTATATTCTGCATTTCCTCTGGGGGTTCAAAAATGTTTTTTTTTCATTTATTCCTGTAAAGGAAGTTAAACTGACTCACATTTATGACGGTTGCAGTGTCCCAGTATCATGTGATCCACTTTTGCAAACTTCTGATGAGCAAAGTCAAGTGAGGAAGCCAAGGTCACTTAACAACTGCAGTGATAAATCGACAACTGTGGCAAGAAGCGAGTCTTGAGGGACCATTCTGGGAGGAGTTTGACTCTGTTGCCCCCGAGGATTTGGACAGGCTGCGTGGACGGCTGCGACCCACCACTTGTTTAACGGACCCGTGCCCCTCCTGGCTGGTACTGGCAGCCTGGGAGGTGACACGAGGCTGGCTCCTGGGCCTGGTGAGCGCCTCACTGAGTGAGGGATACTTACCAACCGCCTTGAAAGAGGCGGTGGTGAGACCCTTGCTCAAGAGGCCTGCGCTCGACCCAATGGAGCTAGCTAACTATCGTCCAGTCTCCAACCTCCCCTTTCTGGCGAAGGTTGTCGAGAATGTGGTGGCGCAGCAGCTCCCGCGACACCTAGACGAATCCGACTATCTAGACCCACGCCAGTCCGGCTTCCGACCCGGGCACAGCACTGAGACAGCCTTGGTCGCATTGGTCGATGATCTCTGGAGGGCCAGAGATAGGGGTTGCTCCTCTATCCTGGTCCTATTAGACCTCTCGGCGGCTTTTGATACCATCGACCATGGTATCCTATTGCGCCGGTTGGAGGGGATGGGAGTCGGAGGCACCGTTTTGCGGTGGTTCGGCTCCTACCTCTCCGACCGGAAGCAATGTGTGTTGACAGGGGGGCAGAGATCGTCCCTGAGGCCACTCACTTGTGGGGTGCCACAGGGGTCGGTCCTCTCGCCTCTCCTGTTCAACGCATATGTGAAGCCGCTGGGTGAGATCATCCGTGGTTTTGGGGTTGAGTACCATCTTTACGCTGATGATACTCAGCTGTATATTTCAACCCCAAACCACCCCAACGAGGCTGTCGAAGTGATGTCCCGGTGTTTGGAAGCCGTCGGGGTCTGGATGGGGGACAACAGACTTAAGCTCAACCCCTCCAAGACCGAGTGGCTGTGGTTACCGGCGCCTCGGTTCAGCCAGCTGACTCCATCGCTGGCCATAGGGGGCGAACAATTGTCCCCTGTGGAGCGGGCGCGCAATTTGGGCGTCCTCCTTGATGCCCGGCTGTCAATGGAGGACCATGTGGCAGCCGTGGCAAGGGGGGCGTTCCACCAGGTTCGCCTGGTGCGCCAATTGCGCCCCCTACTGGACCGGAGTGCCCTGCGCACGGTCACTCATGCGCTGGTGACGTCTCGCCTGGACTACTGCAATGCTCTCTACATGGGGCTTCCCTTGGGACGCGTCCGGAGACTGCAGCTAGTTCAGAACGCAGCCGCGCGGGTTATTATGGGAAGTACACGTTACTCCCACGTAACACCTCTCCTGCGCGAGCTGCACTGGCTACCTGTGGCCTTTCGGGTGCGTTTCAAGGTATTGATCACCATCTTTAAAGCGCTCCATGGCAGTGGACCTAGTTACCTGCAGGATCGCATCCTACCACACACGTCCCTGCGACCTATCCGCTCACACAGAGAGGGGCTCCTCCTGGTGCCGTCTGCTAGTCAATGCCAGCGGGCGACACCTAGGAGCAGATCCTTCTCTGTGATGGGCCCAACCCTCTGGAATGACCTCCCCCCTGACATTCGAACTACCACCGACCTCCGTTCCTTCCGGCAAAAGTTAAAGACTCACCTATTTCAATCAGCTGGCCTGGCACTTTCTTAGTTCTACCTCCCGGGGATTTATTCATTTTAATTGGGTTTGGGGTTTTAAAAAGTTTTTAATACACTATATACTATATTTAATATTTATTATTCTATGTACAGTCTTGCAACCTCCTCCACCTACGTATTTAATTATTTAACTGTTTTGTATGTATTTTATAACGTATTTTAGTGACTGTACACCGCCCCGAGTCCCTTTCGGGAGAGGGGGCGGTCTATAAATATGAATAATAAATATAAATAAATAAGAAAGGTTATAAAAGAAGGCAAAATTCACTTAATTGTCTTGCTTTTGCAACTGAATGATTGGGCTCAATTATTGTCGTAAGCCGAGGACTGCCCTTAAAAGCTTCAAATTTAAAAAAAACCTTCCCCTCTATATGTCGCTTTCAGAAATGTACACAACAGCACTCACAATATTGTTGCTGTAAACTTCTCACCAATAAATGCACGTGCTTCTTTTGTGCAGATTTTTGACAAGGAAAAGACAGATGTTTGTGAATGTCATTCATCGCTAGTCAAATTTGAAGGAGTTTGAAAATCCAGAGCAAATAACATTCTCTTGTTGCCCTCACCATCAAGGAACCGAATAACCCCATTTTCCATATTCACACAAAATGTGAATGAAATGGGCTGGAAATGACACATCATATTTTTTAAAAAAAAGAAGTCACAACGCCTAAGTACGCTTTGCACTTTAGCCAAGACACCTGCTGGATTTTGAATTTATTTGGATAAGCTTTTTCAGCAAACACAGCTGCTGTGACCCTAAATGTAATATATATATATATATGTTTTCACTATATATCTTTTTTTGAGATGATGGGTCATTGTTGAAATCCAAACAGTATATAAATACCTATACGCCAGTATACACGGTAAGATCAGATTAAAACTTGGAACACTTTCTATAATAATTTGATTTGTTGCATTTATCACAATTAAAAAAGATAAAAAATACTACAAACCAGAAAAACAAGAGTTAAAGAGGAAAAAAAAGGGCACAAAATTAAAAAGACAGAAAAGCTAGAAAAGGAAAGAAAAGAAATGTAGAAAGAAGTGACTACCCCTTCATCACAAGTACAGATAGTCTTCAACTTACAACGGTTCATTTAGTGACCGTTCAAAGTTACAACAGCACAGGAAAAAAATGACTTATGACCATTCTTCACACTTATGACCGTTGCAACGTCCCCATGGGCACATGATCAAAATTCAGACGCTTGGCAACTGACTCATATTTATGACGGTTGCAGTGTCCTGGGGTCATGATCCCGTTTTATTACCTTCTGAAAAGCAGAAGTCAAGGGTGAAGCCAGGTTCCCTTAACAATCTTAACAACTGCAGTGTCTCACTTAACAACTATGGCGAGAAAAGTCGTTAAATGGGGCAAAAGTCGTTAAATGGGGCAAAACTCCCTTAACAAATGTCTCATTTAGCAACATAAATGTTGGGCTCCAACATTTTTGTTTATACCAGTAGTCCTCATCTTATGACCATTGTGGTCATAAGATGAGGACTACCGGTATAAACAATTTTAGTAACATATCACCTTTTTTCAAAAAATACAACACATGAGACGCGTCTTCCTATATAAATTCCCAATCAGCAAAATAAACTTTTTTTGGGTTCTGTCCAAAGAACGACATGCATTTTTAGATGCATGATAAGAATATTGTTAACACTATTGTGTAGATTTCGGAAAGCTTCATAAAGAGAAAAGAGGGGCTTTTTTTCTATTTGAAGCTTGCATTACAAAAATCGCCTAACCAAAAAAATGGAACCAGGAAAAAAAGAAGAGCTGGGGAAAAAAGAAGCTCAAAGGAATATTCACGTTGTAAAACGGGACAAAATTCATTTAACAACCATCTTACTTAACAGAAATTCGGGGCTCAATTATGATTGTAGGTTGAGGACTATCTATAGTAGTGTAGGAAGTTAGCGCCCATCCTTCTCCTAGAAACATGAGATATTTTAGGAAATATTAAAAGGACAGAATATTCCCCCTAAAAGGGAGGCAGAAACTCAGCCCCTCCCCAACCTTTGTCAATGGGCCATTAAGGCCTGAGCCAGTCTATTCTGCATAACAAAGATCTACCTCCTTCAGGCACAGCCATAGGAGGAATTGCCCAAGGCCCTTTCATTACATTATCACCCAGCAAGTGTCAACCAAGCTTGGGACTCAGGATAGCCTATAGAGTTGCCCCTGCGTGGCCCCATGGGAGTCTGACAGCCAATCAGAATGCAAGCTCAAATACAAAAACTCAGAGAGGGCATAAAACCAGGGACTTTCAGCATCTCTTCCCTTTTTCTCCAGAACCTCAAACCTTTTTTCCAAGCAACTTCCATGAATCCAGTGTCTTTTCCCCCACTTGGAACTGAACCCAGAATTTCTCCCAACAGTAGAATTAATTTTTTTTAAAAACCCAAGTAAGTTCAAGAGCCAAATAAATCCGAGATCCAGACCATGTTTTGCCCCCGCGTTCAAAATTTACTTAGGAGTAGTGATTTTTTTTAAGGGTTTTTTGTGATTTGTGTGTGTGTGTGTATAGTTCGGAGAACCAGCAAATGTGACCCCTGGCTGGCACCAGAATGGGGTGGGGAGGGAATGGGGATTTTGCAGTATCCTTCTCCTGGAGTGGGGAGGGAATGGGGATTTTGCAGTATCCTTCTCCTGGAGTGGGGAGGGAATGGGGATTTTGCAGTATCCTTCCCCTGGGGTGGGGAGGGAATGGGGATTTTGCAGTATCCTTCCCCTGGAGTGGGGAGAGCATGGGGATTTTGCAGTATCCTTTCCCTGGAGTGGGGAGGGAATGGGGATTTTGCAGTATCCTTCCCCTGGAGTGGGGAGGGAATGGGGATTTTGTAGTATCCTTCCCCTGGAGTGGGGAGGGAATGGGGATTTTGCAGTATCCTTCCCCTGGAGTGGGGAGGGAATGGGGATTTTGCAGTATCCTTCCCCTGCCATGCCCACCAAGCCAGTAGAACCAGTAGCAAAAAAAAACCTTTGAATTTCACCACTGTTCAGTGTCCCCAATCATTGAATATAGTTGCGCTTATTCTTCAAAGTTATGAGAAACAAAGGCCAACCTAGCAGAAGATCGACAGGTTGCGCAAAAATTTCTGTAATCTCTGTCAACTTCAGATCTAACAGAGGTGTCTGGAGGATGTGGTCAAAGATGGTGACCACAACAGTGCGATCAAAGTTCCATCTTCTTCTCTTTTCTCTTCTGAGTCATGATGCAAATAAAAATGGATGTATTGCATTACCTTAGCCATCGTCTTTATTTATTTTTTCAACCATACCACACAGAGGCTGCAGGATTTGGGCATGCATACATACCTGTTACATCACTATATAAGTTGAATCTAGAGCGTTGGTCACTTCCTGGGCTGATGAACCCAGCTGAACCTGCTTCATTGTCCCTTTTTGTAGGAGCATGCTCTGCAAATGGATTTGCTGACCAAGCGCATTCAACGTGTGGTCCTTCATGAAACATGGAAGGAAGTGAGCAGTGGGGTAGCCCCAAGGCTCCGTCTGAGGGCCAATACTCTTCAACGTGTTAAATTTATAATTTACTGAGAAAGAAATAAAAGGAGATTAGAATAGATCTAGTATAGATTAAAAGACATTTGCTCCTTGGGAGGAAAGCTATGGCAAATCTAGATAGCATCCTAAAAGGCAGAGACATCACCCTGCCAACAAAAGGGCATCTAGTCAAGGCTATGGTTTTCCCAGTTGCAATGGATGGCTGTGAAGGTTGGACCATAAGGAAGGCTGAGCGCCAAAGAATGGAGGCCATTGAACTACGGTGCTGGAGAAGACTCCTGCGAGTCCCTTGGACTGCAAGGTGATCAAACCGGTCAGTCCTAGAGGAGATCAACCCTGATTGCTCTTTAGAAGGCCAGATCCTGAAGAGGAAACTCAAATCCTTTGGCCACCTAATGAGAAGGAAGGACTCCCTGGAGAAGAGCCTAATGCTGGGAACGATTGAGGGCAAAAGAAGAAAGGGACGACATAGAATGAGGTGGCTGGATGGAGTCACCGAAGCAGTCGGCGTGAGCTTAAATGGACTCCAGAGGATGGTAGAGGACAGGAAGGCCTGGAGGAATGTTGTCCATGGGGCCACGATGGATCAGACACGACTTTGGAACTAACAACAACAGTATAGATCTATTTCAAGCTACTTAGCTCTCATCAGCTAGCTACATGCTTCTGGGATTCAGACCTGGGTATGGCTAACTGATGAGAGCTAAATAGCTTGAAATAGATCTATACTAATCTCCCTTTATTTCTTTGTCAGTAAATATGAATTTAATGTAAAATGGTTTGTCGTGAAAGCTCCTGGATTGGGGCTGAAAGGCGAAAGCAGAAGCAGGATGCTCCTTCCCATATTTGGGTAGATCTTGGTAGAAAAAAAACACTTAGTCTTCAACATCTTCATCAATGATTTGGATGAGGGGATAGATGGGGAACTCATCAAATTTGCAGATGACACCAAGCTGGCAGGAATAGCCAACACTCCAAAAGACAGGCTTAAGATACAAAAGGATCTTGACAGACTTTTAACATTGGGAGCTATCTAACAAAATGAAATTCAATGGTGAAAAGAGTAAGGTTCTACAATTTGGCAAGAAAAACAAAATACCCAGGTACAGTATAGATGGTACCTTGCTCAATAGTAGTAACTGTGAGAGGGATCTTGGAGTCATTTAAATATCAGCCAGCCGTGTGCAGCAGCTGCCAAAAAAGCCAACACAGTTCTAGGCTGCATAAATAAAGGATTAGAAACAAGATCAAGTCAAGGATTAATACCATTCATATAATGCCTTGGTAAGGCCAACCTTGGAATATTGTATGCAGTTTTGGTCACCACACTATAAAAAGTATGTGGAGACTCTAGAAAGAGTGCAGAGAAGAGCAGCAAAGAGGATTAGGGAACTGGAGGCTAAAACATACAAAGAACAGTTGCAGGAATTTGATATTGATGTCTCATTAAATGAAAAGAAGGACTAGGGAAGACATGACAACAGTGTTTCAATATGTAAAGGACTGTCCCAAAGAACAGGGGATCAATCTATTCTCCAAAGCACCCGAGGGCATGGCAAGAAGCAATGGGTGGAAACTAATCAAGAAGAGAAGCAACCTAAAACTAAGGAGAGATTTCTTTGACAGTTAGAAAAATTAATCAGTGGTACAACTTGCCTGCAGAAGTTGTGAATGCTCCAACATTGGAAGTTTTTAAAAAGGGGTTGGGCAACTATCTGCCTGAAATGGTATAAGGTTTCCTGCTTGAGCAAGGGGTTGGACTAGAAGACCTCCAAGATCCCTTCCAATTTTGTTAATCTGTTATTATGAATCTACTCTCAGCTCTATACTTGCTATCGGCTGCCATAGTAACGGGGGGGGTTATTTGGGAGGGGAAACGTGCTGGTGGAGATGTCTCGAAATGAAGAGGGAGTTTTGCTCTCAGCATCTTCTGCGCACGCTGAATGGACTTGTTTAGATCTGGTCAAGGTCAACTGTCTCTGCATACCAGATGGACGAAGCCACCTGAAGTTGCACCCCACATGACACCCTTGGGCATTGCAGATTGGACATTCAGCTCGGGGTGGTTGGGGTGGGGGGTGGGGAATTTGGGTCAACTTTTGATATGTAAAATTTCGCACCTTTAGCCTCAGACCTTGCTTTACTTCCGTTGCTCTCGGTTCCTAGCCAGTAAAAGTACCTTTTCTCTAAATACCACAGAGTTGGGGGTTTCCTTTCTTGGATTTTGAAGGAGGCACATCTGACGTCTACCTTTAATGTCTACTGAACAGTCTACTGGTATTGAGAGGCAGAAGCCAAGGTCTTCTCCCTCTTTGACTTTTTTTCCGATGAATTGTGTGGTTCAGTTGAGCTCACACTGGTGTGTTCAAGCCAGTCAGAAAAAATTCCACTTGTGGTTTTCTTGTCTAATGTGTTGTTTTTTTCCCCCATTATTACTTTTAGCCCTAGTTGGTAGTAGTGAGATTCATGACTTTATCTTCTCCTCTTCCTTCTTCAATTATTATTTTTTAGAACTCCAAAATTACTGCTCAGAGCACGTGACTCCCCCATGCCCCGTTTTGGGCCTAGCAGCCTTCTGGGACCAAAATGGGCTGGACTTTCTTGGTTGTTTTTTTTTTTCTTTTGAAGATCTTTCGCTTCTCATCCAAGAAGCTTCTTCAGCTCTGACTGGATGTTGGGGAATGGAAGGATTCATACTCCTTGCAGACCACTTGGTCATTTGCATCCTTTTAGAGGGTCGTTGGAGCCCTTGGAAGTTTACCTCTGTCCTCAGGGTCACCTGACTTAGTGCTTCTGCTTCCTGTAGTCTGCAATTTTTTTCCTCTGGAAATCCATTTCTCCTCCCACACCATTCCAAGGGTGTCCATCCCAAAGTGTGTAGGTAAAAGTCTGTAGAGATTCTCAGTCATCCAGGTCATGGTTGTCCCAAAAGTGCTTTTTCAGGAAGCAACTGGACTTTCTGGTGTTTTTTTTCTTTTGAAGACCCTAAGGACACAGAGAAACCTCCAAGTGTTCCACTGATTAATTGTTCTCACTGTCAGGAAATTTCTCCTCAGTTTCTCCTCAGTTCTAAGGAGAGAAGCAACTTAGAACTGAGGAGAAATTTCCTGACAGTGAGAACAATTAATCAGTGGAACAGCTTGCCTCCAGAAGTTGTGAATGCCCCAACACTGGAAGTCTTTAAGAAGATGTTGGATAGCTATTTGTCTGAAACGGTATAGGGTTTCCTGCCTAGGCAGGGGGTTGGACTAGAAGACCTCCAAGGTCCCTTCCAACTCTACTATTGTATTGTATTGTAAGTGCTTCAACGACCTTCTAAAAGGATGCAAATGACCAGCTGTCTGCAAGAAATGTAAATCCTTCCATTCCTCACCATCCCGTCAGAGCTGAAGAAGCTTCTTGGAGGAGAAGCAAAATGTCCACAAAAGAAGAAAAAAACCCAGAAAGTCCAGTTGCTTCCTGAAAAAGCACCTTTGGGACAACCATGACATGGAGGACTGAGAATCTCTACAGACGTTCATCAGCAAGGTTTTTTTTTAACCTACTTATAAGAGGTTGTGGACTATAGAACCCTAAAGGAAATCAACCCTGACTCTTCTTTGGAACTTGAAGCTCAAATTCTTTGGCCACCTAATGAGAAGACCCTGATGTTGCAAAAGAAGGATTGGATTGGATTTATTAGATTTATATGCCGCCCTTCCCCCAAGGACTCAGGGCAGCGTACAGCATTAAAAAACACATAGTACAAAAGTTAAAAGGAAGGCAAAGGGCAAAGGGGACAGCAGAGAATGAGATAGTTAGATGGTGTCACCCACAATTTGGGCAAACTCTGGTGGAGGACAAGTGGGCCTGGCATGCTGTGGTCCATGGGATTATGAAAAGTCAGAGGTGACTAGCAAGAACAGCAAGAACCACAAAAGTGGGAAGGAGATCCTACATAGGGCCCACCAGCTATAAGGCCGTTCTCATCTATCCTGATGTTGCATTCTCTACTTCACTTCATACAAGGATGGAAGTACTCCTTTAATTAAAGAAAGTGGAGTTTGAATTAGGAAGAAGGGGAGGAGGAGGAGGAGGAGGAGGAGGAGGAGGAGGAGGAGGAGGAGGAGGAGGAGGAGGAGGAGGAGGAGGAGGAGGAGGAGGAGAAGAAGAAGAAGAAGAAGAAGAAGAAGAAGAAGAAGAAGAAGAAGAAGAAGAAGAAGCAGAAGAAGAAGAAGAAGAAGAAGAAGAAGAAGAAGAAGAAGAAGAAGAAGAAGAAGAAGAAGAAGCAGAAGAAGAAGAAGAAGAAGAAGAAGAAGAAGAAGAAGAAGAAGAAGAAGAAGCAGCAGCAGCAGCAGCAGCAGCAGCAGAAGAAGAAGAAGAAGAAGAAGAAGAAGAAGAAGAAGAAGAAGAAGAAGAAGAAGAAGAAGAAGAAGAAGAAGAAGAAGAAGAAAGGAGGAGGAGAGGGAGAAGGACAAGGACAAGGAAGAAAGGAGGAGGAGGAGGAGGAGGAGGAGGAGGAGGAGGAGGAGGAGGAGGAGGAGGAGGAGGAGGAGGAGGAGGAGGAAGGGATATCCCCTTTACTTGGTGAATCTTGCCATTAATGTTTGTTTGTTTTTTTTAAAGCTGTAAAAATGGAACATCATAAGCAAAGAGGAAAGCAGAAATGGGAAGTGGGACAGAAGGACATCTTTTTGCATCATTGAACAAGGCCCACAAAACCCACAGAGGAAGAAGTTATAGACTTCTGTCAACCCGACAGCAAAGTGATGAAATTACGAAGCTTGAAATAAGTTTCACATCCAGCAAAAAAATTCCGGAGCGCTGATATTTATCAATGAGTTGGAATGCAAGGTTAACATAGGACGGGCTAATAGGAAGTCATCGCTCCAGATGCGGAAGAAGCCGTAGTGCAAGGGTTGCATGTTTTTTAAAAGTGTATGTTTGAATACCGGGCTGTAGAATTACCCTTTCATTATTATTTATTAAATATAAATTATTATTTATGCTGCCAATTTCCTCTACCAGGTGACTCTGGGAGCTTTGCAAGTTATATAAAACAAGTAAAAAGTAATTAAAAAATTAAAATGAGGCAGATTAAACTATTATTAAAAGCAGTATTAAAAACTGCAACTATGATGGCTAAGAGATAGACAGGAATGAAGTCTTCTCACCCCATCAGCCACCTTCACGGGTGAATCCTATATCATTTCAGACAAATAGCTGCTCAATTTCTTCTTAAAAACCTCCGTTGATGGAGCACCACAACTTCTGGAGGCAAGCTGTTCCACTGGTTAATTGTTTTCACTGTTGGGAAATTTCTTCCAGGTTGGTTCTCTCCTTGATTACTTACCATCCCTTGCTTTTTGTTCTGTCTT
This sequence comes from Natrix helvetica, assembly GCF_964273705.1. Lineage (NCBI taxonomy): Eukaryota > Metazoa > Chordata > Lepidosauria > Squamata > Natricidae > Natrix > Natrix helvetica. The sequence goes on along the minus strand of NC_138553.1, from coordinate 5,989,226 downwards.
CAGGTTTGGAGAATTGGGTTGACTTCCTCTTCTTTGGAGCAGCCCCTCAAATATTGGAAGACTGCTATCATTGTTCTGACCTAGGCTTCCCCAGCAGCTCGAAGCCAAGTCCTCGTCCTGATAAACCACTTTTATTTAATTTACAGTGAATTCCTCTCCAGCAAAGTCTTTCCTCTCCCACAGTCTTTCAAGATAGTTCACAATTCCCAACCTTTATCAGGCTTGGAAAATGCCAGGCCGATATCTTTCAGACGCCGCAATACTTGGCAAGAATGCAGGAATGAACTAATGGCCTCCTGCAAACTCCACTCCCCTTTTGCTCCTTTTTTATTCCCTATGGGAGGGGCCATTTACTGTCCACCTGTGACTTTACTCCCGAGTCGGCCCTTGTTCCTTAGCTGTTCCCTTCACCTGGCTCCTCTGTGCATGCGCACACTGGGAACAGGCTCCAGCTGTTCGTCTGCCTCGCTGATGTCTGACTCTGAAGGCAGCTGATATCTGGCATACGGCCCTGTCCCCCTCACGGCCTCTGACACAGAGCCCTCCTCAGAGCCTTCCCCAGACTCCAGGACTGGCCCATGTTCCTCCCCAACCTCCTCACTGTCCGAAACTGCTGCCAGCTCTGCTGGCCACTGGCAGGCTACAACAAGCCTATCACCCTTGTCCTTCTTTTCATTAAATGAGACATACCCAGTTCCTGCAACCGTTCTTCATATGTTTTAGTCTCCAGTCCCCTAATCCTCTTTGTTGCTCTTCTCTGCACACTTTCTAGAGTCTCCACATCTTTTTTATATCGTGGCGACTTCGGAAGGCAAGCCATTCCACTGATTTAATTATTCTGTCAGGAAATTTCTCCTTCATTCTAGGTCGGAATTATTTTTGCTAAGCTCCCATCGGTTACTTCTTGTCCTAACCTTTGTAGGATAGGTATACTACCTGTTCTCTGTGACAGGACCTCAAGTATTCAGCTATCTTCAGCACGTATATCTTCTGCTGGTTCCATGCAGGGTGAGAGCAGATGAGGAAGGGGTGAGACTGATAACCTAATGGGTCTTTTCTGACTCCGTGATTCTAATCTGGTAAATAATTGACCCCCACCCCAAACCACTGGTGGCCGATGTGGTAGTCACGACGTTCCTTGATCTTAACCAAACTAAAGTTAATTCTACAGTGTGTTGTCTTCTCTAAACATTTTCCAAGAAGAAAATTTCCACTGACAAATGCCTTATCGATCGCATAAAACAATCGTGCAGATGTTTTGTAGCAATTTTGGGATTCGTGCTGATCTTGCTGTTGAAAGATCAAAGCCCTGCCATTCTCCGGCAAGGGGAAAATGTCCTAGAAGACTATGTAGCTTTGGTCTCTTGGAGAAACCAGAGAAATGGCTTCCTTCCAGAGCTTGTTAGCTAGCTAAGATTCAAGATGTTACCGAACAGCTAAGAGTGGTTTGGAGAGACAAAGTAAATCAGAAGAACAGTCTATCAGTCTCAAAAGGCAGTTAGTGTCCATAACTGCCTGTGTGCATTTGGACACCAGATGTTTCCACTTCCTCTTCAGATCCTTGAGCTCTTAGACCATCGCTTCTCAACCTTAGCAACTCTAAGATACGTGGACTTCAACTCTCAGAATTCTCCACACCAAGGGTCTCCAACCTTGGCAACTTTAAGACTCGTGGACTTCAACTCCCAGAATTCCTCAGCCAATTCTGGGAGTTGAAGTCCACAAGTCTTAAAGTTGCCAAGGTGGGAGATCCCTGCTCCACACAGCCATCTGACTGAAGAATTCTGGAAGTTGTAGTCCACACATCTTAGAGTTGTGAAAGTTGACAGGTATTACCTTAGACATCCCAGAGATTAATAGAATAGAATAACAAAGTTGGAAGGGAGCTTGGAGTCTTCTAGTCCAACCCCCTGCTTAGGCAGGAAACCCTACACCACTTCAGACAAATGGTTATCCAACATCATCTTAAAGACTTCCAGTATTGGAGCATTCACAACTTCTGGAGGCAAGTTGTTCCATTGATTAATTGGAAGGAAATTTCTCCTTAGTTCTAAGTTGCTTCTGTCCTAGTTTCCATCCATTGCTTCTTGTTTTACCCTCAGGTGCCTTGGAAAATAGCTTGACTCCCTCTTCTTTGTGGCAACCCCTGAGATATTGGAAGACTGCTATCATGCCTCCCCTAGTCCTTATTTTCATTAAACTAGACATACCCAGTTCCTGCAACTATTCTTCATATGTTGTCACCTCCAGCCCCCTATCATCTTTGTTGCACTTCTCTGCACTCTTTCTAGAGTCTTTCTAGAGTCTTGAGATTGCTAGGAACCAGGAAATTGTCCTTCGATCAAGTCAGGTGATCGGGATTGCACACAAACATCTCACTTGTGTTTTTCCCTGCCTTGCAAAATTTACACTCTACCTAACCAAGGCTTGACCCCTCAGTGGAATTCTACATGGGGCTTTACTACAAATCTTTGGCCTCCAAGGGAATATGAAGAGGAAGAGTGGAGTTTGTAATTTACACATGAACCTATTTTTCACCATGTTCTCCCTACCCCAAAAGACAATCCATAGCATTTGAAAGGTGCCAAGATCTGAAAATAAGGAATTTATTCTAGTGGGGCAAAGTTAGAGCCCATGGTTTAAAATGAATATTTTGTCCCACGAAAATTAGCACGCCTCCAGTTATTTCAGTGGGGCCCCATTGCTAAATTTAAATTATAGAATCATAGGGCTGGAAGGGATTCATGAAGTCCTTTGGTTCCAACCTGTGCTCAAATTACCATCTTAGTCAAACGGTTGTCCAGTCCATTTTTGAAAACTCCAGTTATGGAGTACCCACAACTTCAGGAGGTAAGCCATTCAATGGATCAATTCTTCTCTCTATCAGGAAACCTCGGGAAACCTCAGTTCTGGGTTGGACCTCTCATTAATCTTCCATCCATTACTTCTTGTCCTGCCCTCAGGTGCCGTGGGGAATAGGTTGACCCCCTCTTCTCTATGACAGCCCCTCAAGAACTGGAAGACTGCCATCATGTCATCCCTAGTCCTTTACTTCAATAGGCTAGGCTAGGGGTCAGCAACCTTAAACACTCAAAGAGCCACAAAGGTCCTAACCCAAAGCTGCCCCCCACCATAGAGTCTACTCCTAGAGCGGTGTCCTGTTTCCTCTGCCGACGGGAAATCCGGTTCCCCCACCATAGAGTCTCCTCCTAGTGCAGTGTCCTTTCTCCACTGCTGAGCGGAAATCCGGTTCCCCCACCATAGAGTCTCCTCCTAGCGTGGCCTCCATTTTCCTCTACCTGTCCTAACCGAAAGCCCTATCAATTGTGGAGCCAACTGGCAACAAGGAGCTGCAGCAGAGGGTTAAAAGAGCCACATGCATCTCCAGAGCCGCAGGTTGCCGGCCCTTGGGCTAGCCCAGGGGTGTCCAAACTTGGCAACTTTAAGACTTGTGGACTTCAACTCCCAGAATTCCCCAGCCAGCCTGGCTGGGGAATTCTGGGAGTTGAAGTCCACAAGTCTTAAAGTTGCCAAGTTTGGACACCCCTGGGCTAGACATACCCAGCTCCGTTCATCATATAATTTAGCCTCCAGACCTTTATCATCCCAAAGGTGGGGTTTTTTTCTCCCTAAAGATAAACTGGACTTTGTTTTCTTTTCTATGAAAACATTTCAATTCTAATCCAGGAAGCTTCTTCAATTCTGACTGACTGGTGGAGAATGGAAGGATTTATATTCTTTGAAGTCATCTGGCTGATAGCTCTCTGAGAGTTGGATGTTAGCTTTGAGAGAGACGACGACCATTCCCCACCAGTCAGTTAGAACCGAAGAAGCTTTTTGGATGAGAAGCGAAACACTCTCAAAAGAAAAAAAAATCGAGAAAGCCCAGTTGTCTTTTGGAAAAAGGACCTTTGGGACAACCATGATCTGGATGAGACTGAGAATGTCAATCGTCTATCGCAGGGGTATCCAAACTTGGGAACTTTAAGACTTGTGGACTTCAACTCCCAGAATTCCCCAGCCAGCATGGAGCATGGCAGCAAAGCTGGCTGGGGAATTCTGGGAGTTGAAGTCCACAAGTCTTAAAAGTTCCCAAGTTCGGATGCCCCTGGTCTATCGTCTTTGTTGCTCTTCTTCTCCCCACAAATCTTCAGATCCTTCTCGTACGTCGCTTCCCATCCCTTCCAAACCACAAGCCGACATCAAATCAACAGAATTTAATCTAGTTTATTCTCCCCCCAAAAAAGAGGAAGAAAAAAAATATGAAAACGAAAAAAACAAAAAACAAAGCGCAGTTCTTAAACACTAGCAGCAAGTAAAATTTGTACAACCATTCAAATCTGCATCGTAGGATGAAATAAATCTACACCTTGTCTTATTTGAGAGCTTTTGAGTTATACATACAAACGACAATTACAAGAACTGGTTCACAATGCGAATAGGCCTTCAGACAAACCGGCGGTGAGAAAGAAGCTACTGTGTCACGCCAGATGCCCCGTTCACCACCCTTCAACCCCCTTTTCCGTTGATCAGAGGCCCGTCGCCTGGAATGGATGACTTGCTTACAGCTTGGATGTCATTTTATTTTTTTTAATGCATCAAAATAATTTTCAGCCAGCAGGTGAGGAGAGCGAGCGAGCGAGCGCGCAAAAGAGCTAAAAAAGCATAACTGGCAATTTGTCCGTTTGCCTGTTCGTCATTCTCTGCAGACCGTACCATAAAAATGTTTTCTTTTGTGGTACTCGTACTATCCACACCTCCAAATCTCTCTTTTCTTTTTCCTTGCCCCCCCACTCCACCCCCATTTTTGCTTTTTTTACAGCTACCCAAGTTGTCAATCTTCCTCCCCCAAAAATGTACAATATTTCTTACAATATAACTTATACAGTGTTCAGCAATTATTTGCTTTCATTTCGACGGGAAAGGGAGAAAGCGAGGGGAAGGGGAAGGAAGGAGGGAGGGAAGGAGGGAGGGATGGAGGGTGGTATGGGTTTTATTATTTATTAATATTATTATTATTATTATTATTATTATTTCACAGCACTAAAAACCCAGTTCGACAGTGAAGTTTGCGTGGCGATGGTTTATTCACAAATGGCCTCCGGATTTCAGTGGTGGAGAAACACAAAGATGCTGGCGGGAAGCAGTCAACTTTCCGTATTGTTCCATCTTTGCTTTGTTTCTTTCGTTTCTGAGGATTTCAGCCAGTTTTAAAAATATTTTCCATCTTCCTTTATTTTCCTGTCCATCCCATTTTAGCATCTGCATTGAACAGTTTTGGGAAGGGGCAGGAAGGCTCCCCTCGGATGAGGCCCAATATATAGAGATACTTCTCGTTTGGAGAAGTTAAACAAAAACAGGAACTTGTTTTCTTCTTTCTTTCTTTTTTTTCACTTTTTTCTTTTTCTTTTAAGCAGGAAAGTCTCTATTTTTTATTTTATTTTTCATTTTTTTCCTCCCACTCTGCCTGAGAATGCACTCTTGTTAGCCCATGGCGGTGACCATACTTGAGGGGTGATGCGGTCCAAAAGACAAGCCGGAAGAAGGATGCATTGGAGTCGGTGTGGTCAGCATGTGGCCCGAATGGCTGAAGGGAGAAAGATGACTGATGGACGACATGTGTCTGGAAAGGGTGGCGGGGTTGAAAGAGCTGCTTTTGGGGAAATCATCCAGGCTGTCGTGAATTTTTTTGCTCTTTTTCGACTTGCTAGACATCTTCCGGTTTCGGGTCTGGATGCCTTCCTTCTTCATGGTCAGGGGTCTGTTAATCTAAACAAAAATCAATTAACTTTTTTTGTGAGCTGGTCATGTCTCCCACTTTTCCAAAATCTCACACACAAATGCAAAAAAGCACACGACAATGAACTTCCAGAGCAGTGCTTCTCAATCCCGACCATTTTAAGGCGTGTGGACTTCAATACCCAGAATTCCTTTGCCGGCTGGGGAATTCTGGGAGTAGAAGTCCACACAACTTAAAATGGCGGACGCTGAGAAGCACTATTCTAGAGCTTTCCAAAATCTCACACACAAACAGAAAGGCACACACAACGGCAAACTTCCAGAGCAGAGTTTCTCAACCTCAATCACTTCAGGGCGTGAACTTCAATACCCAGAATTCCTTTGCCGGCTGGGGAATTCTGGGAGTAGAAGTCCACACAACTTAAAATGGCGGATGTTGAGAAGCACTATTCTAGAGCAGGGGTCTCCAACCTTGCAAGGCAGGGAAAAGCACAAGTGAGATGTGGGCATACAATCCCGATCACCTGACTTGATTGAAGGACAATTTCCAGATTCCTAGCATTCATTCATCTCTATCTCTGGAATGTCTAATGTAGTTGTTAAATTAGGTAATGGACAGGCACACATAGGCTTAACGGTAACAACAGCTCTTTATTAAGTACAACAAGCGAGAACAATCCAGTGAAGGTTGAGTGTGATAGCAGGTCTTTTATAGGGAGTTGTCACACCCTTCGACCAATAGGATTAAACAGTGGTGGGTTCCTGCCAGATTGCACCGGATCGCGCGCTCCCTTTCGGCGCTGAACCCGGAAGTACGTTCTGGCCCCGCCCCTGGCGACGGGACGACGCTTGCCTGCACTCCACCAGCTCGGCTGGGACCGGAGACGTTTCCTCAGTGGAGCAGAGCTCCTGAAAGGGACGCAGGCTCAGCCTGCCAGGCTGCCACCGCTCCACTGAAGACATTGCTGAGCAGAGAAACGTCTCCGGTCCCAGCCGAGCTGGTGGAGCGCAGGCAAGCGTAGTCCCGTCGCCAGGGGCGGGGCCAGAACGTACTTCCGGGTTCAGCGCCGAAAGGGAGCGTGCGATCCGGTGCAATCCAGCAGGAACCCACCACTGGGATTAAAGCTCTGTTCCCACCGGAACAGAGGACCTTGGTGGAAACCACTGTAGTTAGAGCAAGTATCTAATAGTAGTTCTTCTCAACCTTGACAACTCTAAGGTGTGTGGACTACAACTTCCAGAATTCTTCTGTCAGACGGCTGTGTGGGGCAGGGGTCTCCAACCTTGGCAAATTTAAGACTTGTGGACAAAGCTGAGCAAAGCTGGCTGAGGAACTCTGGGAGTTGAAGTCCACAAGTCTTAAAGTTGCCAAGGTTGGAGACCCCTGTTCTAAGACTGACAAAACATGATCTAATTTTTCAAAAATTGGCTAGAAACCTTCATTTACATACAGTTCGTTTAGCGACCGTTCCAAGTTACAACGGCACTGAAAAAAAATGGACTTCTGGACATTTTTCACACCAATCATTGTGGCACCCCCCATGACCAAAATTCAAAAATTCAAAAACCTAAGTCAATGAGGGGAGCCAGACTCACTTAATGACTGCATGGTTAGTTGGTTTCTCTGCTTTCTGGTCAGAGAGGATTTATTTTTAGATGGTCAGTGATGATGGGAACTGTAGTCCAGCTCCATTCCCCGACCCTCCATTCCCTCCATCCATGCTTCCCTGTTCTTGAATTAAATCTCATTAGCCCAGCTTGATTTAGGATGCTTCATAGGTGATCAAACATTATCAACATGCACTAAAACAGAAGGTAAGGGAACTACGGCCCATGGATGGCTCAGGAATTCTGGGAGTTGAAGTCCATAGGTCATCAAAGAGGCATAGTTTCGCATCCCTGGATTAAAATGTCCTGCATTTGAAACCCAAGAATGTGAACTAAAGTGAAGCACATCAAGAGCAGTTCAATCATCCACCCCTCCTAGAAGAATGAAATATTTCAGGAAATATTTTAAAAGGCAGGATAAAATATTTTCCCTAAAAGAGAAATAGAAATCTTAAGGGAGACAGAGACTCAGAGACGTGACCCTCCAGGACATCATAGGATTATCTATCAGCAGAGCTCACTGCACTGTAAAATCACCTGGGGACATTGCATCCCCCTCCAGACTTCAACCAAACTTATCTCAAACAAACTCCTAGCATGGGAGTCTGACTACAGCCAATAGAATACATGCTCTTGCCACAGGAACAGGAATCTCAAGGGCAAGGCCCAAGAGAGGGTATACCTACCTACCTACCTACCTACCTCTCTCTCTTTCTCTCTCTCTCTCTCTCTCTCTCTCTCTCTCTTCACTCCATGTGGTCATCTGCCCAGGACCTAAAACCTACATGATCCTGTCCATCAATAAACTATCTTGCCAATCAGCCAATCCATGTTTCCAGTGTCCTTCTCCCCGCTTGGAACTGAGCCAGATGGATATTTCTTCCAACACTAGCTTTGCCATGTAATGCAGGGGCATTTGGCCTTGTCAACATTAAAAACCACGGACTTCAACTCCCAGAATTCCCCAGCCGTCATGGCCGGCTGTGGAATTCTGGGAGCTGAAGTCCACAAGTCTTAAACAGTTGAGCAGGTCGGACGCCCCTGAGGTAACGCAACCCTGTTGTCTCTGCTGAGAGTGTGACCATCTCACTTACATTGTGGAGCTTGTAATACAGCCCACAGGCATTACACACAGGATCCCCATTGGCGTTCCTCCTCCACAGTGTGGTGGTTGTCGTCTGGCAGTTTGCACACGATGTCCCAGCCCGTCTTGCAGCTGACTGGAGGAGAAGAGAGAAAGCAAAGTCACGTCACCAGTAGATTAATGGGGCGGTTTTGAAGATCCTCAACTAGTATCTCTCCACTGTGATGACTTTAAGATGGTTGGACTTCAACTCCCAGAATTCCACAGCCAGCCATGCTGGCTGTGGAATTCTGGGAGTTGAAGTCCACTCATCTTAAAGTCACCACGGTTGAGCAACCTACTCTAAACCATTGCTTTGCATCCCACAGAAGCAAATCCCACATTACAATAAACCATGCCTCAATTCAACCAGTTCTTCAGCAGTTGGATCCAAGAGAAATTGTGTAGTAACCCCTAGAAGATTTGGGTCTTACGTTGTACCCAAATCCTGTTGATAACCATGGGTGTTATCTGAGTAGGATTGCCTCTTTCCCCAACGATCACGCGTGTAACAACGTCAGATCAAAGTGGCATGATGCCGATGGTGAAAGACCCAAGATTTTAATCAACAAGAATCTCAATAATTAGCTGAAAGTTGCAAAAGTCGACTCAGAAGACATCCCGAAATTAATATTTATTCCATGCTCGGAGGTGTTTCTCTTGGCAACTATCCACAACCCAATGAAATTGAAAACTTCAAAAGAACCAGGAGAGGAAGGGGGAGGATTTCTTTACACAACACACAAGTGTGCTACCACAAGAGGTGTTCCTGCCTGGTTGGCATCAACAAGGGTTGGACCGAAATAGTGAAGATAGGCAGCTATGAGCCTTGGTGGCAGTGGGACGGCCCCCGAACACCATCTAGAGTTAGTCCTTGGCTTACAACCATTCATTTAGGTACCCTAACAACAGCACTGAAAAAAGGGATTGATTTTGGATGCTCAGCAACTGACTCATATTATGATGGTTGCATTGTCTGAGGCTCATGTGATCCCCTTTTGCGAACTTCCAACAAGCAAAGTCAGTCGGGAGGGAAGGCAGATTCTCTTAACAATCATGTTACTAACTTCACAACTTATTGTGGCCCGCCAGAGGATCTGGCAGTAGAGTCGGACAGTGAGGAGGTTGGGGAGGAAGATGGGCCAGTCCTGGAGTCTGGGGAAGGCTCTGATGAGGGCTCTGTGTCGGAGGCAGAGAGGGGGCCAGGGCCGTATGATAGTTATCAGCTGCCTTCGGAGTCAGACATCAGTGAGGCAGAAGAACAGCTGGAGCCTGTTCCCAGTGTGCGCATGCGCAGAGTTGCCAGACGAAGGAAACAACTAAGGAACAAGGGTCGACTTGGGAGTAAGGCCACAGGTGGACAGTGAATGGCCCCTCCCATAGGGAATAAAAAAGGAGCGAAAGGGGAGTGGAGTTTGCAGGAGGCAATTAGTTCATTCCTGCATTCTTGCCAAGTATTGCGTTGTGTGAAAGATATCGGCCTGGCCACTTTCCAAGCCTGTTAACGGTCAGGAATTGTGGACTATCTTGAAAGACTGTGGGAGGGGAAAGACTTTGCTGGACAGGAATTCACTGTAAATTAAATAAAAGGGGTTTATTGGGACAAGGACTCGGCTTCATGCTGCTTGGGAAACCTAGATCAAACCTCAACTGCAGTGATTCACTGAACAACTGTCTTGCTTAACAACGAAAACATTGGGCTCAATTTTGGTCGTACGTCGAGGGCTACCTGTGCTAGGAAACCAAGAGGCTTGATTGTCCACTGGGAAAAGAAATTGCAAGGCTAGTTTTGATCTATAGTTATAGTTCTTATACTCTCTCCCCATAATTTTTCAATCTATTAAACATATGGAGAACGGTTGCAGGAACTGGGTATGTCTAGTTTAATGAAAAGAAGGACTAGGGGAGACACGATAGCAGTGTTCCAATATCTCAGGGGTTGCCCCAAAGAAGAGGGAGTCAAACTATTCTCCAAAGCACCTGAGGACAGGAGAAGAAGCAATGGGTGGAAACTAATCAAGGAGAGAAGCAACTTAGAACTTTTATTTATTTTTATTTTATTTATTATTCATATTTATAGACCGCCCCCTCTCCCGAAAGGGACTCGGGGCGGTGTACAGTCACTAAAATACGTTATAAAATACATACAAAACAGTTAAATAATTAAATACGTAGGTGGAGGAGGTTGCAAGACTGTACATAGAATAATAAATATTAAATATAGTATATAGTGTATTAAAAACTTTTTAAAACCCCAAACCCAATTAAAATGAATAAATCCCCGGGAGGTAGAACTAAGAAAGTGCCAGGCCAGCTGATTGAAATAGGTGAGTCTTTAACTTTTGCCGGAAGGAACGGAGGTCGGTGGTAGTTCGAATGTCAGGGGGGAGGTCATTCCAGAGGGTTGGGCCCATCACAGAGAAGGATCTACTCCTAGGTGTCGCCCGCTGGCATTGACTAGCAGACGGCACCAGGAGGAGCCCCTCTCTGTGTGAGCGGATAGGTCGCAGGGACGTGTGTGGTAGGATGCGATCCTGCAGGTAACTAGGTCCACTGCCATGGAGCGCTTTAAAGATGGTGATCAATACCTTGAAACGCACCCGAAAGGCCACAGGTAGCCAGTGCAGCTCGCGCAGGAGAGGTGTTACGTGGGAGTAACGTGTACTTCCCATAATAACCCGCGCGGCTGCGTTCTGAACTAGCTGCAGTCTCCGGACGCGTCCCAAGGGAAGCCCCATGTAGAGAGCATTGCAGTAGTCCTGAGGAGAAATTTCCCGACAGATAAAACAATTAACCAGTGGAACAGCTTGCCTCCAGAAGTTGTGAATGCCCCAACAGTGGAAGTCTTTAAGATGATGTTGGATAGCCATTTGTCTGTAACGGTATAGGGTTTCCTGCCTGAGCATGGGGTTGGACTAGAAGACCTTCAAGGTCCCTTCCAACTCTGCTATTGTATTACATAAACAATAGATTTCCCAGCGATTAACAAAACCTACATATGAATAACAATTCTAGATACATTATTCATGGGCCTCCCTAAAACCAGTGAGGCCATTAACCATGTGCATCTCCAGATGATATCAAGAATATAGCCACCTAGTTCCGTGATGGCGAACCTATGGCACATGTGCCAGAGGTGGCACGCACATCTCTCTTTGTGGGCGTGCGCACTGTCGCCAGCTGCTCTTCTGGTTTCTGGCATGCATGCTGGTCTTTGTGGGTGCTGGGGTACCAGAAAATGGCCGGAAACAGCCTGGAAAACGGCCAAAAAAACAGGCCATTTTCGGGCTGCTTTTCAGCCAATTTTGGGCCATTTCTCAGGCTGAATATGGCCCAGAAAGTAGCCAAAATCTGGCTGTTTTCCAGGCCGTTTTCTGGGCTGTTTCCTGGCCATTTCCTGGCCATAAATGGCTAGAAAAACATCCTGAAAAAGCCAAAAGGCTTAAACAGAGATTAAAATTGAGTCGTGCTAAAGTTTAACTGATGAAGCTGATAAGAGCTGATCCCTAGAAACTACTTTCCAGCATCCAAAACATTCCTATCTTTCACGATCCAAGAGATAGACATCTCCACCTATGGGGCCAATTTTCCACCCTACTTACTGCTCCTTATCAATCGGCTCCTGTCCGTCCCACGTTCAGTTTTGACACTTAAATCTTGAGATCCTTAACTAACAACCTGTGATCACCTCTTACGACCTTCCGATAAAGCAAAGTCAGTGGGGAAGCAAGATTCACTTAACAATTGTGTTACTAACTCGCTCACTCACCGCTTGTGGCCAGAAAGGTCGTGAAATGGGGGGGGGAGAGATTCACTTAACAACAATCTTGCTTAGCAACAGAAATGTCGGGCTCTATTGTGGTCATTAAGTGAGGACTGCCTGTAGCTTTCTGAAGCATGCAGTGGTTGGCCCACTTCCTTCCATCGAAGTAGAGTATCTCTGGGGCTTCGTTCAGTAGAAACATCTGTTTCTCTTTCTTGGATTCACAACTTTTGGTGGAATTTTGAGAGCGTGGCACTCTCTCACAAAATGGCTGCCTTCCGGGATGGCATTCCCGATTCCTAAAATGGCCGTCGAGATGACTACGGCCAGAGCCAAGACAGAGACCCCCTCCAAGCAGAGGTTAACCAGAAGGTCTGCTCCAGGCAATCTTCTCAAGGTCCTCTCTAAAATTTCAGCTTAGCTTTGCCTTCCTTCTCCTGGTGGAGATGGGCAAACATCCAAGCAACGAAGCCCACCCACCCCTCTCCCACAAACTCGTTCCTTATTTCTTTTCTTTTTTAAAAAAAAAAAAAGCCTGTGGAGGGAACTCAAAAACACATTCTTCTTTCTAAAGAGGATTGAGATTGGCACTTTGATTTCAAGCTTGCCCAGTTTCCATCGTAACGACGCGTTTTGATAAATTAAAAAATGGAAAACGGATGGACCTGGGGGAGGTGATGGATGCCAAGGAAGGCGTCCTTGGATATTTGGATCATCACACCATGTGGGCAGTTAGAAGCATTCTCCATCCATCCACCCACCTCCATCTCCTTCAATCTATGTTGCTTCTCCGATGGGCAACCTGCCCTGACTCCCACCAACCACCCTGGGGACCGTGTATCGCCCGGAGGACAGAGTTAATTAAAGATGCGAGGCATCCAAAATCGTTCTCCTTGACATTCCTTCACGTATTCCTCTGAGGGCTGGACTCATATGTTCTGCAGACAGGCTGCAAACAACTGCTCCACCATCATCCACCAGGGGAAAAAAAATCAACCGATCTTTTTCGGTTAAGTTCTTCTTGCAGCCCTCCATGACTAATAGACCTCAGCAGCGGCTAACACATTTCGTCAATCCACATGTATATGTTTTATCCCGTAGAAAACATGAATGTAAAAAGCTTCTTCCTGGGAAACCTTCAGAAGACTGGCATAGTTGTGTCAACTTTAACAGAAGGGAACGTGGTACCTTCTACCGTGTTTCCCTGAAAATAAGACAGGGTCTTGTTTTCTTTTGAGCCTCGAAATAAGCGCTTGGCCTTATTTTTGGGGAGGTCTTATTATTTTTGAGGTGCAGGAGGAGGCGAGCGTGGTCACCTCCTGGCTGCTGCTGTGTTGCAATATTTTCGGAAAGGGCTTGTTTTCAGGGGAGGGCTTATTTTAACGCATGCACTCAAAAGACCGATTGGGCTTATTATTATTTTATTTTCAGGGAAACAGGGGATCTGTAAAATAGTGTCATTGCTCAACAATTTAGTTATGATCTTCCGAAAAGAGTCTGAACATCAGGATCAGATTAATTATGATGCTTTGTTTAAACACATTAATTCTCAGACTGGCGGGAGAGGAAACAATACTATAGAGTTATGTATTTCTTATGTATTTTTCTTTGACCAAACAACAGTGCAAACAGCCCAATATTTCCCTTTTGTGATTTGCGAGCTTTCCAAGATTGCAATAGGCAGTCCCTGGCTTACAACAGTTCATTTAGTGGCTGTTCAAAGTTACAATGGCATGAACAAAAGTGACTTATATGACCATTTTTCACACTTATGTGTCACGTGATCAAAATTCAGACTCGTATTTGTGACGGTTGCGGTGATCCCCTTTTGCGATATTCTGACAAGCAAATCAACAGGGAAGCCAGATTTACTTAACAGGCATGTCCCTAACTTAACAGATGGGTTGATTCACTTAGCAATGGTGGCAAGAAAGGTTGTAAAATGGAGCAAAATTCACTTTACAATTGCCTTGCTTAGCAACAGAAATGTGGGGCTCAATTTTGGTCATACGTTGAGGACTGCCTGTATTTGTGATTTCCCAAGGCACTGCCCAAATAATATTAAATCCTAGTTTGGTGATTTTAGGGACTAGAAGCATGTTGTTGTTTTCTCAATAAAATCTGAATGTTTAAAAGCCCTACCACAAAATATCCTCAGCTTTTCTGAAGTAATCAGATAACATCAAAAGGAAACCTACAGGGTCTTGTTTTTAATATATATTAATATTAAATATATATATTATTTTACTTCTGAAGAATAGCACAGTCAAACTATGCCTGAGCTATAAATCAGGTTTAATTTTTTTGCTGACAGCAGTGGAATCGCAAAAAGTTTCATTTTGACTAAACTGAGCCCGCGGTGGCTTTTAAAATGACTGTTGTGTCAGTTTACAGTTGATTCAACTGTACATATTTTTGTCAATGAATTATGCCGTATTTGGAATTCTCAAATATTGGCATCTATTCCCCACCACGGGTAATTCTTGATTTATGACTAATCGCTTAGCGACCGTTCGGAGTTACACCAAACCTCCCCAGGACTACTTACGGTCCGAAGTCGAAGTAAAACAAAAAGGTTGTAAAAAAATCCCCATGGTCACCTGCTTAAAAACTGGCATGACTTAAGACAGACATAATTCTAGGCTCAATGACCATCATAAGTCGAGGACTACCTGTAATTGTGGTCCAATGCAGTTGATAAAAGGCTTGATCTGGACAGAAACCCTAAGAATCGCCAAGATATCCCAGTTGCTCAGTTAAAAATTACAAGGAGTTTTGAACTTACAATCATTCATCTAACAAATGTTATGACGGTGCTGAAAAAAAAGTGACTTAAAACCAGTCCATCCACATATAGAGCCGTGGTGGCGCAATGGTTAAAATGCAGTATTGCAGGCTAATTCTGCTAACGGCCAACTGCCAGCAGTTCAATGCTGACCGGCTCAAGCTTGACTCAGCCTTCCATCCTTCCGAGGTCGGTAAAATGAGGACCAAGATTGTTGGGGGGGGGGCAATAGGCTGACTCTGTAAACCACTTAGAGAGGGCTGTAAAGCCACTACGAAGCTGTGTATAAGTCTAAGAGCCAGATTCAGAGAAGGAAAAGTTTTTAAACAGTGATAGCCGTTGGATAAAGAAGGGAAAGTTTTAATTCTCAAGAAATCCAGGGCTTTTTCTTTATTTTGGAAATTTAGCAGGAGTTCTGTGGATGCCAACGGAACCATCGAACAGGGAATGTTCTCAGGTCCAATGTATATTTATGCCAAGGAAGACTTAAGAATAACTCCTTAACCTTTTTCAAATCCAAATTCAGAATAGAGCTGGAAGGGACCTTGGAGGTCTTCTAGTCCAACCCTCTGCTCAGGTTTCGCGTTCCCAACCCTAGCTATCGACTCTCCCAGAAGAGTTAGAACTACCACTTAACACAAGAAAGTATGGGAGTCGTAGTTTCAATGACTCTTGAGTCATGGGTGATTAGCAATAAATTTGATGGCCTTGCTGTGTGTCACACAGCACACACAACTGTGTGTCTTCTGTTCCCTTTTAAGCTCGGTTTTCATCCTATGCATCAGTGGTGAGTTGATTCTCAACTGCTAGAAACCACATCGAGGACATTACAACCAGGAGTTCTCCAGACACATGCCGAAGTATCCTTTCCCAGCATTGCATGCAAATTTATTCTACTAGCTGGTTTGGGGAAATGAAGGTGGCTGTTGATTATACATTCAAATGGAGGAAATTTTCATACCTAAGTAATGTCTGTGTGTGAGTGTGTTTGTCTCTGTGTCAATCATAAAATAAAACAATCTAAGAAATCTAATCACCCAAACCCTTCCCTTTTGATCCTGGCAGGGCTCAAGGTTAACTCTTGTCAGTATCTAATATTTAAGGCAGTGTTTCTCAAACTTGGCGACTTTAAGTCCTGTGGACTTCAACTCCCAGGATTCTGGGAGTTGAAGTCCACAGGACTTAAAGTCGCCAAGTTTGAGAAACACTGATTTAAGGGGATGCCACAGAGAAATAGGGGAATCAACCTATTCTCCAAAGCACCTGGAAGATAAAACAAAGGAGAGTTGTAAGGATTGGGGATGTCTACTCTAGTGAAAAGAAGGACTGAGGGCAACATGATAGCAGAGTTCCAATATTTGAGGGGCTGCCCCAAAGAAGAGGGAGTCCAGCACCTGAAAGCAGAATAGGAAGCAATGGGTGGAAACTAATCAAGGAGAGAAGCAACCTAGAAATAAAGTGAAATTTCCTGACAGTTAGAATAATTAATCAGGGGAACAACTTGCCTCCAGAAGCTGTGGGAGCTCCATCACTGGAGGTTTTTAAGAAGAGATTGGACATCCATTTGTCTGAAATGGTGTAGTGTTTCTTGCTTGAGCAGGGGGGTTGGACTAGAAGACCTCCAAGGTCCCTTCCAACTCGGTTATTCTTCTTTTTTTTGTTGTTGTTAGCTTTGGTTCTGTTCTGACTCAACCTTCCATCCTTCCAAGGTTGGTAAAATGAGGACCCCCCCCCAGATCAGTGGTGGGTTGCCAATTTTTTTACTACCCGTTTGGGTGCATGCAAAATTCTGCACATGCGCAGAAGCATCCAGGTGAGTGGGCGGAGCCTCCTGAATTGGGAGGGCCGAACCAGGAGTAACCCAACTCTGCCCCAGATTGTCAGGGCAACCAAAGTCATTGGGCACAAGCCAGATTCACTGGACAACTGCAGTGCTTTGTTTAACAACGATGGCAAGAAAGTTGGGGGGGGGATCACTGAACAACTCTCGCGCTTAGCAACAGAAATGTGTTGAGTTTAGGTGGTCATACGTCGAGGACTACCTGCCCTCCCTCACCTGAAAAAGGGTTTATATATTAAGAAAAGGGGGTGAGAGAGAGGCAGGATTTCTACTGAAATGTTCAGTTCTACCCTCTCTACCAATCCCCGAAAAAGTTACTCCGCTCCCCCTCTCTCTCCGTTACAATCCAAAGCACCAGCCTATTTATCCAAACAGCCTTGTACATCTTCCAAAATCCTTTAGAGAAACAGATGTAAGAAACAAAACAATGTCCCATTTCCTTAGGGCCAAACGACACGGTCCACGCAGTTCCCTCCAACTTTTATTTCCCTAATGAGAAGCAGCTTCAAGAGGAGGACGCCCGTTGTGGGTCGGGCACCGGGCGAAGAGGAAGGGGCTGTCTAATTCTCTTCCCTTTGACCCGTTTATAATCCTTCTCCGTGCTGTTTTGTTTTGGCAGGGGGAGGGTATCCTCAAAGAAGGGATTGGGGGGGGGGGGAGAAACCAACACAGGTCCTGATAAGGGGATATAAAAGCCCAGGTGGGCTGCAAAAGACCATGGAAAAACAACATCCTAATTAGAGGAGGGGGAATGTGTTTCTCCTTCTCCAGTCACCTGACATTCTAACAGTCAAACACAGTTAAGCGTGAGAATGGGCCAAATCCAGGATTAGGACACCCAGGGACATAGCATCTGTCTTCCTATCTGTACGTACGTCGCCATAGTACCTCCGTTTCTCTCTCCATAACCAGAATCTGGTGGCGGCCCTGCTCTACTGTGGAATTGGCCTTCTCTATCTAGTCTATATCCACGAATGGATAAAAAGAGAACTAACCCCACTCCCCTTCTAGCACTGATGATGTTACTTAGTTGGGGCATGAAATGTCTGCAAGGAAACAAGAATCCTCAAAGAGCACCAAGGACCTCACAGTTGTTGTCCTCCTCCTCCTCCTCCTCTCCCTTCACCACCACCACCAACAACAACACCGCCACCTCTTCATGGGGCTGCTGCAACGTGTGAAAAATGGTCATAAGTCGGATTTTTCAGTGCTGTTGTAACTTCAAACAGTCACTAAATGAACTGTCGCAAGTCGAGGATTATCTTCGCTGTCAAGTCCGTCACTCATTTTATTACAGAGAAAAGTGAGCTGAAAACATCTGAAACCTTTCAGGACTCTTAACGAATCCCCCTCAGAAGATAAATCGTCCACCATCTTTAAGCTTTCAGGACCTTTTCAAATTCTGCAAACATTAAGGATGAAGGCATATTATCCCCCACCACCACTCCTTTCCCCCCACACACAATCAATCCTTTCTTTCTCATCCTTTTCTGAATCTCCTCCATCTTCAACCACCATCGCCCTTGGAGACACACTGTTCAAGATCATTATCCTACTTTTCATTTCAAAGCAAAAACTCCAGATTTTTTTTTTTAAAGACATATAGAGAGACAGAAATGGTACATAACTTGGCACTCATGGTGAAAAATGGGGAGCGGGCCCCCTCAAAAACTCTCTTCTGTACAGACAAATAAGACTTTGGGCGGATTGGCCCAGTTCTACTCCCTCCAGAAAGTTCTCCATCTTGGGCTGAGGAAAGAAGGAGGAGGAGGAGGAGGAGGAAGAGGAGGAGGAAGGGAGGGAGGGACGGGCGGGTGGGCGGGTGGATGGATGGATGGATGAAGGGGAGGAGGAGGGGAGAGGAGGAAGAGGAGAAGGAGTGGATGGATGGATGGATGGATGAGTGGGGTAGGAAGAAGGAGGGATGGGTAAATGGGTGGATGTAGAGAGGAGGAGGAGGTGGTAGAGAAGAAAAGATGGATGGATGGATGGGTGGGTGGGTGGGTGGGTGGGGTAGGGAGGAGGAGGGATGGGTAAATGGGTGGATGCAGAGAGGAGGATGTGGTGATAGAGAAAAAGAGGGAGGGAGGGGGGAGACGGAGGAGGTAGAAGATAAGGGATGGATGAAGGCAGGGAGGAGGAAGAGGAGTGGGGAGGGAAGAAAGGAGGAAATAGAAAGAAAGAAAGAGAGAGAGAGAGGAGAAAAAGGTGTTAGTGCAGTTTTTTGAAATCCGAGGTCCACTTACCAGTCTTCTTTTGGGCTTTATCAGTGGCCGATTTTGCCCATTCATTTTGTGGTACAATCCACAGGCGTTACAGAGGTAATGCCCTGTGCCATCTCGCCTCCAAAGTGGGGTTGAGGTAGCTCCACAGTTTACACACTCCCTGCCTTCTGAAAACAAAAGGGGACACAAATCATTGAGGGGCAGCAAAGAAAGGAAGAGGGGTGTTTATTGAATTTATTGAATTTATAGACCGCCCCCTCTCCCCGAGGGACTCGGGGCGGTGTACAGACAGCAGGGTGTTGGGTGAGACATTGTTACAACAGGGTTTCTCCACTGTGGAGAAATGTGATTAAAATCCCAGGGATTGGTTTATTAAATTTCTATAGGTAGTCCTCGAACGTACGACCATGACTGAGCCCCAAACTTCCCTTGCTAAGTGAAGTAGTCATTAAATGAGTTTTGCCCCATTTCACCACCTTTCTTGCCACCGTTGTTAAGTGAATCCCTGCAGTTGCTAAGTTAATCACATGTTGGTTAAGTGAACCTGACTTCCCCATTGATTTTGCTTGTCAGAAGGTCACAAAAGGAGATCATGTGACCCTCCCCCCTGGGACACCGCCACCGTCATAAATATGAGCCAGTCACCAAGCATCCGAATTTTTGTGGCTATGGAGATGCTGCAAGGGTCATAAGTGTGAAAAAATGGTCATAAATCACTTTTTTCCAGTGCCGTTGTAAACTTGAAGAATCACTAAACGCAAGGTTGTAAGTCAAGGACTACCTGTGTACCACCACATCTAGGGACCCTTGGTAGTTTGCAACCATGAGGAAAAAAATGTGGCTGACGTCGCGGTGAGACAATGTATCCCATGAGAAGCTCCGTGGGATCGTTGATATCCCAACTGTCAGGGGGTCTTAATTGACCTAAAATCACCCCATAGAGGTGATAAACAAAGGGGATCACACACTGCTGATCTCAGGGAGCCGTCAAACTCCCTTATCGATCAGGAGAAAGCTCCCCAAACTGACAGCTGGGAATGCAGCCATTGCGAGTCGCTATGAAGCTGGGGCAGCCACAGATACATTAATATGAAGGAACAGGAGCTGAGTAGCAATTTTGATTGAAGGGGGAATCGCAGGAGAACCTCACTGGTTCTGGAGAATTTTATCGATGTACACAACAGTGTGTTGAAACACATTTTCCCCCTTTGCATTCAAATCAAGACACCAGGTAGACCATTCAGAAGAAGACCGTCAGAAGAGACCTTGGAGGTCTTCTAGTCGAACCCCATGCTCAGGCAGGAACTCTCTAGCAGGTAGAAATTTATTTCCAGGTAAGTGTGCCTAGAAACATAACAGTGTTGAAAAATGCTGAAGCCGATTTCACCTCAATACAAAGCTACTCGGAAATTTCTCCCATTGAATTCAATGGCCCAGAGAAGATGGTGCAGAGGGATGAACCTTCCATGGATTATATCATTCATCAGGTTAGCACTGTATATATTTACCAATGAATGGAGCACTGGCTCAGATTAAGATTGGATCATTCTCAGAATCTGTTCTGACCGAGACTTCCCAAAAGCATGAAGCAAATTCCTTGTCCCGACAAAAAACCCTTTTATTGATTTACGGTAAATTCTGCTCATTTGCATCCAGCAAAATCTTTCGAGGGAGGATTTACAGTCACAGACCTTACCTGGCTTGGAGAACTGACAGGCCGATATCTGCAAAAGGTGGCAAGGAATCTCGGAGTCACAAACCAATTTAGCAAACTAATTGTGTCTCCTGCAAACTCCACTCCCCTTTCGCTCCTCTTTTATTTCCTCTGGGAGGGGCCATTCATCGTCCACCTATGGCCTTACTCCCAAGTTGATCCCTGTTCTTTAGCTGTTCCCTTCGTCTGGCAACTCTGCACATGCGCACACTGGGAACAGGCTCCAGCTGTTCTTCTGCCTCACTGATGTCTGACTCCGAAGGCAGCTGATAACTGTCAGACGGCTCTGGCCCCCTCTCTGCCTCCAACACAGAGCCCTCATCAGAGCTTTCCCCAGACTCCAGGACTGGCCCAGGTTCCTCCCCAACCTCCTCACTGTCCGAATCTGCTGCCAGCTCTGCTGGTCTCTGGCAGGCCACAACAGAATCAATGTCTATGAAGATTGTCAGTCATCCAGGTCTTGGTTATCCCAAAGGTGTTTTTTTTTCAAGAGGCAACTGGACTTTCTTGCTTTTCTTTGACGACGTTTCACTTCTCATCCAAGAAGCTTCTTCAACTCAGAACTGAAGAAGCTTCTTGGATGAGAAGCAAAACATCTTCGAAGGAAAACAAGAAAGTCCAGATCTCAGAATCATTAAACCCACCACTTTGAAAAAGAACTTGCATCAACCACCATCAACTTAATTTTTAATTCAGTTGATTTGTTTCACCATGTGATTCGTGCTTGGCCTTTGGGGATAGGTGAAGTTTTGTCTCTGTTGTCCCATCCTTCAAATAATCTAACCTTCTTCCAGTCTGGAAAATCCTGACACCTCCAGCCTTGGCAGTAAAAATAGTTAACAACAATTTATAACGATAAATTATGCAGCCGAAGAAAGAAGAGCTGCTGTTTCATTATTAAGGAACAGTATTTAATCAATTGAGGGATTCTTTGAATTAATTCATCCAACCAATTAAATGCTGCAGCTCCGTAAATGACTAAAAACTTTTGATTTTGTGAAGACAGCGTTAGTATCATAAATCTATTATAATGATTATAAAGATTATAATGAAAGCAAGGGAGGGTTCAAGATAAGTCCTGTCTTAGCATTTGGCCACCACAGGTGCCCACACACACACACACACACACACACACACACACACACACACGACACAAGTGAGGTTGAGCTGGCCACGCCCTCCTGGCCACACACCCTCCCCTCCCCCTCCCCCCTGGGGGATCAAACACAACTTTGATGTGGCTGAAATTGAGTTTGACACCCCTGAACTAACCTGCAAACTGTTCTCCATTCTGCAACCTGCAGCCTGGGATAAAACAGAACACATAGAAAAATAAGGTTGGAAGGGACCCGGGAGGTCTTCTAGTCCAACCTCCTGCTCAAGCAGGAGACCCTACAGATCTTCATAAAATCTGATTTTTTTAAAAAAAACTCGAAACATATCCACATTGTTCAATCGTCCCCCCAACAGGTTCTAGTCGGGCCACATTATTATTTTCCTACTTAGAATGCCTTAAACTAGGATTCTCAGGAAAAACCCAACATTCATGGTCTCTTTGGACGAAAGCAAAGAGCCGTGGAGTTCTATCATTTGGAACTGACACAGCCTTTGATGTCGGTTTTTAGGAACTACAATCAGAAATACAGATAGGCCCTAGCCTTACGACAGTTCATTTACTGACCGTTTTAAAGTTACCACGGCCCTGAATTAAGTGACCTATGACCATTTCCCACACTTACGACCGCGGCGACATCCCCACGGTCACACGATCAAAATTCAGATGCTTGGCAACTGATTCATACTGATGACGATTGTAGCATCCCAGGGTACCACGATCCCCTCTTGCGACCTTCTGGCACGCAAAGTTCGGGGGGGGGGAGCCAGATTCGCTTAACAACAAGTTAGGGAATTAGTGAACAGGTTAGTAACTGCATTGCTCACTTAACGACTGCAGCAATTCACTTAGCAACAATGGGGGAAAAAGGTCGCAAAATGGAGCTCAATTAACAAAAGTCTCACTTAGCAACAGAGACTGTGATCGCAAGTCGAGGACTACCCATAATCAGCTACCAATCCAGGCTCCATTTCATATGTACGTTACCAACCTGGGTGTCCTTTAGATTATATCTGAATGTATATTTGGAACCTTCCTCGATCGGTATCCAAATATGACCTAAATATCTTCCGGCAACCGGAGTTTTTCTGCTTTTGTATCTTCCCCAACCTACAACAGGAGTACATTAGCCTTACGAAAGCGACTCTCAAGGTACTTTTCCCCGGTTCATTTGACACCCTTTGTGGGTAGCCTCAAAGTGTGTCAGATCTGCTCAAGGTTGCTGTCTATTGGATGTCTACAAGGACTGCCAAGCAAGACAGGAAAGAGAAGGCCAACGGGGACAGCCAACGTCACGCCGGGAAAATTTGTTGCCAACTCAAAGATGGTTGAGAAGCGATTTGACTTAACAACAGACCCTGGGCCTCTGCTTATTTTTCCCAGGTGAAAAACAAAAATTAGCACCCAGAATAACAGAGCTGGAAGGGACCTTAGAGGTCTTCTAGTCCAACCCTCTCCTCAAGCAGGAGACCCCTTAGCCTTTCAGATAAAGGGTTGTCCTGTCTCTTCTTTAAAAGCTTGAAGTGTTGGGGCATTCACGACTTCTGGAGGCAACTTCTGTTCACTGATTGATTTTTTTTCACTGTCAGGAAATTTCTCCTCAGTTCTAAGTTGATTCTCTCCTGGATTAGTTTCCACCCATTGCTTCTTCTCCTGCCCTCAGGTGCCTTGGAGAATAGCTTGACTCCCTCTTCTTTGGGGCAACCCCTGAGATATTGGAAGACTGCTATCATGTCTCCCCTAGTCCTTCTTTCTCTTAAGCTAAACATACCCAGGTCCTGCAAGCGTTCTTCATGTTTTAGCCTCCAGTCCCCTAATCCTCTTTCTTGCTCTTCTCTGCCCTCTTTCTAGAGTCTCCACATCTTGTCTCCTTCCTTTTCTTGAAACTCCAGTGGCACTTAGTCTCAAAAAAAGAGAACAAGTCTTTTTGAGCCTGGATTTAGGTGAGACTCCCTGATCCGCCGTCCTTGCTCTAAAAGAAGGCTATAATTAACACCTCAGTGAATTAAACCATGGGACAATCTTAATAAGGCGCTCCGAACTTTCTAACATGCAAAGCTTTTACCCTGTGGCTGAAATGAGTTATGTGCATTTATATAATGTCATTATTTTCTTCTGTTCCTCTTGAAATTCAGATGAGCAGTTCCTCCAGAAAACAAAGTAGGTACTTTCCCTTTCTCCCTCCTTCCCTCTTTCTTTCCTTCCCTCCCACTCTCTCTCCCTCTCTCTCCATCCTTTCCTCCCTCCCTCTCTCTCTCCTTCCATCCCTCGGTCTCCCTCTCTTCATCTCTTTTCCCCCCCTCCCTCCCTCTCTCGCTCTCTTTCTCCCTCCCTTCCTCTCTCTCCCTCCTTCCCTCCTTCCCTCCTCTCTCTCACTTTCTCTCTGCTTCCTTCCCTCTCTCTCTTTCTCCCCACTCCCTCTCTTTCTCCCTCTCTCCCTCTTTCTCTCCTTCCCTCCCACTCTCTCTCCCTCCATCCCTCCCTCCCTCTTTTTCTCCCTCCCTCTCTCTCTCCATCCCTGCCTCTCTCCCTCTCTCTCTTCCATCCCTCTCTTTCCCTCCCCCTTTCACTTTCTTCCTCTCTCTCCTTCCTTTCCTCCCTCTATCTCTCTTTCTCCCCTTCCCCCTCTTTCTCCCTCTCTCTCCAACTCTCCTTCCCTCCCTTTCTCCCTCCCTCCCTCTCTCTTTTCTTCCCTCTCTCATCTCACCACCCGAATACATTTTTTTACAGCAAGGCTGATACCAAATGAATGCAATAATGATGGCCTGGTGTTATTACTGCCAGAGGGATGAACTTCAAATGAATCTCTCCATTTTCCTGCCTGGGTCGTTTATGGCAGAGCAACCTCTTATTATAAACACTGAGGCCATTTTCAGCTTAAAACGAAACAACGGTAAGGAGGAAGACAGTTGTGACCACAGACTGAAGATCAGACACCATTTTAGCCTACCGCAAATACAAACTCCAGTTAGAGGAATTAATTTAGAAGCAGCTTTCCTAAGACTCTTGTCATACAAAACCAGGAGGTTTAAGGGGTTGTGGGGGTGGCAAACAAACAACCGCAGATAAGTTTTCACACTTACAACTGTGGCGGGTTCACGTGATCAAAATTCAGGTATTTGACAACTGACTCATATTTACGACGGTCACAATGTGACACCCCCTTTTGCGACGGGCAGGCAAGCAAAGTCAACGGGGAAGCCAGATTTGCTTAACTGTCCATTTACCCACTTAACAACCCCAGCGACTCGCTTAACAAATGTGGCAAGAAAGGTCGTGGAATGGGGCAAACCTCGATCCACAGCTGTCTTGCTGAACAACCCAAATCCATGGTGGTCGTAAGTCGAGGACTACCTGTGCTGTATCCAGTTTTTAATTTCAATCAGCCCAGCCATCTTTGTTTTCCACGGATCAATCTACCTGCTATAAAGGTAGATTATTTGCAGACTATAAAAGTGTACTTTCATTTATTTACAGATTTAAAAGTGTATTTTCATTCATTTACAGATTTAAAAAGTGGAAACTAATCAAGGAGAGAAGCAGCCTAGAACTAAGGAGAAATTTCCTGACAGTGAGGACAATTAACCAGTGGAACAGAAATTGCCTCCAGAGGTTGTGAATGCTCCAACACTGGAAGTCTTTAAGAAGATGTTGGATAACCATTTGTCTGAAACGGTATAGGGTTTCCTGCCTAGGCAGGGGGTTGGACTAGAAGACCTCGAAGGTCCCTTCCAACTCTGTTATTCTATTCTATTCTAAAGTGTATTTTCACTGATTTGCAGATAATTTATTTATAAATGTAAAAGTCTATTTTTCATCCTGAGGAAGGTCTCCTCCTCCTCCTCCTCCCTTCTTCATCTTCTGCTCAAAAGGCAACTTGAAAATAATACAATAACCTAAAACAACGAGAACAAACCAGAACTTTATGCAAGGTCTTTATCTTCCCTGCATACTAATTAATATAAATAACTTGAACTATGCAAACGTCAGCAGCAGATGTGAAAGGCGGGACCAATAAAAACCTAAGCCCTTTTCACATGGAAGATAAAATAGCCTTGATTGGTGCCACATGTTGGTGTGGCTAATAGATGCAGAGAAATGTATACACATTCTAATGTCGGTTTTATATTTGCATTGCAGACCAATTGGTGTAGAAAAATGCCTGCAGTCGATTTATGCCAAGAGAAAGTATCTTCCGGGGGTGAGTGTGTGTTTAAAAAAAATAACATTGAGGAAAAGAGAAACAAAATGTTTTTTTGCAAATGCATACGCTAGTAATTCTTATTTTTCTCTCTCTCTCCTTTGAATGTGGGCCAAGGACCTCTAAAGCAGGGGTGTCAAACTCAAGGCCCGTGGGTCGGATGCAGCCCATGGGCTGGATGCGGCCCACGGGATGCTTAAATCTGGATCGCGAGGCCGTCCTGGAAACAGCGAAGGATCGGCCCTCTGTGCCTCTGCCAGTAAAAACGGGCTCCCAAGCTCCATTTTCGGCTGCGAAGGTGGCCCTCCCGAGCTCTGTTTTCGCTGGCAGAGGAATGCAGGAGGAGGCGGCAGCCTAAAATGGAGCTCAGGAGCCCATTTTTGTTGGCAGAGGGTTGCAGGAGGCTGTGTGGTAGCTGAAAGTGGAGTTCGGGAACCCATGTTCACTGCCAGAGGGTTGCAGGAGGCCGTGACAGCTGAAAACGGAGCTTTGGAGCCCATTTTCACTGACAGATAGTTGCAGGAGGCCGTGGCAGCCGAAAACGGAGCTTGGGGGCTCATTTTCACTGCCAGAGGTTTGCAGGAGGCTGTGGCAGCCAAAAACGGAGTTCGGAAGCCTGTTTTCACTGGCAGAGCGCTCAGGCCACCAGATGTGCCCCTGATACGAGTGGTGTCAAGCTGGCCACGCCCGCTGGGGAATTCTGGGAGTTGAAGTCCACCCATCGCCAAGCTGCCCAGGTGGAGAAACACTTGGAAAAACCTCTCCCCCACAGAAACAGGGGTATGCATAATTATTAGTTCGGAATTGCACTGCCTCCCAAATTACTCTTTAACCTCATCGTCCATGCTGTATGGCAGAGGTGGGTTCTTACCGGTAGTAACTCAGCCTGCCACGTCCCCGAACCGGATCTTTCGTCAGCGGCGCCATCTTGATTTTTGTTTCTGCGCATGCAACAAGTTTTGCGCGCCGAGCTGGCAGCATTGCAACCCCCCACCCTTGCTGTGTGGGTAATTTCACTGGCCTCTTGCGCGGCCTACCAGTTTTGCTAAATCTTTTTTAATCAATTGCAACTTTTCCCTACAGAGAACGTATCTACATGGAATAACAGAACTGGAAGGGACCCAGTGGTGGGCTGCAGGTGGTACACCCCGGAACCAGTGTACCTGCCGGAAGCCGCAGCCACTGTACTGGAATGGGTGCTTTGGAGGGCCCGCCTGCCCTCGTTCCTTACCTGTATTTGAAGGAAACGGGCCATCTGCGCATGCGGGCACAGCGTATGGCACCTGCGCGAGACTTCCACTACTGAAGGGACCTCACACATAACAACACACAAGTGGCATTGGGTTAAGCAGCCATGAAAATCTTGGACAAGGTCTTCCAATATTTTGATGTCTCAGTACCTACAAGATCTGACTCGTGCGAGCAACAGGAAAGAAGAGAAGTTGGAAAGGACCTCGGAGGTCTTCTGCTCGAGTAAGAGACCCTGCACATTTCAGACAAAGAACTGTCAAGTCTTTTCTTAAAAGCCTCTAGCAACTGGGCACCTACATAAGTAAACACACAGGCAGGTTCCACCAAACCTTTCATGATCCATCCACAATTTCAACTAATTTGTAAGAAATGAAAAAGGAAGCATCTTTTTTTTTTCAAAACAGTGAATAATTCTCTTGAGGTTAGCCCTCCCAACTCATATTTCTTTCAGCTGATTTCTTTCTATTGACAAAACAAATCTGATTGATCCTATAGAAATTCAAAAGGCCAGACAAGGAATAATAATGGATGGAAACTGATCAAGGAGAGATTCCATCTAGAAATAAGGAGAAATGTTCTGATAGTGAGAACAATCCACCAATGGAACAGAAGTTGCCTTCAGAAGTTGTGGGAGCACTGGAGACTTTCAAGAAGAGATTGGATTGCCATTTGTCATAAATGGTATAGGGTCTCCTGCTTGAGCAGGGGGTTGGACTAGATGACCTACAAGGCCCCTTCCAACTCTGATAATCTGTTAAAGGTAGGATCGGAGATAGAGAGATTATCTGTAGAAAGCTTACCAAATTTGCAAATGACCCAAAAAACTGGGTGGGATTCTTAATGTTTGGCCCAAACAAAAAACAAAATGATCTTGACAGATTAAGGAAATGATCTGAAGAACGAGATTTAAGTATAAGTTTCTTTAGTTAGGAAACAGAAACTAAACACATGGGACATAGGAATATGAAACATTAGTGTGATATGTGGTTGAAATATGTAGTTTTGGATTACATCATTTGGATTACATGTAGTCACTGCTCCAGTTTACTCCTCTTACGTTAGGCCCTACCTCAATTTTGGGCACTACACAGGGAGTTCTCGACTTACGACCACAACTGAGCCCCAAATTTCTGTTGTTAAGCAAAACATTTCTTAGGTGAGTTTTGCCCCATCAAATGAGCTTTCTTGCCACCGTTGTTCAGCGAATCACTGCAGTTGATAAGTTAACAACCCGGTTGTTAAGTGAATCTGGCTTCCCCGTGGGATTTTGCTTGTCAGAAGGTCGTAAAAGGGGATCGCGTGACCTCGGGACCCAGCAAAGGTCGTAAGTATGAACCGGTGGCCAAGCGTCAGAATTCTGATCACACGGTCATGGGGATGCTACAAAAGTTGTAACCATGAAAAGGAGTCCTAAGTCACTTTTTTCAGTGCTGTTGTAACTTTGAACGGCCACCAAATGAACTGTTGTTAAATCGAGGACTACCTGTACTTAGAGAAGGCTTCAAAAAGATTCAAATAATTTCACTGAAGATGATCAGAGGGTAGGGAAGTATGTCCTATGAAGAGGGATCAAATTTTTGTCTAGATTTATTATAATATAAATATAAATGATTCTAGACAAAAGCACGTTTAAACAAATATAGTTAAATGAGAATGATGGTATATTGATGGTATAAAGATTTTTGATTTAAAATGTTCAATTCAATATGAATGAAATATAAAGAATAATTGTAGTAACGCATGAAATTTATTTGTAACCAATCGACATGCTTTCTGGAAGATGTATTGAAGAATGTTTTTCTGTGTGTCTTTTGTTTAATTAAAACAATAAAATATTTATTAAAAAAAAAAGAAAATGAAAAAAAAAAGAGGGATCAAAGCCCCTGAATTGATTAGCTCTGAGAAGGTAAAGGAAGAATGACAGAGTTGGAAGGGACCTTGGAGGTCTTCTAGTCCAACCCCCTGCCCAGGCTGCAAACCCTATACCACTTCAGACAAAGGGTTATCCAACATCTTCTTCAAAACTTCCAGTGTTGGAGCAGTTACAATTTCTGGAGGCAAGTCCTTCCACTGGTTAATTGTCCTCACTGTTTGGAAGTTCCTCCTTAGTTCTAGGTTGCGTCTCTCTTTAATGATCTTCTACCCATTACGTCTTGTCCTGTCCTCAGGTGCTTTGGAGAGTAGGTGGACCCCCTCTTCTTTGAGACAGCCCCTCAAGTACTGGGAGATGGCTACGATGCCCCCCACCCCTTAATCCTTCTCTCCGATAGGCTACTTTGATAGGTGCTGGGAAGTGATGGCTCTCTCAGAGCAATCCTTCCTGAAAAACGAAGGCAACGTTGTGTTCTTAGCACGTCCTTAGCCTGGGAATTTGTTTTCACTGTCGGCAGCCATGCTCACACCCCATTCTACTCCTATTTCCCTTCGGGCTTCCTTTTATTCAACAGCCTGAACTGGGAGGGTGAAAGAAGAGATTTCCCTCATCACTATTATGATTTATGATTAAAGGACTGAGTGCTGGAAGCTCTGCACCATTTGCGCCATTTGTCACAAGGCGTTCGGGGGGGGGAAGAAATTAAGACACAATCTTCGGTGGCCTGGTGTCAACCCCGGGGTGGGCTTCAAAAATTTTAGCAGGGGGTTCTCTGCTTGATTGCTGGGTGGGCGTGGCCTAGTCAGCCTCCTGCACCATGGTGGGGAGGGGCTTTTTTCCTGACCCCGGGCTCTGGAGGCTTTTTTCGAGCCTCCGGGAGGGCGAAAATGGTCTTCCCAGGCTCCGGAAGCCCTCTGGAAGCCACAAAAGGGCCCACTTACGGCCTTCCTGAACTTCTCGTAGGCCCGTTTTTCGCCCTCCCCCAGCTTGAAATTGGTGGTCAGATGTTTCATGACCTAACTACATAACACCATCAGTGAGGGGAGGAGGAAGAGGAAGAGGATGACTGTGTAGTCCTGGGTGCTTTCCTACCTTGGTTGTTTTCTTGCAGACATTTCATGATCCAACTACATAACATAATCAGGAAGAACAGGGGGAGGAGGAGGAGGAGGAAGAGGAGGAGGAAGAGGAGGAGGAGGAGGAGGAGGAGGAGGAGGAGGAGGAGGAGGAGGAGAAGAAGAAGAAGAAGAAGAAGAAGAAGAAGAAGAAGAAGAAGAAGAAGAAGAAGAAGAAGAAGAAGAAGAAGAAGAAGAAGAAGAAGAAGAAGAAGAAGAAGAAGAAGAAGAAGAACTATTACTACTACTACTACTACTACTACTACTACTACTACTACTACTACTACTACTGTAGGGTCCTTCTTTCTTCCCTGCTTTAAAACTATTTAATGTTGCTATGGCTGTCACATCTTGCCTTAGATTTAAGAAACCTGTTGCACAAACTTCCTACCAAAAAAAGGCACAGAATAGAGCCTTAAAGAGCAGCCAGGCTTTTAATTGGGATTTGTCCTTGAAAAGAGGGTGGGAAATCAACATGCATTTTCTTCTTCTAAGTGTTTCCAGTATGTGTTCCATCATGGAAATGATTCTAAAAAAACATTTCCAAAGAGAAAAGGGATGCTGGACACCATCGCGGGTTTTCTTCCAAGCAGGTGCCTCTTTTCGTGCCTTCACTTGCTGTTCACTTCCAAGGACATTCTTGGAAGACTCTTTCAGGTCTACGCCTTCCTTTGTCTCTTTTCTTTTAACTGTTTTAGGGGTGCTGAAGTGCAAACCACAGTCACATCCAGTTGAAGTGAACCAGTAAGTATTCAAATCAAAATTTCAATGGGGCTAACCGAATATTTTTTAATTTGGTTTGGAGCATCAAATTGGTGCATCCAAATGGATTCTACAATATGATGGGATCTTTTTTTAAAAAAAAATGTAAACACAAGTGATTCAATTTGGCATGAGGAGGAGGAGGAGGAGAGAAGGAGAAGAAGCAGAAGCAGAAGGAGGAGGAGGAGGGAGGAGGAGGAGGAGGAGGAGGAGAAGAACAACAATAACAACAACATAAACTACAACATAAACAACAATAACATAAACAATAGGATCCAAAAGTATCTTGATAGACCTGAACAACAGGCCCTATCCAACAAAAATGAATTTTAATGTGGGGAAAAATAAAATTTTACATTTAGGCAGGAAAACCAAAGGTAGAAATACAGATTAGGCAAAATCTGGCTAAAAATCAGTAACTCTGAGACTGACAACTTGCAGTGCAGAAGTATAGAATCAAAATCAGGAGAATACCACTTTATAAAGCCTTTCCATGTCTTTCTTTTCCTCCAACTCACGACTACTTTCCCCCCACCCCCTCCATAGCCCTGAAGAAAGGAAAACCTAGGTCTCAAGTTGGTTGTACTGAAAGGTAACAAGGAAAGGACAAGACAATGGGGATTCTACCTCTGGTTTTTTTATAACAATGCCCTTGTGGGATGTATTAGGTTTAGAAAGCAACTGTGGGGGGGGGGAGACACTTAGCTAGCATTCTTTGATCCATCTGTGATGGAAGGAATGCAAAGAA
Organism: Natrix helvetica; assembly: GCF_964273705.1. Lineage (NCBI taxonomy): Eukaryota > Metazoa > Chordata > Lepidosauria > Squamata > Natricidae > Natrix > Natrix helvetica. The sequence continues at coordinate 5,957,365 of NC_138553.1, read as the reverse complement.
GGATGGAATGCTAGTTTCCTAAGCCTAAACAAGGCTAATCCAACAACCTTTTCAATTAGCTAATTGGCAAGTCTTTATTTTACTCCTGGAAACTTCCCCGAACAAATGTTCTATTTTTCCACCGGCTGCGAGAAAGATCTCCAAGGACAAGGACAATCCCGTCATCTCTTTGATCCCATCCATCCTCATCTGATGTCATCCTCTTCTCTTAAGCTCGCCCAAGCCTTAACTGGGTTTTATTTTTATTATTTTCTAGACTGCATCCTTTGGAATCCCTTGCCCAAAGTCCAGGAGTTTCCTCTTTGACTTAATTGCCTCACACTAAGCCAGTCTGGAAGACATTAAAAACGCTATAAACATCTGAAGCAAGGATTGGAATTCTGGAAGTGTTCCTTCACTCTGGGAGGATGACGAGGGAAGTCCCTTTGCAGCAACCATCCCTGGCCACAAAACATGGGCCTGCAAAGGCAGCTGTGAGTTTGGACTTGCCAGTTCTTCGGCCTCATTCTGGACCGGCTTATCTCAATACAAATCATCCTCAACTTACAACAGTTTCTCCTATGACCGTTCAGATGTACAAGGCACTGAAAAAAGTGACTGATGATGCTTTCTCACACTTATGACCATTGCAGCCTCCCCATACATTTGCATGGTTGACAGCTGACTCACATTTTTGATGGTTGCAGTGTCCTGTGATTCATGCAAACATCTTTGGCAACCTTCTGACAAGCAAGGGGGAGGCCAGTTTCACTTAACAACCATGTTTCTAGCAATAGCAAAAGCACTTAAGACTTATAGACCGCTTTATAGTGGTTTCCGGTCCTCTCTAAGCAGTTTTATAGAGTCAGCCTCTTGCCCCCAACAATCCTCATTTGACCCACCTCGGAAGGAAGGGAAGGCTGAGTCAACCTTGAGCCTGGTGAGATTTGAACTGTCAAATTGCAGGCAGCCGGCAGGCAGCAGAAGTAGCCTGCAGTACGGCACTCTAACCACTGGGCCACCGTGGCTCTAACTAACTCAACAACTGAAATAATTCATTTAACAAAGGTGGCAAGGAAAAGTCGTTAAATGGGGCAAAACTCACTTAACACATTTCTCACTTAGCAACATAAAATTTTGGGCTGAATTGTAGTCGTAAGTTGAAGACTGCCTGTACAGTTCCTTGATTATGATGGGCCTCAACTCTCACAATCCTCACTCATTTTTAGGTGCAGAGGAAGTTTGACCTGTCAGAAGGGTTGCTATGAATCCCTAGCAAAGTTCTAACTCCTTTCTGATCGCCTTTTTTTAATCAAACCATAATTGCATGTACATTTATACACCCGAACTAGACTGTGTTGTTTCTTGGTGTCATATAATATACGTGCATGTGTGAGTATATGCATAATATTTTATTTCTTTATATTTTTTTGTTTATATACCCTGTTTCCCCGAAAATAAGACCTCCCCGGATAATAAGCCCAATCGGACTTTGGAGTGCATGCGCTAAAATAATCCCTCCCCGAAAATATTGCAACGCAGCAGCAGCCATGAGGTGACCACGCTCGCTGCCTCCTGCACCACAAAAATAATAAGACCTCCCTGAAAATAAGGCCAAGCGCTTATTTTGGGGGTCAAAAGAAAATAAGACCCTGTCTTATTTTCGGGGAAACTGTCTCTCTGTGTGTGTCAGTGTGTGTGTAAAAATCAAGCTAGGACTTACTTTCTGAGTAGGTCGTATTTTCGGGGAAACATGGTCGTAAGAACAGTTCGAATGACAACAATTCGCTTCCTGGGCATTGAAAGTTACAAACAAGCCTGGGGAAAGTGATTTATGACCTTTTTTCACTCTTACAAACTTCGCAGGAACTCCACGATCACGTGATCAAAATTCAGACGCTTGGCCACTGACTCATACCTATGACGGTCGCCGTGTCCCGTGGGGTCCCCTTTTGCGACCGTCTGGCAAGCAGTGTCAAGGGGGTGGGGAACCAGATTCACTCAACAGCCGGGTTACCAACTTAACGACTGCAGAGATTCCCTTTTTAACAACTGCGGCAGGAAAAGTGGTAAAAAACGGGGCCAAATTCGCTTCGCAAAAAATGTTTCGCTCGGCAACAGAAACCTGTGGGGCTTTGTTGTGGCCGTAAGTCGAGGACTTCCTGGTACTTTGTTGACAAGTGAAACTGAAGCACATGTATTAGGAAAGCGAGAAGCGATTGCCACACGGATCTCTTCCCTGACCTAAATAAACAGTAGTCAAGATATTAGAGTGATACAGCCTCCCTCCGCCCTGTTGCACCGATATTTAGTAGCTTTAGGAGGTGATTCAAGCCCTCTCCAATTCATCTTGTCCCCCTCTCCCTTTCTGTAAGCGAGACCGTTTATAAAAGCAACCCCTTAACGAATGGGCAATTAACGATATATCTTCTCAGGGTTTCCTAGTCCGTGGTCAGTCTTTGAACGGTGCTCAGTTTAATGCACGGCATGCTCTCTACAGCTCCGTGTTTTAAGGAGATTAACAGCATTGGTTTCTGGGCTTCCAAGAGTGACCCTCTTGAAATCATCTGACCTAAGAAATTTAAAAGTGATTTAAAGCCAGAATCTCCTCATCATTCTCAGCCAGAAAGCCCACTGGTGAATGGAAGGGAAGGGAAGGGAAGGGAAGAGGAGTGGAGTGGAGTGGAGTGGAGTGGAGTGGAGTGGAGAGGAGAGGAGAGGAGAGGAGAGGAGAGGAGTGGAGAGGAGTGGAGTGGAGTGGAGTGGAGTGGAGTGGAGAGGAGAGGAGAGGAGAGGAGTGGAGAGGGTAGGAGAGGAGTGGAGAGGAGAGGAGAGGAGAGGAGTGGAGAGGAGTGGAGAGGAGAGGAGAGGAGAGGAGTGGAGAGGAGAGGAGAGGAGAGGAGTGGAGAGGAGAGGAGAGGAGTGGAGAGGAGAGGAGAGGAGTGGAGAGGAGAGGAGTGGAGAGGAGAGGAGAGGAGTGGAGATGAGTGGAGTGGAGAGGAGAGGAGAGGAGAGGAGAGGAGTGGAGAGGAGAGGAGATGAGTGGAGAGGAGAGGAGAGGAGTGGAGAGGAGAGGAGAGGAGAGGAGAGGAGTGGAGAGGAGAGGAGAGGAGAGGAGAGGAGCTGAAAGATGGTATCACTATGTATGCTGAAATAATATCATTGGCATTCAAATGGAACATTGAAATATTGAATAACTACTTTAAAACAAACATGCATATTAATACTAGGATTACATAAATTGGATTAATGTAACAAATATTATTAATATTATTATCACTACTTGTATCACAATGAATTATATCCAGAGGGGACACTATTCATGTATTGATACTGATGTATATTTAAAAATAAAAATCCAATACAAGTTTTTTTTTAAAAGAAGAGAAGAGAACAGAAGAGAACAGAAGAGGAGTAGAGTAGAGTAGAGTAGAGTAGAGTAGAGTAGAGTAGAGTAGAGTAGGATGGGACAGGGCGGGGCGGAACAGGACAAAATGTTCTGCTTTTGAACATTTAAAATATACAGGTAATCCTCGACTGATCACCAGTCCATGTGGTCGTAAGTCGAGGACCACCTGTAACAGCTAAATGGTCCCCTCCCTTGGACCTTCACGGGTGGTCCAGTTCTCACATCTGTCAGTGGACAATCTGACAGAGGTGATTTCTTTGCCCATCATGAACCCTGGGAAGACTAGATAGCCCTACTCTAAAGCAGGGGTATCAAATTCAAGACTCGCGGCCCATGGGCTGCTTAGATCTAGCCCACGGACCGCCCTGGAAACAGTGAAGGACCAGCCTGCGGTGCCTCTGCCAGGGAAAATGGAGCTCAGGAGGGCCGTGCGTGGCCCTCCTGAGCTCACCCGAGCCACCACAGGTGCCCCCGAAATGAGTGACATCGAGCGGGCCATGCCCCCCTGGCCACACCCCTTCCCTCCCGCGAGGTCAAACACAACCTGATGCGGCCCTCAATGAAATTGAGTTTGACACCCCTGTTCTAAAGGATGGATTTACACAATGTACTGAACCCGCAGCCATAGCTTAAATAAAGAGTGTCGTTTTGTGGACTGAGCATTGTATGCCCTCAAAGAAAGCATATCATAGTTTCACCCAACATGGCAATCATACAATTAGCTTCTTGCAGCCTGATGAATTAAAAATGACCCAATAGCTTTATTTGGCTTGAGACACTGGCATTATAAGATTCACCTATTGAGTCATTTCTGGGGGGTTTTCGGACTGAGAAAAAGAGACTAGCCCAAGGACCAGGTGACCTTGGCCATGTACCACTAGAACTCACGATCTCCTGGTTACTAGCCTGATGCCTTGATCATTACATCAAACTGGCTCTCCGCCATTCTTTAGATTTATTCATTATCATACATTCTGCTTGAAAAGACTGGTTAGAATACTTAACTTTTCCTACTGTGTTACTATAAGATGCTCCTAGCAATGAAATCGCTAATTCGAAATACAGAGAGAATGGAATGGAATGGAATGGAATGGAATGGAATGGAATGGAATGGAAGAGAAGAGAAGAGAAGAGAAGAGAAGAGAAGAGAAGAGAAGAGAAGAGAAGAGAAGAGAAGAGAAGAGAAGAGAATAATGGAATGGAATGGAAAGGAAATGGAATACAGAAATAGAATAGAATATAATAGAAATACAGAATGGAATGGAATAGGAATACAGAAATAGAATAAGAAATAGAAATAGAATTAATAGAAATAATAGAATTAATAGAAATAATAGAAATAATAGAAATAATAGAAATAATAGAAATAATAGAAATAATAGAAATAATAGAAATAATAGAAATAATAGAAATAATAGAAATAATAGAAATAATAGAAATAATAGAAATAGAAATAGTATATCCAAACCAGCAGATGAAACAAGACACTAAAACTAGATTTTTGTCTTAAGTGTTAAATTTTCAAAAGCAAGTGGGATGTAAGGAATTCCAGAGTGAAGGAAGAACAGCAAAGATTCCATTTCTATGTGACCACCAGGTTAGCTTCAGAGATACCTGAACTATTAAAAAGTCCATTTCATACAATTATAGCTGGATATCCGTGCTTCACTAGGAAACTATGTGATGGGGTTCGATAAATTGGCCCATAGCATCAGAGTGTGTTAATATAAGGCAACTGGCATTTGGAACAGAGTTCTTTCCAGATGGGGAGGGGGAGTAGAACTCCTTAGCGTCAGAGCGTGTTAATACTGTATACGAAATACTAATGATCTGATGGTCATTTCAAAAACTCCTTTCTTAGCAAGCACCCTAGAAGCCAAGAGGAACATACGTGCCAAATTTCAAGTTTGTAGGCTTTACAGTTCTGGAGATTTTGTGATGAGTGGTTTTGTGTATGGGCTATGTTTTTTCCCCCAATGCTTGACTGAGTTATATTTTTTACACTGCTGTGATTTTCATCCTATTCCAGGTTTCATCCTATTCCAGGGGAGGCCTCCCTCGCCAATGCCGGATGAACCTCGACTATCAAGTCCTGCCGTTTGGAAATGATATTTCTAATGATGTAAGATCGCATCAATTAAAATGCCAAGGCCCTTTTCTCATGGACAATTACGGAGCCAGGTATCCTTATATTAATAAATGTTGGTTTAATGTGGGAGGAAAAAGTATTTAGGACTTCAAAGGTTGTAATCACCACCTGGAATGGCGCTGGAAAACAGAAGGGCAATTTGTACAAGCCGAACGGACAGAACATTTACAGCACCTGCATTTTGGATCGACTTCAACCTCCAAAAGGAGACCTGGCAACGGATGATCCATTACAGCAACCTACGCCAAACGCAAGGGAGGGTTTCAGGGTTATGATAAACCCTCATTTCAGGCCCAGCTGGCCGGAGAATTAAAAACCAATGGAAATAAATAAAAAGTGGGATCGTTGCTTTTCATTTTTTTGCAACCTCAAGTCTAAAGTTGCTTCAGATCCAAGCTCCAGGTCTTCTTTGGACTTGGCCCAGTTTCGGTTCGGGAAGGAAACTGACCTCGGCAAAGTCACTGTGTCAAAATAAACTACAGTCAGTCCTTGACGTACGACAGTCGAATCCAAAGTTTCCCTTGCTAAGCGAGACGGCGGTTCGGTGAATTTCATCCCCGTTTTACGACCTTTCTTGCCGCCGTTGTTAAAGTGATTCGCTGCCGTGGTTGAATCGGTAACACGGTTGTTAAGTGAATCCAGCTCGCCCGCTGACCATCAGAAGGTCGCCAAAGGGCGTGACGCCCTGGGACCGTCGTAAATATGAGTCAGCTGCCAAGCATCGAAATGTTGATCACCTGCCCATAAGGACCGTGAAAAACGGTTATGTCATTGTTTTTCAGTGCAGTTGTAAGTTTGAACGGTCACTAAAGGAACTGGTCGGTCCAGTGGTGGGTTCCGGATCCCATCGCAACTGGTATGCTGCACACGGGGGCGGGCGTCCTAGTCGAACACATGCGCTGTGCATGCGCAGGCCACTGCCCTGCAGCACCCGGCTGCTTGGTGGCTGTCACGCAGGGGCCACAAGCTAAGTGCGCAATTGACCAGTCATGCTATAAACAGCCATAGAATGCAGGCAGGCGAGTGGGCCAAATGCGCCACCGTACCAGTACAGTGGCCTCTGCTCCCAGCTACTACCGGTGCGCCTGTACCGGGCCGTACCTCCCGGAACCCACCACTGGAGTGGTTTCAGCCTCCTCTTCCTGGTCGTGTAGAAGAAGAAGTGGCAGTATCTGGAGGCGGAGTGGAAAGGAGGAATCAGCATAGAATCCTTTCATAGTCACAAGTGGACTAATTCCAATCCCCTTTGAATTTCATGGAACCTTATCTAACTCCAAGCAGGTGCTAACCATTAGTTGAGAAGGTTCCTGTGCCCAGGCTTTAAGGAATAAATCAGTTAGGCCTTCACACGTGGACCTCATCTTTCACACCTGACAGGTAGGTTGTAAACCAAGGTGCCATCAGATTTCCATCCAAAACCAAACTCGGTGTGACCTTGAAATGCCCTGTCTACCCTGAGCAGGGTAAGAATTTTTTTTAAAAAAGACACATGCTGAATTTAGTTATAGCTCCATAATTCATTGCCTTCTACCTTACAAACCATAGTGGCTTCCTTCTCATCTGTACACTACTTCTTACACTGCATTTTGTTAGTTACACTTCTCATTTCTGTTTCTGACAGAAATAAAGACAGCTACCTCCTACTATTTTCCATCCTCCCCTCCTCTCGTTTCCCTCACCCTTCCTTTGTATAACAATTTTTTAATTCAATCCTCTTTTTTCCCCCTATATAACCGGTTACCTCTTTTATACTTTTGTATTCAGCTCACATTCATTCAGCATTCATTTTTGCTCGATCCATCTTGTCTTTTCCTGGTTTTATTGCACTTCTTAGCTAAGACATTCCCACCAATTATTTTACCCTTCTCCTTAATTCTCGCTCCCGTATAACAAAGTAGATAGAGCTACATTTTCCTATTTTTGCTTCCTACTTTACTACAGATGGCTCGATACCTTACTATAGTTAGTCCTTGACATATGACCATAATGGACACTGCCCACAATGGTCATATATTATCATCATCAACTTTTTAACGACCCCATAATCCCTTGCGTGGTGGAGTCTGGGAAACTGAATGGAGCTAGCAGAGTGTTTAATGGCCAGATGCCCTTCCTGTTGCCAATGCGGAGTTTTGTTCAGCAGATATATTCTCATTGTGCCCAAATATCTGCCTCTACCTAGGATTGAACCCACAGCCTCCTGATTGTGAGGCGAGAACTTCACCTCTAGGCCACTGCACCACTCCAATGGTCATATATCATGACGGTCATGAAATGGGTCGGTCAGGTGACCAACAAACTTTATCGCAATGGTTAAATTAAACTTTGAATCTAGGTTGCAAGCACCACCACCCCCCAGGGAGAGCCGTCATAACTTAGGTTGTTCAACAATTGGTCGTAAGTGAAGGACTACCTGTATAGGGTTTACCTCTCCTAGTATTTCTCAATTCCTTTGCCCTTCTTTAACAAACATTTTAACATTTTAAATCTTTTGCCCTGTTTGTATAACTTGCAACTGTTTGTTCTGTTTTCCTGTTAATCACAAATTCATTAATCCACAAACCATTCGTTTTCAGACCCGGTGTTGCATCATACAACCTTCTCAACATTTGCTGCAAATTGCAAAATTTCAGTCCTCAGCCAACATTGCATCACTTGTGTTCAAAAGTACAGGTGTGTTCACCTCCTCAACTGACACACCTGTAGCTTCATTATAAGATTCTTGAGATGGTTATTCATTCAGGATGAATGAATGCATCATTGAACAAATAGAAGAGCCAGTTTGGTGGAGATAAAGGTGCTGGCCTAGAAACCAGCAGATGGTGAGTTCTAATCCCAATTTATGCACAAAAGCCAATTGAGTGGCTTTGGGCCAGTCCCTTTCTCTCAATCTAACCCGCCTCACAAAGTTGTTGTTGTGGGCAAAAGAGGAGGTGGAATCATTAAATATGTTCACCACCTCGAGTTACTTGTAAAATAATAAAGTTTGGATTAAAATCTAACAAATAAATGAAAAATAAAGAGAATTGCATATTCTTTTCTTACTCACCTTCTCTATTCTGCGCTAAAGATTTACTAAGCACTCCATTAATTCTCGCACATGTTACTACCATTGTAGTTCACAGGTGAAATGGACAGCCATATAAATTTGATGTATACATTTCAATTACATTCAGCAATCCCTTTTCAACACCATACTTGTAGAAAGAAGCAATGGGTGGAAACTAATCAAGGTGAGAAGCAGCTTAGAACTTAGGAGAAACTTCCTGACAGTGAGAACAATTAATCAGTGGAACAACTTGCCTCCAGAAGTTGTGAATGCCCCAACACTGGAAGTCTTTAAGAAGATGTTGGATAGCCATTTGTCTGAAACGGTATAGGGTTTCCTGCCTAGGCAGGGGATTGGACTAGAAGACCTCCAAGGTCCCTTCCAACTCTGCTATTGTATTATTGTATTGAAAGCATTACATAACTCAAGCCTATCGACTTTATCAAAAGCTTTCTCTGCATCCACAAAGATAATAAGGATAGTAGTCCTTGATTTATGATCACATTTGAGCCCAAAGTTGTTATCTGAATTTTTGCCCCGTCGTATAACCTTTTTTGCCCCAATCAACAAGATGCAACGAATTAAGACCTGCACATAAAACCTTGCAGTAAAATAAGAAAAAAAAAATAAGTTACTCATCTTGAAGGACTCTAGTTTCTGGAATATTTTGAACAAGCAAAACCCAGATTTACTCCAACAGACTTAGATTATTCTGCATAAACTAAATTCACTCATCTAGACACATTACAAGCAAATGACATTGGTATATTTCTGTAGCAAACTGATACACATTCAAGATTGCTGCTAAGAAAGGCAAAGATAAATAAATCACTTAATCATGATCATACTTTTGTATGGGTAGTCCTCAACTTATAACAGTTCATTTAGTGGCCATTTGAAGTTACAACAGCACTGGAAAAAAAGAGACATGACTATTTTTCACACTTACAACCCCTTGCAGCATCCCCACGGCCATGTGGTTAAAATTTGGCTGCGTGGCAACTGACTCATATTTATGACGGTTGCAATGTCCCAGGTCTCATTGTGTGCAACCTTCCAACAAGCAAAATCAATGGAGAAGCCAGATTCACTTAACAGCTTAGAGCAGGGGTGTCCAAACTTGGGAACTTTAAGACTTGTGGACTTCAACTCCCAGAATTCCCCAGCCGGCTGGCTGGGGAATTCTGGGAGTTGAAGTCCACAAGTCTTAAAGTTCCCAAGTTTGGACACCCCTGGCTTAGAGGCTGCAGTGATTCACTTAACAACTGTGGCAAGAAAGGTCATAAAAGGAGGCAAAATTCACTCAACTGTTTCACTTAGCAACTAAAATTCTGGGCACAATTGAGGTCCTAAGTCATGGGCTGCTATGGGTTTGGGAGAACCCATAGCTAATGTTATGGCCGATTCGGAGAACCTCCAAATTCTACTCCTGGCTGGCCACGCCCACCCCGCCTTTCCCTTCCCTTCCCACCCCACTTCACTCCTCCCACGAGTCTCCACATTTTTGAGGTAAGTGCAGGGCCCGCATGGAGGCTCGGGTAGGGAGGGAAACGGGCCTCCCGGAAGTTTTGGAAGGCCGGTAATGGGCCCATTTCCAGCCTCCGGAGGGCTTCCGAAACCTGGGAGAGGCAGTTTTCACCCTCCCAGAGGCTCGAGGAAAGCCTCCGGAGCCTGTTGAAGGCGAAAACTCCCCCCCCCCCCAGCCGTGGTGCAGGAGGCCGACAAGGCCATGCCCACCATGGCCACGCCTACCCAGTAACCAGGAAGAGAACCTTGCTGAAATTTTTGAAGCCCACCCCTGATGGCTACCTGTATTGTTTTCAGACGAGTCCAATAAGAACGAAAGGAAATTGGAACCAGAAGGGGGAAAAGGGGGAATTGTGTTCTCTGACATCTTTGAGGTTGACTGTCCAAGAGATCCGCAAGGAATTATGTCAGCCTGTCTGAGCCACAATTCATAGTCCTTCCTTGTTCCTCTTTTCCCCTGTTGTCCAAGTTGCAACAGAAAGTGGAAAAACTCAGAAACCACCAAATACGAATGTTTCCTACCCATAACTGTGATGTCAACTACTTCTATTTTCCATGTTGGTCTTCTAATGGCAGCTATCTACCTGTTGAATCTGGTGCCCTGAAACTGCCAATTGGTTCACTTGAAATAATTAGCTGGAGGCGACTTCAGTCTTAAAGGGGAAAAAAAACCAAGGTTTACTCAACCACCCTACTCTTCTGCAAAACACCACCATTTTTTTTTTTTGCAAAGGGTTTGCAAATAAGTTCTTGGAGGATAGGACACGTTTTCTCCAGCAGACTTTGTTGCCAGGCAATGCAGAAAGTTCATCCGAAGAACTTTGAATGGTCTTCCTATCAAAGTTGAGGAAGCTTTAACAAGTTTGCTCCAGATGAGGGATTCAGATGGTTCGGACTGGTTCGGGCAAACCGGATGTTAATTTCAATCTGGTTTACCGAACCGATAATTGCAAAAACTGGCTGACTCCGCCCACCCTGCCCCACTCCTCCTAGGAGTTTCCACATGGCCCGTTTTGGAGGCGAGGTAAGTGCAGGGCCTACATGGAGGCTGAGATGTTACAATCCAGGTTGCAAAAGGGGGCACGTTTAGGATAAAAGAAGGGGACGTTCTGAGCACAGAATGGGGAGGTTTGCTTTGCAATCGCAGAACTGGGCTCACCGTGTTTTCTACTTTAAAAATCTACACCTGGTTTTTCCACCCACAAATCTTCTTTGATTCGGCTGCCTAAAGGTATTTCCCCCTAAGTCACAAATATGAGCAGCCAGTGTTCAAAAATTAATCATCTGATCTTCTACCACTCGGCAAGCCAAGGTTGGTGGGCTAATATTTGCAAAAGCCAACATGCCTTCTTAAAAGAGGTTCTTGCTGAACATCAGCAAAAAGAAACATAGAGAGAAAAGCAACAATTTAGGTCTCCCTATCCTGTTTTTCTCTCAATGGGACGTGGTGGCTTACTGGCTAAGATGCTGAGCTTGTCGATCAGAAAGGTCGGCAGTTCGGCGGTTCAAATCCCTAGCGCCAGGTAGCGGGTTGAGCTCCCGTTACTTGTCCCAGCTTCTGCCAACCTAGCAGTTCAAAAGCATGTAAAAGATGCAGGTAGAAAAATAGGAACCACCTTTGGTGGGAAGGTAACAGCGTTCTGTGTGCCTTTGGTGTTTAGTCATGCTGGCCACATGACCACAGAGACTTCTTCGGATTGCACTGGTTCTTCAGCTTTGAAACGGAGATGAGCACCGCCCCCTAGAGTCAGGAACGACTAGCACATATGTGCGAGGGGAACCTTTACCTTTATCCAACGGGAGAACTTCAACTCCCAGCATTCCTCAACCAGCCAGCAATAATGGAATGCAGCACCCCAGATGACACCCCAAAGATTGCCCAAGTTTCCAGGATCACAGTTAAAGCTATCTCATCCTGCTAATTGACTCCGTTTGGCTTATCACAAACCAAACTGCAGTTCACACCACAGACACCGCAGCAGCTCCATTAAAAATGCAGCAACTGGATTCCCCCCACCCACCCAAAGGAGCATATCAAGCCCAGTTTTAACCATGTTTGGGGTTTTTTTTTGCTACTCGGAAGGTTGTGCAAACCAGCTCCATTTTGCTAGTGTTTTTGCGAATGCCGAAAACTATTGTTTAGTATTTTATTAGCTTTGCGAGGCTGCCAGACTCCTAAATTGAGTAGCTTGCATCAGAGAGAGAGAGAGAGAGAGAAAGGGAGAAAGAAAGGGAAAGAGAGAAAGAGATATGAGAGAGAGAGAGAGAGAGAGAGAGGGAGGGAGGGAGGGAGGGAGGGAGGGAGGGAGGGAGAGAGAGAGAGAGAGAGAGAGAGAGAGAGAGAGAGAGAGAGAGAGAGAGAGAGAAGTAAAATAACTCCCTAACCACATTTAAGCAACAGACAAGAATCTTGGAAGGGACTGCCTTCAAAATCTGCAAGAGAGAGAGAAAGAAAAAGAAAGAAAGAGCAGTAGAAAAAGGAAGGGATGTGTAAAATGGTTAATTTAGCAATACAGTGTATGATATCCAACTGTTGTGTGAATTCAGTCATGATGGTTTGCAAACCACCATCTGGGTAATTTTGTGTGATGCATAAAGCAACCCCCTATGGGGGGTTAAAAGTACCATGGGGAAAACACCCCAGAGTTCAAGCTAATGCGGAAACCAAACTGTTCCTATGCCCTTTGGCAGGAGACCTATCGTGATGCCCACTTCTCCAAGTATGGAGGTGTAAGCAGATAACTCAAAACTTTACCCAGGTTCGCAAAAGGAAACTCCCTTCCAGCGCCTGTGGGACCTAGGAAAAGTCCATCAAACCATCTCCCTAAATATGCACCTTAGATGAACAAGGACCATCTCAGGTTTTCTACAGGGGAATCCCTTCCAATGTTTGAGGGATCTAGCAACTGTCTCTTAAACCACCTCCTCAAACATGGGTGTAAGAAGATGACCCAAGACTACTTCCAAGCTCTCAACAGAGGAACCCCTTCCAACATCTGTGGAACCTAACAACTGCCTACCAAACTATCTCCATAAACATGGAGCTTGGTAGATGACCCAGAAGTATCTCCAGGCTCTCTGCAGAAGAGTGCCTTCCAAAGTCTGTGGGAACCTAGCAGCTGTCCATCAAACACTTTCCCAAACATGTCTGCAAGTAGATGACCTGGCAGTATGACCACGTCTCAACAGGAGACTCCCTTCCAACGTCCACCAAAACATTTCCCTAAACATGCATCTAAGTAGATGACCCAGGACTATCTCCAAACTAGGGAGAGTCCCTTCCCACATTTGTGGACCGAGCAATTGTCCAACCAACCACCTTCCCAAATATGCATGTAAGTAGATGACCCAAGACTATCTCCAAGCTCTCAACAGAAGAACCCCTTCCAACGTCTGTGGAACCTAGCAGCTGTCCATCAAATACCTTCCCAAAAAAGGGTGTAAATAGATGAATTAGGACTATACCCAGGCTCCCCACATCTGTAGACCTAGCAGCTGTCCAACAAACACCTTCTCAAACATGTGTTGAAGTAGATGAATCAGGACTATCTCCAAGCTCCCAACAGGATGACCCTTCCAACATTTGTAGACCCAAATATCCATCAAACCATCCTGGGATCCACGTAGTTAGTCATTAGGAAGCCACCTGAGCTCAGGAGAGCTGGATCCCATGCCAAGATGCCAACTTTCCCTATGCTTAAGCGCACAAACCAACTATGAGGAATACTCCGTCCTCAACGTTCAGGGCTGTCGCTAAACGGGCAGCATTTGGTGCCAGAGGCTGCAGCCTCACATCGAAGGGTAGAACTGGTCCATCTGCCTAGCCTAACCATGATCTTCATACTGATATGAGGGTTAACATCATTGCCCCGAAGATCATTGGTAGCCCTCTTCCCTCTTTGGAAGAGCTTTATAGTTCCCGCTTCCTTAAGAAAGTTCAAAACATCCTTAAAGATCCATCTCATCCTGGGTACCTTTTTTTTCGAACTATTACCATCTGGCAGCCGGTACAGGACAATAAAGGACAAATAGGCTGAAAAACAGCTTCTATCCCAAGGCAGGAACTATATTGAATTCTACTGTATAGTGCAATATTAATGCAGTATCAGGGGGGTTTTCAAATCAATGGCATAGAATGGGAAGGATGTATGTTTTTGTTTTGTTTTATTGTTTTCTTATGTACACTGAAGACGGCATTCAATTTCGTTGAGCCTCCTTTTCGGTTTCCTCTCTTCCCTCGCCTTTCTTTTTTTTTAATTTTTCTCTCTCTCTTTTCCTTTCTCCTCTCTCCCCGACTTGCCCGTACAAAAAGAGACTGCTCTGGGTTTACTTTGTGTGTGTGTGTGTGTGCGTTTGTCACCGTTAACCACATCCTGACTCTATTAAAGTTCCTGGCGTTGAACAAACAATGTAACTGTCGCATGCAGCAGCCTGACGATAATTGGATTAACTAAAACGGATCGGGGCTAGAATAGAGAGAGAGAGAGAGAGAGAGAGAGAGAGAGAGAGAGAGAGAGAGAGAGAGAGAGAGAGCCCGGCTCAGACAGCGGGGATGTTCATTTCACCCTGGAAAAACCCTGAAAACCGATCTGGTGGGGGAGCCTCTCTCTCTCCTTGCAGCAGGGACACCGGAGGGGAAGAGGGGTGGCGGGGGGGGACGCAAAACAAAGGAAAAATAAAAGTTATTTTCCCAAAACGGAAGTGAGGGGTTTGGCGCCTCTCTGCGAAGAGAAGGAGGCTAAAGGACGTATCACTCGTTTTTCTTTTTCTTTCTTTCTTTCTTGTTCCTAATGACTTGCATAGGGATTATTCTTTATGCTATTTATGTTGTTTGCATTTTTTCGTCCTGGGTTGCACCATTGAGGCTAAAACCAATTTCGCAGTATACCTGATGTACAATGACAATAAAGGCTATGCTGTACTATATTATAAAAGGGACGCAGTGGCTAAGACGCTGAGCTTGTCGATCAGAAAGGTGGGTGGTTCGAATCCCTAGCACCACATAATAGAATGAGCTCCCGTCACTTGTCCCAGCTTCTGCCAACCTAGCAGTTTAAAAGCACGTAAAAAATGCAAGTAGAAAAATAGGAACCATCTTTGGTGGGAAGGGAACAGCGTTCCGTGCGCCTTTGGCGTTGAGTCATGCCGGCCACATGACCATGGAGACGTCTTCGGACAGAGCTGGCTCTTCGGCTTTGAAACAGAGATGAGCAACGCCCCCTAGAGTCGGGAACGACTAGCATGTATGTGCAAGGGAAACCTTTAACACTATACTATAACTACCCTATACAGACATCGGCTGTCTCACAAGGAAGCCATCGTTGGGCACCAGCCTTCAATTGTTTAGGTGCCTTTGGTGTGGCTGCTGGGTTTGGATGTGAAGCATTAGATGGCCTCGGTGTACACACACACAGAGAGAGAGAGAGAGAGAGAGAGAGAGAGAGAGAGAGAGAGAGAGAGAACAACCTGTGCCCTAACTGCAGTCCTCGACTTACAACCATGGTTCATTTAGTGACCATTTGAAGCTACAACGACACCGGGGAAAAAAGTGACTTAGGACTGTGTCTCACACCTAGGACTGTTGCAGCCTCCCCGGGGTTCACGTGATTCAAGCTTCAGACGCTCTGTAAATGATTCGTATTTATGACGGTCGCAGCAGCCTGGGGGGGGTGTCACGTGATCCCCTTTGGAGACTTCCGACGAGCAAAGTCAAGGGGAGCAGCCCGACTCATTTAACAACTGTGTTGTTCACTTAACCCCTACAGCGATCCGTTGAACGACGGTGGCAATAAAGGTTGTGCGAACCAAACGGGGTTGACGAATGTCTCATTTAGCAACAGAAAAATGGGGCTCCGTTGTGGCCGTATGTCGAGGACTACCGGCATTGCAAACCAAGTCCTAGCAGAGTTAGACAAATCTCTGTCTGAGCAACAATGCTAATTCTCAGCTAAGAGGCCTCCGTGCAGATCATTCTACACCGGGGAGGAAGAGATGGAGGGAGGAGTTTACTTAAAGCAACGCTCCCCACCACCACCACCACCAATTGTTAGAAATACTTCCTGGTATAGCAAACTCACTTTGGGTCACTGCCTCTGTGAAATATCCTCATGCAAATCACAAAATATTTGGGAGAGCAGCCCAGATCAGCCAGTCTAAACAAAGTTCCCTTTTTCTATTTAACATCTCTCTGACTCATTCATTCACTCACTCTCTCACTAACTCTATCCATCTCCCTTCCCCTTCCTCCCTCCCCTCTGCTGTCTCTTTCCCTCTTCCTCTCCCCCTCCTTCTGTCTCCCCCTTTTTCCCTCCCTCCCTCTCTGCCTTCCTCCTTTGTCCCCTCTCTGTCTTGCTCCATTCTCTCTCTTTCCCCCTCTCTCCCCCTCCCTCTCTCCTTCCCTCTCCTTCTCTCTCTCTCTCCCTCTCCCCCTCCCTCCTTCCTTTCCTCCCTCTCTCTCTTTCCCCTTCCCTCCCTCCTTCCCTCCGTCCCTCCCTCTCTGCCTTCCCCTCTCCCCCTCCTTCCTCTCTCTCTCTCCTGCTGTCTGTCTGTCTGTCTGTCTATCTACTTATCTAACTACCTTGTTCCAACTCTCTCTTTCCCCTTTCTCTCTCCCTCCTCTCTCTCTCTCTGCTGTTTGTCTGTCTGTCTATCTTTCTATCTTGTTCCAAGTCTCTCTTTCCCCCTTTCTCTCTCCCTCTCCCCTTCCCTCCCTCTCTCTCTCTCTCGTTCTCCCCCTCCTTCCCTCCCTCCTCGCTCTCTCTCTTGCTCTCTCTATGTCTGTCTCTTCTCTGTCTCTCTCTCATACGCCCAGGTAGACACCAAACCTTGGAAATGCCAGATTAAACCTGAACTGGTCCCTGCAGGGGAATGTGAGAAAGAATTGAGGAAAGTTCTCTTTGAAGGAAAGCCAGTTCTCTCTTCATTTTCCCTCTTTGAGAAGGGAAGTTACTGAACCAAGAAACAGCATTTCCGGAACACATTCGGTTTTTGTGGTCCCCCCTTCCCCCTGCGACACCACACACTTTAGTATAAAAAAAGCATCCGTAAACACCCCTGGAATCCATGCTCCAGAAACAGGTGAGCGAGCAACAGATTGCCTAAAAGAAAGAAACCAGGGTGGGGTAGGGGGGAATAAACTTAGAAAACAGGCCGGGAATGGAGAACACAAGGCGGAAGTTGGTTCATGGGGGAATCTACTTTCACTTTTATAAAGGATTCTATCATCATCCACGGGATTAAAAAAAAGAACAGAGAAAGGATGAGGAAGTGGATTTAAACATCAGCCGTGCCAATTTTGGTTACAACATTAAGACTGTGGATAGACAGAGATAGACAGATAAAAGAGGCAGGAGATAGAGATAGGGGGAGTGGGAGAGAGAGAGAGAGAAAGAGGGAGGGAGAAAGAGAGAGAAGGAAGGAAGGAGAGAGAGAGAGATAAATAGAGAGATAGAGATAAGTACAATAGCTACTGTGTTTCCCCCAAAATAAGACGGTCTTATTTTCTTTTGACCCCTGAAATAAGCGCTGGGCCTTATTTTCGGGGAGGTCTTATTATTTTTGTGGTGCAGGACGCGGCGAGCGTGGTCACCTCATGGCTGCTGCTGTGTTGCAATATTTTGGGGGGAGGGCTTATTTTAGTGCATGCGCTCAAAAGCCCAATTGGGCTTATTATCCGGGGAGGTCTTATTTTCAGGGAAACGGAGTAGTTGATTGTTAGAGAGCTAGAGGCAGAGATCGAGGGAGGGAGGGGGAAGAGAACGAGAGAAAGGAGGAAAGAGAGAAAGAGAAGGAGAGAGAGAGAGAGAGAGAGAAAGAGAGAAAGAAAGAAAAAGAGAGAAAGAGACAGAGACAGATTTCCGCAAGTGGATTTCCTCATAAACTATGGTTTATGGACAATCTTAACTGCTACAGTTCCTACAAGCATAAACTAATCATGTAATCACCACAAACAAGGTTAAAGATTGAGTTGGCTAGTTTCGGCTGATTGCAAAGAGACGAAGAGAAAATTCTTGCCAAATCCTCTCCTCTAGGCCTACTAATTCTCCAAACAGACAAAGCAAATGAACCATCTTGGCCTGTCGCTTGTAACCTGGCCATCATCATCCTCTAGCAGACAACAGAGATGCAAGCAGGATACACCAACGAGGGAACAGCTTCCGAAGCAGGCAACTCTGTGGGTTCGGTGAAAAGAATTCGTGTTTGCTTTGTTGAATAGTCATATCGGGACTTTAATTGGAAAAATGGCCTAGATATTAATATACAGCTAGGCCTCAACTTATAACAGTTCGTTTAGGGACTGTTCAAGGTTATAACGGCCCTGAGGAAAGGGACCTATTTCGTTGTATTTAAGTACAATGACAATAAAGATTATACTTGCACACGACCGTTTTTCACACTTATGACCATTGCAGCATTCCCATGGCCACATGATCGAGATTCATACACTTGGCAACTGGCATGTAGTTATGACGGTTGCCGTCTCCCAGGGGGTCGCATTACCTCCTTTTGCGACCTTCTGACAAACAAAATCAATGAGGAAGCCAGATTCACTTAAGAAACACGTTCCTAACTTAAATACCGCAGTGATTCGCCTAACAATGGAAAGCACATTTAACAATTGTCTGGTTTAGCAACAAAATTTCGGGCCCCAATTATGGTCGTAAATTGAGGACTACCTGCATGGAACACTTATTTTATTTTATGGACTAACTTATTTCAAAACGTAATTTGTAACCCTAATATATAATTTCTTGAGGGTTTTTTTTTTCATCCCACAAAACTGATTCACAGCCCTGTATCCTATGCGTTCTGTTTCCTACATTTTTCGCGCCACTATTCATGTATTTCCTACCCAACGCTAAGTAAAGGAATATATTTTATTTCTACGCGAGGCAAACTACGCATCGATTGCTACCTACTTCAAAAGAGCGTGACCATATTACATGGATGTCGCATTTGCATATTTAACTTCTAACATGGCCCATCGATTCTGAATTTGTTTCCTTCCTCCTCCGGTTCATTTCAAGGCTAGCCAGGCCTGAAGGGAGTGATTAAACTTAAATCTGATTTAACTTTCTGTTCCCAACTCCCATGAGACAAAATTAAATGGGAGGTTTGCTGTAGGGATTAAGGCGACGGTCTAGAAACCAGGAGACGGTGAGTTCTAGTCCCACCTTAGGTATGAAAGTCGGCTGGGTGAGTTTGGGCCAATCACCAGGAGACTGTGAATTCTAGTTCTGTGTTAGGCATGAAAGCCGGCTGGGTGAGTTTGAGCCAATCACTAGGAGATTGTGAGATCTAGTCCTGCCTTGGGCATGAAAGCCAGCTCAGTGACTTTAGACTAATCACCAGGAGAAGGTGAGTTCTAGTTCCATGTTATCAATATCAATCTAGAGGACAGGAGCCATTACACTGATGACCAGAACTAAGACTGCAAATTCCATCACTAAACAACGGAGTCGTTAAGTGAGTCACACTCATCGTTAAGCGAATTCAACTTCCCCCATCGACTGCTTGTTGAAACTGGCTGGGAAGTTTGCAAATGACGGCCACGTGAGCCCACAGCCATCATCAATGCGAGCTGGTGGCCAAGCCCCCAAATTGCAGTCATGTGACCATGGGGAGGCTGCAAGAGTCATAAGCGCGAGGATAGGTCGTAAGTCACTTTTTTCCCTGCACCGAACAGTCACTAAATGAACAGTCATAAGTTGATGACTGATTGTATTGAAAAGGCACCCTTCCTGAGCCTTGCAAGGTGATAGCAAGCCCTCCTGATCTCAACGAATGGGTGGAAACCCATGGAGACATTTCCTCCAATAAGAGTTGCTTTGCTTTTTCCCAACTAGATTTTGAAAGGTGTGGCTTCTAGAACTCCCAGTTCTCACGTGGCAGTGAGGGTGCTCATTCAGCATCCAAGAAGAGCAAGTGACAGCATCTTCCTTGTTGTGCAAATAGCACAAGTAAGGCAAATTAGGTAAACAAGGCCAGGGTGTCACAATACACACAACATTGCCGCATGAAAGCCACTTCAGATTGGTGGTTAAGGCATCAGGAGACTGGGAGTTCTAGTCCTGCCTTAGTCATGAAAACCAGCTGGGTGACTTTGGCCCAATCACCAGGAGACTGGGAGTTCTAGTCCTGCCTTAGTCATGAAAACCAGCTGGGTGACTTTGGCCCAATCACCAGGAGACTGTGAGTTCTAGTTCCGCCTTAGTCATGAAAGCCAGCTGGGTGACTTTGGCCCAATCACCAGGAGACTGTGAGTTCTAGTTCCGCCTTAGTCATGAAAGCCAGCTGGGTGACTTTGGCCCAATCACCAGGAGACTGTGAGTTCTAGTTCCACCTTAGTCATGAAAGCTGGCTGGGTGACTTTGGCCCAATCACCAGGAGACTGTGAGTTCTAGTCCTGCCTTAGACATGAAAGCTGGCTGGGTGACTTTGAGCCAATCACCAGGAGACTGTGAGTTCTAGTCCTGCCTTAGACATGAAAGCCAGTTGGGTGACTTTGGGCCAATCCCCAGGAGATGTGAGTTCTAGTCCCACCTTAGGGATGAAAGGCGGGTGGGTCATGGGGGCCAATCACCAAATGATCCTGAGTTCTAAGTCCAGCCTCAGAGACGAAAACCAATTGGGGGACTTTGGGCCAGTCATTCACTCTCAACCCAACCGTCGTCACAGATTTGTTGTGGGGAAAATAGAGGGGGGGGGAAGAGTACTAGGCATGCTCCCCATTTCGAGTTATTTGCAAAAACAATAAAAGATGGGGTAGACACAAAACGAACAAATAAATATTCCATCAGATCTTAGAAACATGTCATAACACGGACTTACATCACCGTATGATTAATGCTGGTTCCTTCAACAAGACTCAGCCCTACATCATGGTTGACAAACCTAGGAGGCCAGAGGTGATATTCAGCCGGTTCGGACTGGTTTGGGTGAACCAATAGTGGTGGTCGTGGGCTCTATGCCGTCCTATTCGCCCACGTTTTCTAAGCTGCGTGCATGCGTGCAAGGCGTACCCGTGAGCGCAGCACGTGCATGCAAGGCAGTTGCACTCACAAAGCAAGCGTGAGCACGCACTCACATTTTCAGTGCGTGGCGAGAACCGGAGGTAAACCTATGTGAAACCCACCTCTGCAGAAGGTCAAATAGGCACTCCAGAATCTTTGTTTCCCCCAAAACAAACTAACTTCCTGGTTGTGTAAACCAGGAGTGGGTCCCGGCAGTCGCTATTGCCGGTTTGCTCGTGGGCATGGTGGGCGTGCATGCTCAGTGCAATAAAAATTGCTCTGCGCATGCGCAGAAGCAAAAAAAAATGGCGGCGCCTATGGCACCACCCGGAGAACTGCTTCCGGGGCATGGCAGGCCTGGGTCGCTGCCGATTCCAGCAACCGGGGGCCACCAAACCACGACTGGTTCAGCCAAACCAGTCCGAACCGGTAGGAATCCACTGCTGGTCTAAATCCCAAGTCCGAAGCAGATTTGGGATCCAAGCAGATTCTATTTGATCTCCTCTCTGACCTTTCAGTGGACCTGATCTTTTTTTAACGACAGCTCCCCAGCCTTAAAAGATGAAAACGTCACTCCCGACACATGGATAACATCTGCTCTTCTCCTGAAGCACCAACAAATCTTCTCCCCCATCCACCCACCCAAACCAGAAATGGATCGTGAAGGACCCTACCTGTGCTGGAGCGAGCCTTAGGTCTGGATTTGCACCCAAATCCGGTTGGTGATCCCCCGAGAAGACTACTCGGGGGGAAAAGTCCAGAGCTGTATTCAGGGACGTAGGAAGGATAAGTGGCGATCGGATGATGACCAGAGGAAGAGGCTCCCAAGGACGCCATGTTGCTCCGGGAATGAGACGATTCCAGTTTCATGGTTTCGGCCAGCGACACCTGATACTTAATGCACTCCTTCTCTTCTTGGCGGCTCGACCCCGTGGAGCCCGGGGTGGAGATGGAAGGATCTGGAGAGACATCTTTCGGTGGGGTCGGCGGGAAAGTGAAGAGGTGAGGACTGGAGTGGCCCGCCGACAGCGTGGAGGTAGAAGCTGGCGGGTAGACTGAGAGAGGTCCCGGCGAGCTGTGGTGGATGGGAGCTTTGGAGAAAGGACTCAGGTTCCATGGGGCAGCGCCGTGGTGGCTTCCCAAAGCTTTGCTCCCATCCAGCCAAGGGAGGGACCCGTGCAGCAAAGGTGGGCGACATACCTGGCTACCTGCCGGAACAGAAGAAGACAAAGGAGGCCTCTGTTAGGTGGGCTTTTCCTTGAACGGACTTCAGACAAAAATCAGGTGAAGAAGCCAGCACATAAACATCCCAATGAGGTTTGTATAATTGTGCAAAAGCATGCACACACCAAACCGGCAGTAATAACAGCAGAACCCCAGCCTTGGTAGGTAGCTAGGTAGCAAGGGAGAGGGAGAGGGAGGGAGGGAGGGAGGGAGGGAGGGAGGGAGATAGAGTGATAGAGAGAGAGAGATACTGTATATACACACACAATTATATACATATATTCACACAATGATTTATAGATGATAGATAGATAGATAGATAGATAGATGGATGGATGGATGGATGGATGGATGGATGGATGGATGGATGGATGGACGGACAGACAGACATACAGAAAGACAGAAAGACAGACAGAGATACTGTATATGTACACACACAATTATACACATAGATGTGAGGGAGGGAGAGAAAGAGAGAGAGAGAGAGAGAGAGAGAGAGATCCTGTATATACACACACAACTATATGCATATATACACATAATGAGAGAGAGAGAGAAAGAGAGAGAGATACTGTATATATACACACAATTATATACATAAATACATTATATATATACAATTATACAGACAGATAGTAGATAGATAGATAGATGGATGGATGGATGGATGGATGGATGGATGGATGGATGGACGGACGGACGGACGGACATACATACATACATACATACATACATACATACATACATACATACATTGTATATACACATACAATTATAGATAGATAGATAGATAGATAGATAGATAGATAGATAGATAGATAGATAGATAGATAGATAGAGGGGAGGGAGGGGGTTGTTACTGTATACACACACACAATTATATACATATATACACACAATTATACACACACACGCACGCTATTATAATTGTTGTGGTTCTATTCCCTCCTCTTTCCATTGTTTTTCTGCTTATGTGTGTTGTGTGTGTGCTTGTATGTAACTATCAAATATATACACACACACGTACAGTGTGTGTGTCTGTATTATGTTATGTATCTATTGCATTATCGTTGTTCCATTTCCTCTCCTGCACAACAATTCCTGCACCGCAGGCGGCTTCTGAGGGTCAGCTGCCTTTCCACCGTCTCCTCTGTGATGAGAGCAGGTGGCATCTCAAGAAGGAAACCGAGTCTGGCCTCTTTCGAAACCTGAGGGAACTCGATCGAGCACCCTGAGAGGAGACATATCTGGGGCCCGTCTAAATTGTTGCCAATAAGCACGGTCAACCCCTGTCAACCCCAGCAAATTTTTATTTTAAAGAAAAATTAAAAAGCCTGTTAAGTCCAATCTTCTCTGTTAAGTCCCTGTATAATGGCTAGTCCTCGCCTTACGACCACAAATTGAGCCCAACCTTTCTGCTGTCGAGTGAGGCATTGGTTAAAGGAGTTTTGCCCCATTTTACGACCCTTCTTGCCACCGTTGTTCAGGGAATCCCCGTGGTAGATAGGTTAGTAACCCCGGTTGTTAAGTGAACCTGCCTTCCCCGTTGACATTGCTGATCAGTAGGTCGTAAAAGAGGATCACAGGACCTTACAACCGTCATACGTATGAGTCAGCTGCCGTGTCTGAATTTTTGATCGCGTGACCAAAATGCTGCAATGGTCGTAAGTGTGGGAAAGGGTCATAAGTCACTTTTTTTCAGTGCTGTCATCTCTTTGAACGGTCACTAAATGAACTGTTGTAAGTCGAGGACTGTCTGTCCTCACAGCTTGCCCTGTGAGTATGGGTGAGGGAGTTCTTGGCGGCTCCTTGCTTTTTATTGCTTACTAGAAAGTTCCTTAACTGGGGTAACATTGACAGGGCAAACCACCTGTATATCAACAGAGAGCAAACCACATTTCCTTCAAGCACTGATAATGTTACCTAGTTGGGTCACGAAATGTCTGCAGGAGAGCAGACAAGCTCAGAGAGCACTAGGGACACCCCCCCCCCATAAAGGCTTTATCTATGTACAATCCTCCTGAGTATATAGTTTTGGCACCTACAAACCCTCCAAAGAAGAGAGAAGGAATAGTTTTTGACCGTAGTGCTGTGACAATTAGCCACACACACACACACACACACACACACACACACACAGGTGGGCCTGTAAGGACAGGTCATTCTGCTAAATTCATTGACAGCCATTTTGGGCTACAAGCTTTATGGGGGAAGGGTCTCTACCTATATCAGGGGAGATCGAACAGGTGTCACAGACATACAGCCCAGGAGATGCTCAGATCCCCCACCCCACGAGATGGTGGCCACGCCAAGAAGTTCAGCTGTATCATTTGTGGGATATCTTAAAAGAGAATGTTCTGAATTTTCTTATCATCACAGTCCCCATAATCCACGCCTCTTTCCCAATGGTGGGATTCAGCCAGTTCGCACCACTTCAGGAGAATTCGTTGTTTAACTTTCTGAGCAGTTTGAAGAACTGGTTGTTGGAAGAAATAATTAGGGCAATAGGAACCGGTTGTTAAATTATTTGAATCCCACCACTGCTCTTTCTTAAGAATATGTCCTCCACGTCTCTGGAGGTATAATCCCCATTTTTGTCACCCTGTTCCTACCAGCTGAGGAAGATAGGCATCATACGGTAGTTAGTTCCACGTATGTGTAGAATGGGGGATGAGGTCCCAGGAGCTAAACAATCTCGTTCCAAGTGAAGACTTACCCAAAGCAAACTAGCTTGATAAAAGCTGTTAGAAAATTAAAAAATAAAACAAGGAATAGACAAGAAAATGAAAACAAGAGACCCACCCAATTGCTATTTTCTGCTACTTCAAATATAGCTTCAAATATAGACCGTAACACCTACTACCCTGCCAAGATAAAAATTTCAACTGCTGAATGCTGCCAACTGTTTGAAAGTGAGAAGAGCAGGCTCACCAACTTCTTGGGTGATCAGTTGGCAACCGTATCGGGGCTAGAGAGCCTGAGCTGCCCAACTAACTAGGTTTCAATCAACTTTCTGAAAGGGGAGGGAAAGTGATACCCTTAGTGCATTAAGCTGAAATCCAAAAGTTCTGCGGAAATAGGTTAAAACATTCACTCCTCGGTTGCATGTTTCCATTTGAATTCTCATTCTCCTCGGAGTAAGCCCTGCTCCCATCAATTTCTTGGTCTCTTCATCAACACGTCAATGGATCCAGCCCCAGGGCTTTGAGTTTTACAGGGCAAAATATTTGTCCAACAATAATTAGGAGAGGGGGGCATTTTGCTTTCCCCTTAGGGCAGAGGACTAAATTTAAAAGCTGGCCCTCAACTGTAAGGATTAAGGCTCCTGTGTCTACCTGCGTAGATTCGAGGTAGAACTATCACGATATCAAGGTAGCACGCTTCGTTCCTTAGAAACAATCTAGAGACAGAGAGACAGAGAGACAGAGAGAGAGAGAGAGAGACAGAAAGAGAGAGAGTGTGGGACAGAGAATAAATAACAAATCTGATGTGCTGGAAATTCACCGAACAGTTTTAGGATTGTGATGCAGTGCACCCTCAAAATCAACTTGTAATCTGAACTCCCCCACACCTGCTATTCTGGGTGAAAGTCCAGGAAC
Source organism: Natrix helvetica (assembly GCF_964273705.1). NCBI lineage: Eukaryota > Metazoa > Chordata > Lepidosauria > Squamata > Natricidae > Natrix > Natrix helvetica. The sequence continues at coordinate 5,931,417 of NC_138553.1, read as the reverse complement.
ACACACACACACACACACCCAAAAAAGAAGAAGGGATCATTCAACCCTTATAGCATTTGGGCTGCAGACCTTGAAAAGAAGGGGGAATTCATTTTCAATCCTTGACTCGATTCTGGTTTTCAGAAAGCGGCAGTAAATTCTTTCCCAATGCAACCCGACCTGGGTGTAAAATGCAGATCGCATTGGGGGGGGGTCTAAAATGCAGCAAAACCAGCTATGTTGGTTTAACTTCGTGCCGGAGGGCCAAACTAAAGGCCTTAGGGGTCTCGGTGGCAGGCTCCAGATAAAAACTAGCCCAATTCCTATTCCCAGCCACCGGGGAGCTGTTTTCGCACAGTGCATTTCACCCAGTCTGGCGACAAACTCAGCAACAGGAACCAGGCCCAGTTCAATGGGTCATTGATGTATTGTAGGGAAGGCAGGGAGTGGGTGAGTCCAGGAACCAGGTTAAGGGTGTTGTGTGAATGCTGCATCTACCATCATCTTCAGCCACCCCCTGAGAGGTGATACCAGGCGGCCAACAAATTTAATAAATAGTAACCTCAGATCAATATTTTTGGGGAGAGGAAAGTAGTTTGTCAAGGTCACTTTTGGAAAACAGCCACCTGCCTCAATACTTGTACGCAATTACTTACTTCTACTCAGAAGTAAGAAGCAAGCCCGTTGAAGGGGCCTTAACTCTTCATAAATGGATGGAGATGAAATTATCAGAATTTTGCAACAACAAAAGGCAATTCATTTCTTTCTTTCAAAGCCTGAGAGGGAGCGGGGGAGAGGGTTTTTCTTAAAAGGAGACCAACTGCTCCCTCCAGACTGAAGGGATGCATTTACTCATCAGTAAATGGTTTGAATGTTCACCCCTACTCAAGACTCCTGCAAGATCTGGCTGAAATATTTTAGACGCCTCCAATCTTCCCTAGTCAACCTTCAGGGGTAGGAAACCCCCTTCATTTCAACCACCTCTCCTCTTCCCTCCCCCCCCTCCCCAATATAATCCTGGTATGCAAACTGCCTTCCCCCCTCCCTCCCAGTCCATTTAAATATATTTAAATTCCAGGTAGGTGGTGTGGGGGGTTTTTTGTGTGTGGGTGGGTTTTTTGCAAGTTAAAAATACCCTGGCAGAATAGGGCTGGAATCGAACACGCATCAATGCAATTAATAAGAATTCATTATTCCTCTAAGAAATGCCCAAGGGGAGTAGAAAGAGGAGCCTCATATTTTCTTTTTAATTAATGACTGGATTGTTTAGCTAACCTCGTTTTTTTTTTAAAGCCAGGCTTCTAGGATTATTGATTTGGGGAATTACTTTCCTTCTTATCTGCTCTGATGGAGTAAAATCCTTCTTTCAAGGGCAAAAAAAGAGAGAGAGAAAAGAGTCGTTTAGATCTTTGTTTTTTTAATCTTTGGGCTGCCCCATGGATGGCTCTCAATCCGAAACAAATTCCTTTGGATTGTCCACCCTACTGAAATCAAGCATAAAGTCAAAAGCAATCTCCATCCTGCACTTCCCCCCCCCCTCCCCCATTGCAGTTTCAAACGAGGATCAAACTGATGATTAGGAGCCTCAAACATAAAAAGACCGGTTGTTGGAATTGGGTATTACTATAATGAAGGGAAGGATTAGGAGTGATGTGATAGTAGGGTCCCAATATTTGAGGGGTTGCCACAAAGAAGAGGGGGTCAAGCTATTCTCCAAAGCACCTGAAAGCAGGACAAGAAGCAATGGGTGGAAACTAATCAAGGAGAGAAGCAACTTAGAACCAAGGAGAAATTTCCTGACACTTAGAACAATTAATCAGTGGAACAGCTTGCTTCCAGAATTTGTGAATGCTCCAACACTGGAAGTTTTAAAGAAGAGACTGGACACCCGTTTGTCTGAAATGGTCTAGGCTAGGGCCTCCTGCTTGAATAGAGGGTTGGACTAGAAGACCTCCCAGGTCCCTTCCAACTCTATTATTCTATGTTCGAAGCCCCACTTTATTTTATTCTGATCCGCACTTCTTCACTCTCCTACCATATAGGCAGGAGATATAGAAGCCTAGCCAGCCAAACGAAGAGGCTGAAAAATAGCTTTCATTTGGTGGGCCGTTAGACTTCTAAACGCAACATAACACCTCAATCAGGTTTAATATGATAGACTTACAGGGCCAGCGTAACACATGTTTATACCACTGTAAAAGAATGTTATCTACAACTACATAGGTGGGAATGTGAGCTAGTTATTACTTATTTGGGTTTAGGGATTTTTCTTTTATTTATTGAGTTGTTGAGATGTATTCTGGGTTTGGGGGGGGGGCAGCTGCACCCGTTCAATGTCATTGTACCCACGTCGTGCATTGACCCTAAAGGTTCGAATTGAATTGAATTATATTCATGGGTCAGCATTTTGACATTTTTTTTTTAAAATCCCTTCCAACTCTTGTTCTTACTGTTGGGCACCAAGGAAAAAGCCTCGGGGTTGATTTTTCTGCTTGTAAGAACTTAAAATACAAACTTTTTTATTATTGTGGTTTAGAAATCACGGTAATAAAATGATTGGATCTTTTGTAAGGATGTAGCTAGCATGCCCTATGCCCAGCATCGGGGGCACTGCCACCTAGTTTAATCCTCACCTAAGAGAAAAGGGAAAGGGGGGGGAACCCAGGAAACCAGTCCCTACTCCTGGTAGATCAAAGCAATGGCTTGCCAGTTAAAAAGAAAGAGCGGGAAGAACCAATAACATTTTGAAAAGTCTAATAATGACCGAGGCCATTACTAATCAGGGGGGTTTAATTTTGGTTGCTCAGCTGCCGGACTGTAGGGGAGGGTCTTTCTCAGTTCTTTCTGCTTTTACTATCTAGCGCATTATATTCTGAATATCGGGTCTATTTTTCCACATCTCTCCCCAATCTGCCCACACCCAACTAATGTCTAATTTGGAGACACAATTGAAAAGCACTTTTGAAAGGAGCGAGTTGAGGATAAATAGAGAGAAGATTCATTTCTAACGTGGTCCATAATTGCATTTCCACCCTTAATATATATTCCCCTTAATATATAATATATATTCCCCTTAATATATAATATATATTCCCCTTAATATATAATATATATTCCCCTTAATATATCATATATATCCCTTCTAGTTTTGAATGCTCGGAAGCAAAATAGAGTTTTAGATCCAGAGGAGACAGTAACTTTTAGATCTTAAAGGAGAGTAGATGCCAGGGGCGGAAAAATAAACTTTAAATCCACCCCTTCGCTCAAAACGGAGACCAAAGTGAAATTGTTTGGGTTGTTCCTGGTTTTTAAAGGAATTGCTAGTCTAAATCGGCCTGGGTTAAGAATTTCACTCAACCAGAGAGGGAAAGCGAGCTGAGTTAAGTTTGCAAAACTGGGGTTTTGCAAAGGGGAGCATATTAAAAAGTCTTTATGAATTCAAAAGCCGTTAGGTTGACAGGCCCTGCTGAAATTAATATTACACATCCCCTGTTCACACCTGAGCGACCCTCACAAGCACCTGTCAAGAAGGAGGTATTGTGCGATCCTCCCCAAACTGCCCAGTATGATAGAAAACTTTGGCTAAATCCTGACAAGCTCACTTTGGGATGGGTGGGTGACAAAAATATGCAGCCGGAATCTCACAAGCTAATGAAACACAGACCCTACAGGAGGGTAAATTATTTGGCTCCCCTTAAAAGGCTTTAATTCCATACCAATAAAGAAGAATATTTGTAAGCTCAGGGCTGGAATGAGGGGTCCTTGGCGCTCTCTGAGCTTGGTTGTTTCCTCGCAGATGGTTCATTTCATTCCACGCATCCATTCTTTCTCTCTCTTCTCCTGAATTATCTTTCAGAAGATTTGCGAGCATCCTATTTTATGCATTTTTCTCCACTGCCCAGCCTACAAGGGTGTCTTTCTCTCCCCCCCCCCCCTTTTCCTCTATCCAACACCTCAGGCTTCAAAACTGATGCCCAGATGCTACTTTCTGGATTCTTTTTTTCCCCGTTGGCATTGTGATTAAGGACACAAAATGATGAGAGGGAGGGAGGGAGGGAGATCAATTTAATAAAGGCGAAAGTTTCTATATGGACCCTTGAGTGCAATTTACTCCCGCAGGTTAACTTCTTCTCAAGGTTAAAACCCCTAGGACCATCCCCACGTCCGTCCGTCCGTCCCCCAGCAATGTAGCACTCAACCAGCCATGGTTTTAGGCTTCGTGGAAGGTTCTCACCGCTTGTGAAGCCCCTGTCTGTCAACAACCCACCCGATTCTGTTTTAGCCTAGTTCAAAGCGTGCGGATTTCGAAGGCAGACCCTTCCAAGATTCTTGCCTGTCGCTTAAAGGTGGTTAAGGAGTTATTTCACTTCTCTCTCTCTTTCTCTCTCTCTGACCTCTTTCCCTTTCTTTCTCCCCCTCTCATCTCTTTCTCTCTTTCCCTTCCTTTCTCTCTTTCTCTTTCACTCTTTCTCTCTCTTTCTCTTTCTCTATCTTTTTCCTACCTTTCCTCTCCTCTCTTTCTCCTCTCCTCTCTCTCTCTCATCTCTTTCCCTTTCTCTCTCTCTCTCTCTCTCATTTCTTTCTCTTTCCCTATTTCTCTTTCTCTTTCACTCTTTCTCTATCTCTCTCTCCTCTCTCTCTCTCTCTCATCTTTCTTGCTTTCCCTTTCTTTCTCTCTCTTTCTCTCTCTTTCTCTCATTTCTCTCTCTTTCTCTCATTTCTCTCTCTTTCTCTCTCTTTCTCTCATTTCTCTCTCTCTCTTTCTCTCATTTCTCTCTCTCTCTCTCTTTCTCTTTCTCTCTCTTTCTCTCTCTTTCTCTCTCTTTCTCTCATTTCTCTCTTATTTCTCTCTCTTTCTCTCATTTCTCTCTCTCTCTCATCTCTCTCTCTCTCTCATCTCTCTCTCTCTCTCATCTCTCTCTCTCTCCCTCTCTCTCCCTCTCTCTCCCTCTCTCTCCCTCTCTCTCTCTCTCTCTCTCTCTCTCTCTCTCTCTTTCTCTCAAATAAGGCCGAATTCAGGCGTGCTCCTTCGTTCCTAGAAACAGGGAGTAGAAACCCCACTGCCTGGAAACCCTTCAGGGGAAATCGGCGTGAAATCTGGCCCTAAGGGAACCGGCTACAGCAATTCAATTTGGCCTACAGATCGTCCGAGACGGGGGAATAGGAGAATTCGTTTATTTTTCTCCATCGGATCGTGGCTGTCTAAAAGCGGGGAAGATAGAGACCCACTCACCCCCGTCCTTAACCTGATCAAGCAAGGAACTGGCGGCTGCGTCTGTACAACGGGCCGAGTTTAGGGACCTTAAAGTCGCTTTCTTTTTTCACCCCGCGGTGCAAACCCCGAACCGCTTCGCTTCAGTTTTAGGATTGACCCAGTCGGTTCATTCAGCCGCGAGCTGGAGTCAATAAGTCGTGTGAACGCGACCAGCCCTAAGCTGAGGTTGAATCAACGCCCCCCCCCCCTCCAAGATCTTTCATTGACCCGGGAAAAATGAGAGGGGGGAGAGCTGCGAAATATAGCCCAGCAAATAATAATAAAAAAACACAACAACAGTCCCTAGGTCCTTGGTTAGGACTCGAGCTGTTGAGTTACCACCCCCAATGCTGTGAATCTCACCAAAATAATAATAATAATAATAATAATAATAATAATACCAGTCACTGGTGTTTGTAATGCATTTTTGAATGTTCAGTTGGCTCAGTTTCATGTTTAATGAATAAAGTATAAGAATAATAATAATGGACCGGTTAGGATCGCTGGATTAAATCACTTTGGCCTTTTGCAGAATTGCTCAAGCTGCAGCGGGGAAGCTAAAGCGTGCAAAAAGGCAGAGGGGTGGAAATGCACGCTCGCTCTTTCACTTACAAACACTCGCACACACATAACACACCCTTCGCTCGGTTTCCGGGAGATATTTTTTTTTTGATAGATTTTTTTTTGCTGGCTGTCAAAAGTTTGGGAGGGGTGAGGGGAGATCCGAAAGAGAAGGAAGAGTCCAATGCATGCGTCTTCCCCCAGACACACACACACTGGTCGCCCCCCACCCTGTGCCCTTTCCCCCCCCTTCCCATCCCCCGCCCGGGCAACTCACCGTGATGGGTCGGCGGGTACCGCTGCACCGTCGCCCGCACTGAGTTGCTGTAGTAGGAAGGGACGTGGTTGCCCTGGCCGTCGATGTTAAAAAGTACATCCATTTCCTCGGCCAGTGGATATTGCGCGGGGTCCATGTACGAGTGGCCGAGTCCAGGGTGGTGGGAATCCGGGTGCTGCCCGTTGAGGACGGCGGGGTGGTGGTGGCTGACCCACCGGGGTTGATCCGTGGTCACTTCCATGCTGCCCTCCGTGGGATGATGGCCGGGGAGAACGGCGGCTCCTGCTGCTGCTGCTTCTGAACGGCAGTCGCCCCCCCGTGCAAAGAAGAAAGGAGGAAGGAGAGAAAAAGGCAACCGAGTCCCGGGTGGAAAATAAACTTTTTCTGAAAGTTTGTCTAAGAGCGGCGGATCCGAAACACCGGAACGGGCAGAAGTTCTGCAGCGTCTCTCTCCGCAGGGAGGGGGGGTAGTCCCGGAGGGGGGGAGTTGCTTCGAATTAAACGCCTCTTTTTCTCCCCTCCAAACCGGAGCGAAGCAGGGCAGGGGGAGAACGACGAGAGAGAGACGGAAGAATCACCGGTAGAAATTTCCCCTCTGCCGCCAGCGCGCCGCTTTGCTCGGATCCGACCACTTTCAGCTTCCCTTCCACGGGATCACCTGCGAAGAAGAGAAGGGAAGGAGAGGAAAAAGGGGGGAAAGCGAGGGAGGAGGGGGAAAGAAAGGAAAGAAAGACGAAAAGGAGGTTAGAAACGGTAAACCGGCCCTTGTGCACACACCCCAAACACACAAGCACACAACTACGCACACAAACTCCCGTAAAACCGCGCATCCTTGCAAACTTGCGCGGCGCTGGGACCCCCCCCCCCCCATCCACACACCCCAACTCCGGCAAGACTCACCTCTCTCGGCGCAAGGGAAAGCGGCGCGATCTTTCGCTTTGGGGCAATCGGAGCCCAGGGATCGTTTGGCGAGCCGAGCGCAAAGGCTAGCTGCGCAGCGCCGGCTTCCGACAGCGCCGGGAGGGAAGGGGAGGGGAGTAATGCTGCCCGGCCGGGCGGTGGGTTTAAGGGCCTTTCGGCCCCGCCGCGCCCTTCCCCGGGTCTTCTTCCCGGCGGAGGAGGCGGGGGGGGGAGAGACAACCGGGCCGCGGTTGGCAAGGCAGACAGGACTGGCAGTTACTCTACCGGGCGACTCCTCATTTCTCTAGGCCGTTAAAGTTGCAAAATGCGCGTGGGAGAGCGAGAGAGCGAGAGTGAGGCAGGCGAGCGGGTTTGGCTCAGAGCAAATTTGGGCTCGGGGTGGGCTCCCCGCTCGCCGGGATCATTTTGAATGCAAGGGGGGCAAAGCAAAAATAAAATAAAACAAAATAAAACAAAATAAGAGGGGGGGGGAACAAACGTGAAAGGACAACTGTTTTTTTTTTAAAAAAAAATAAAATAAAATAAAACAGAGCAAAGAAAAACGCAACGCCGGGGCAAAAGTTGCAAAGGAGAAGAAGCCGGGCGGCTCAAATTGGCTTCCTCCACTCCCTCTTCCTCCTCCTCTTCTCTCTCCCTCCCTCCCCCTTCCTTCCTTCCTTCTCTCCCTCTCTCTTTTTTTAAAGGGAAGGCTTTACTTCTGAAAGAAGCAGGATGGCGCCAGCAGGCTCCCGCATTAAGAGAGACAGCTGTGGCGAGACGCAACTTAAGGAGGTTCCCGTACCCTCGGCGGGGAGGGGCCTGTCCTTGAACAAGGGGAGGGGAGGAGGAAGCCAACGGGCGGCCGGTCCCCCTTCCCTCTTCTCTTTCTTCCCTCCCTTCCCCTCCCGAAGCAGCGTCTCTATTCCACCCACTCCTACCTGGGGCGGAAAGATTGCGCAGGATGGCCAACTTGAGAAAGAGTTAATCATCGCCAGGCAAATTTAAGGGGGGGGGCAGAGAGGAAGGGGGGGGAGAAAGATTTCATCCGCGTTTCCTCCTTTTATTTTATTTTAATATATTTTTTAAGGAGCACTCCTCTCCCAAGCGCGCGGGGAAGCTCACGCCCCCACCCCAAATTTACACATTTCAGAGGAAATCAGATTACACAAACAGGGCATCAAATCGACGGAGCTTTGCTAGGGTAAAGGAGTGCCGCGCGTGCAAGGCGGAGCGTTTAGACGCGGTGAAACCCCTAAAGTGGGCTTCCTTAAGACACCCACCTACCCGAATTCAGACGCGTGAGAAAGGGGGAGGGAGAAAATCTTAGGTAAGCAGGTGGAGGGGGAATTGAAAAAGCAATGGGTCAGTTGGCCCTTAAAAGAGGGGAGTGGCTTGCGTTTGAATGAGCGTGTCACGCGTCGCGCGTGGGTGCAACACGGGGACGTTGGAGGAGGCCGGGGAGAAGCCCAAGGGCGAGAGTCACGTTTCCCTTTTGGTGCCCAAACCCTGGTTAATCGCCGTAAATATCCCCGCCGTCCAAGCGGGGGAAGAAAGATCTCCTGCTTTGGGCGAGGAGAGGTTGGACTAGATGACCTAACAAGATCCCTTCCAACTCTGTTCATCTGATTAAAGAAAGGCGCTCCAGTTTTCAAGTCCTTTAAAGGGGAGTTCTGGAGTTCTGAAGTCCTGAAACGATTGACTTTTGGAAGAACGGAGAGAGAGAGAGAAAGACACAAATGGATACTCTCGGAGCCAATCACCGGCCTCCGCTCGCCGAAAGCCCTCGCCGATTGGCTGGCTCGCCCCTCGTTCGAACTTTTAACTACTCTCAACGTTCTGTCCATTGAACCATTGGCATCCCCTAGTGGCTCATTCAGACGCCAGGAGCCAGAGGCGCTGGGGTGGGGAGCGCCCCGCTTTTCCAAAGGCAGCACTCCTCCTCTTCCCCCTCCCTTTTTAAAAAAATAATTCGCACGGGCTTTCCTTTCCTAGGAACGGGTGGGGGGAGGCAAGAGGGATCTCGAATTTGGAGAGTCTACTCTAGATTTATGGGGCCAACCAAAACGCACGTGCTTTTCTGAAGGGGATCGCGTCGGGGATCGTTTTAAATAAACAAGGGACGGACGGGGGGGGGGGGTGGAAAGGCTCGATCGCCGTTCCACTCCCGGACCCCGCGCAACTGCCTTGGGATCGAGCGCTTGGCCGGGATCGCGATTGTGGGTATGGGGCAAAGAAATGGTATAGGGTCTCCTGCTCGAGCAGGGGGGTTGGACTAGAAGACCTCCAAGGTCCCTTCCAACTCTGCTCTGCTTGATTGATTGAAAGGAGGGTGAATAGGTTTCCTGAACGACTTGCACCCCGAGTCCGTGACTTTACATCTACACAGATGTATCAGTCCGTGGCGGCTTAAAAATACGAGGTGTTTAGTGTTCCGATGAGAAGAAATTTGCGTGTAGCTCGTGACGCTTTCCGGAGTTTTTCTGCTGTTAGCTGGAGAAAGAACAGCTCAAAGTTTGGGATGCGCAAAAGGCAACACGATTGTCCTTCATTGTCCTAAAAGTTCAGGAGTTTAAGACCGCGAGGGGCAAGTAATCGTAGCAAATAAGGCTCTTACTCTTAATTAGATTTTATTTCCCGTCCCTGCCTATCTCAAATGCTTCCCAAATTTTCTCTTTCAGTCGATACTCAGTAATTATATATATACATACACATACTATGGCAAGGGGGGGAAATTTTATGTATATGTATATGTATGTATGTGTGTGTGTGTGTGTGTGTATATATATATACACATACATACAAACATACATACACATACAAACATACACGTACTATATATATACACATACATACAAACATACATACACATACAAACATACACGTACTATATATATACACATACATACACACATTATATATAAAATTCAATTTTTTCCCTTGCCATTTTCTTAAGTTCCACAAACACACTTCTTATGAAATAATTGCTCCCAGATTTAAATCAGCAAAAAAAAGTCTGCAGAAATTTAAGATTCTGGCTGATCTGTACTTGGCAACTGATTAATTGAACACGTGCCCTATAAAATAAAGATGGAATTATTTGAGCCCAATGGATGGAGTCTGTATTAAAACCCCCAAAAGAGCAATTAAATGAAGGCGGCTTTCCACGTTTCCGTCACTGTGTGTTTCTTGCAGAATATGTCACGGTATCATTTCACCACCACCCTTCGTCAATAATAATAATAATGTTTAAGAATATTTAAACCAAAGTTTGTCACTGGAAAACTTTTAGGCTTTTTTTTTCCTACGCTCAAAGCTCGGGGCAAACTTGGTTTAAAGGCTATATAATCTGCATTTTTTTAAAATGCATAAATCACAACGTGCAATTAAGGAACACCGTCTCGTTTTCTCTGACTAGTTTTTTCCTTGGAAAATTCCATTTATGATGTACTTGAGCAATCCTTTTGGAAAACCAAAAACACGTGGTGTTTTTTCTCTCTCTCTCTCTCTCCCCGTCCCCCTTTTAAAATCTTTAATCATCTGTATCCTGCTTTCTCAAATCCCAAAACACGAAGCCCTTCTCATTTTTAGCACCGTTGTGAGAACAAAGAGTAAAATCTTACCAGCCTGTGCAAATGAAGAGATAGCTTTCCAATCCTAGAGTTGGGGGGGGGGGGGACCATTAAAACCCGGCAAAAAATCATTTACACAAACTATAGCTTTAAATGGCGTTTCTTCTTTGTGGCTTGGTGTAAGCGCGAATCCCAAGCAGTTCAGGTTTATTGAATAAGCCATATTTAATGTCTATGAAGAGCCTCAACCATCCAGGACACGAATGTCCCAAAAGGCGCTTTGTCCAAATTAGACTTTCTTGCCTTTTTGTTATTTGTTTGAAAACGTTTCTCTCGCTTCTAATCCAAGGAGGAGAACTGTAATCGAAGTAGTAAGGGGAATTGAAGAAGATTCTTGGGTGAGAAGCGAAAAGTTTCTAAACAAATAAAACCCAAGAATTTCTCCACTTGCGTCTTTTTTTTAAAAAAAAAAGCACATTTGGGACAAGCCATATTGAATACAAAAACTGTGTTGTGTGAACACAGCCCGGGAGTCGGCTAATCTCATTTCCCCTTCCTTTTCGGACTCTAAGCCAAAGGACATATTACTTATCCAGTTCTGCAGGGGGAATGAAATTCTCTTTTCATTTAACTTTCTCTCCTCGCTTGTAGAGAAAGTTTAGAAACAAGTAACAAAATCTGCCCACGGGTAAGATAGCAAGGAAATTCAGTGGGGCTGAACTGAATGTTTGCAGGAGGGGAGGGGGTCAGCCATTCAGGTTTATCTTCCTCTTTTCCCTCCCATTTTTGAAACTAGACCAACAAACTTGCAGATTTCGCAAAGGCCCCATCCATACAGGGTCAAAGGGATGGAACTCTGCTTATTTATCTGTGTTATAAACTTTCTAATTCTCTCTCTCTCACACACACACACACACTTTCTCTTTCTCTTTCCCCCCTCTTTCTCTCTCTCTCCCCTCTCCCCTCTGTCTCCTCTCCTCTCTCTTTCTCTCTCTCACTTTCTCTCTTCCCCCCCCCACTCTTTCTCTCTCTCTCCTCTCTTTCTCTCTCTCCCCTCCTCCCTCTCCGCTCTTTCTCTCTCCTCTCCCCTCTCTTTCTCTCTCCTTCTCTCCCCCGTTCTCTCTCTGAAGGAGTGGGGGGAAACGGCTGAAAAATTCAATCTAACACATCCTTGATCCCTTGCAAAAAAAACCATTCCTCAGCAATTGCTGGTAGAAGAATTCCTTCCACCAGCTCTACCTGGTCATAAAATTAGGAACAGAGTTTTGATTTCTTTCTTTTATCTGTCCATCCTTCCCAGAGAACACAACTGGCTGAGCATCACAAGGTAGGCCACATCGAAGTGGTGTGCCGTATTTCAGCATGTTTTGTGAACCAGATCTGGGCTGTCCCAATTTTGTCAACCTGAAAACTCGTGGATTTCAACTTCCAGTATTCTGGGAGTTGAAGTCCACAAGTCTTAAAGTTCCCAAGTTTGGACAGCCCTGCAGTAAACTATGATAGGGTCCATTTTCTACATGAATGACTTCAGTGGGTCTAATGGGGGGGGGGACACTCCACTAGGGGTCATTTCAGCTTGTATTCTGAATCTTTGGAAAGAAAGGCTGTGGTTTTCCCCAGAGTTTGCATACATTTAGAAAGAGACATGTGACAAATTCAAGGGGTCTGGATGAAAATTAATACAAAATAGGCATATAGACTGTAGATTTGATTTTTTTTTCTTTTTTTTAAAAAAAAACTGTAATCGGGACATTAAGTAACAGAAAGTGGCCCGGAAGTATAGTCTACTTTTATATCCATCATGTGTCTTCAGGATGAACTACTAAAGTATGGTTTAGTGAGTCCAATAACCCAGTTTCCTATGCTTGACCCCAAATCCTGGCCCATATAGTCACAACACTAAGCTTGAAGAAGGCATGACACTCAAATGTGATTAGATTGTGTCCCAGAAAGTTATAGAACAGGGGTCTCTAACCTTGGCCACCTTAAGATTTGTGGACTTCAACTCCCAGAAAAAGCAAAGCTGGCTGAGGAATTCTGGGAGTTGCCGTCCACAAATCTTAAAGTGTCCAAGGTTTGGAGACCCTTGTTATAGAAGAGCCATCACTGCAAAACTATTCCCGCCATTAGGATTGTTCCCCCAAACTTCATTTGATCTTTTATAGTTGCAGGTCTTATGGTGGAGCAAAAGATAAACAGATCCATACTTTCCCCTTCGCCTTTCCAAAATTTGGGAATGCGTCTCACTTCACTTCATATTGTCTTCCCTGGGCTCACCTCAACCATCTCACCAACCTCCCTGGTCTCAACATTTTTAAATATTCTTAAATATTCTGCATGCCAGGATTAATCCACCAAGGGCTTTCTTAAACTTCATCCCTCCGTGGACCAAGAGGAAAAATAAGACTACTTAGATCTGGTCTGCACAAATCTAAGAGACCACTAGATGGCACCAAAAGGTTAGCATTTCTGCGTCTTTTGGCACCCCTCTAGTGGTTATCAGGATTTTTGCAGCCTAGAAGACATTGCAACTTTCCTTGAAGTTAACCCAAAACGTGAGTTAAACCCCAATGCTATTTCTTCTCCCGAACTGGATGGTTCATTTTTGACACCCGGAGTCAAAAAAAAAAAAAGTTATTAAAATTCACTACTCACAATAGTTGTGTTACAGCAACAAGCTTGACTCCTTTATTAAATAAAGTAAGCCATTTCCCAAATTAAGACAGCAATCAACTGAATCATAAATCAATTAGATGGGCTGGGTTCACACAACACCCCAAGCCACAAAACACTAATCAAGATTTAGACTAAACCCAACCGAAGTTGTGCAAAAGGCAGTTGGCTGAGACTGGTTAGGCACGTTGTGTGAGCAGGTTTTCCTTTGTGTATTATTTTTTGGGAGGGGGTGTTTCTTTAATGCTACGGTGGGCTCCCCGGAGCCTTTTTTTTTTCAGGTGAACTGAGTTAGTCTTATGGTTCGGCAGCTTGAGAAAACTTAGCTCTGTAATACGTATTAGTTACATTATTATATATATTAAAATTAATCTACAACCAAGCAAGACAGACCCAGATTTCAATGGAGAGTTAGAACTGTAGAAAAAAACATTATTACCAACCTGCCTTTCACCGAGGACCTGGACACTGCACGAGTCAAAAAAAGGGCTGTAAAAATATCTACAGACCCCTCACATCCTGGACATAAATTGTTTCATTTCCCACCCTCAAATTGATGCTATAGGGGACTGCACACCAGAACAACTAGACACAAAGACAGTTTTTTCCCCGAATGCCGTCACTCTGCTAAACAAATAATTCCCTCAACCCTGTCAATTTATTTACTAAAACTGTATTGCTATTATTCTTCTCATCCTTCCTATTACCTATCTCCTCCCACTGCTTGTATTTTTATGATTTATATTGTTCTGTTTGTTTCCTAGTATGCTTTGATTGCTTTTTATGGCTATCACTAAGTGTTGTATTTTATGATTCTTGATTAATGTATTTGTTTTCTTTTATGTACACTGAGAGCATATGCATCAAAGACAAATTCCTTGTGTGTCCAATTACACTTGGCCAATAAAAAATTCCATTCTATTCTATTCTATTCTATTCTGTATTCTATTCTGTTCTGTTCTATTCTATTCTATATTCTATTCTATTGTTCTATTCTTATTCTATTCTATTCTATTCTATTCTATTCTATTCTATTCTATTCTATTCTCTATTCTATTCTGTATTCTGTATCCTGTATCCTGTATTCTATACTATTCTATATTCTATTCTATTGTATTCTATTCTTATTCTATTCTATTCTCTATTCTATTCTGTATTCTGTATCCTGTATCCTGTATTCTATACTATTCTATATTCTATTCTATTGTTCTATTCTTATTCTATTCTATTCTATTCTCTATTCTATTCTCTATTCTGTATCCTGTATCCTGTATTCTATACTATTCTATATTCTATTCTATTGTATTCTATTCGCAGGTTGTGTGAACCAAACCATGAGGTTTCTCTCTATCCTATTATGACTGAACTTCATTTGGTTCATAAAAAGCTACAGGGACCCACTGACTCTTAACCTGTCTTTCAAGATAAGCTCTTGAAAGCTTATCAACTTCCCAGTTTAATTTTCCAAGTGGTTAATAGGAAGAGGAAGAGAAGGAGGGCTGCTGCCGACAGAACTTTTCAAAGAACTGCTTACAAATGCCTTCGCCTCCTCCGACAACGCCTTCTTTACAACTTTCAAACTCTACCCGTGGCTGCAACTAAATAAGAAAAATGTGTACTTTTCCCATCGAAGCTTGTTTCCTCAGAAAGCATTCGCTACTCAAATGAGTTGCTAATCACGATGATTCCCTGAGCAAAGTTGCAAATCTTCGCACAATAAGCAAGGTTGAGGACAGACCTGCAGCTACAATAACAGTTGTGACAGGTTTTTTTTCCCCAAAAAACTCTCCCTCGGGTCCCACCCTCCACCCGGGGCTGTTTCACCTGGAAGGCCATTTGGAACAATTGAACCTAAATGGAGGTGTCGGTTTGAGTGTCCTTTGGTTTACTCAGGAGTAACCATAGGTTTCACTTTAAGTAGTTCCATTCCGCTTTCTTCAAAGCACAATCCTACAGGCATCAAATCTCACTGAACAGGAGTTCAGGGTTTATTTTACACAAACTGCAGGATTCTGGTCCGGTTTTCTGTATATCGTGCAATAGAACCGTTTATTAAAAGCTAGCCAATTTTTAAAGAAACTGTTTTTGAGGATTTCCAGAAGACTGAAATAGAAGGGGGCCATACAGCTCACACAATACATTGAAGTAGAGTCGGCTAGCTTATGCCCCTGAATCTCTGGTTCTATTCAAAGCTAAGATGGTTTAATAGTTGACATAGTTAACCTAGTTAAGAAACCATTGATTATCCCGATTATCGGGAGTATATGGTACAATTGGCTGAAAGATAGATGTAAAGCTACGATATAAGGTATACGTAAGATTTGTATCAAAGAGAGAAAGAGAGAAATGTATATTGTTGTAAATATTGCTATGATTTAAATGAGTATATAATACATAGTATTGTCATCTCTATAATTAGGAACTAATGTTAATATGGGTGACATAGATGTGGAAATTCTGTAAGGAATGGAACTGTGTGTTGTTTTTAATGTTGAAATATGTTTAATAAAAATTATATTTTTAAACAAAGAAACCACTGATTATCCTGAATTAAACCAGCCATCGTGGTTTGTAAATTAAAGATCTCGGGAGGGGGGGCACTTAATGCAGGATCATGGAGTACCAGGTGCAGCAAGCGAATGACTCAACAAACTCTGGTTAAAGGACCGTATGCCAGAGGTGTTCAAACTTTGCAACTTTAAGACTTGTGGACTCCAACTCCCAGAATTCCCCAGCCAGCATGGCCCCTTTAAGACCTATGGACTTCAAATCCCAGAATTGGCTGGGGAATTCTGGGAGTTGAAGTCCACAAGTCTTAACTTTGCAAACTTTGGGGACCCCTGCCCTATGCTGTGTGAACACAGACCGCAAGGGGAGGGATGTATTGTACCCACAAAAAAACAAGGGCTTGCTGGGAGTAACTCATACCGAAGGTGGTGGTTAGGTTTGCCCAACATATACTGGATGGAACCCAAATGGAATCATTGCAGGGTTTGTAACTCAACTTGTTCAGGAAAACTAGTTCAGCCTGTTCAGCTTCAAGGTGATGTGCTTGGACATCAGGCTGTGGTGACCTAGAAACCTGAGCTTCCTGTGATGTGTAAACACACCAGTGGGGCTTCCTCTAGGACAGAGGTGTCCAAGCATGGCCCCTTTAAGACCTGTGGACTTCGACTCCCAGAAATCCTCAGCCTGCATGGCCCCTTTAAGACCTGTGGACTTCAACTCCCAGAAATCCTCAGCCTGCATTGCCCCTTTAAGACCTGTGGACTTCGACTCCCAGAAATCCCCAGCCTGCATGGCCCCTTTAAGACCTGTGGACTTCAACTCCCAGAAATCCTCAGCCCGCATGGCCCCTTTAAGACCTGTGGACTTCGACTCTCAGAAATCCCCAGCCTGCATGGCCCCTTTAAGACCTGTGGACTTCGACTCCCAGAAATCCCCAGCCTGCATGGCCCCTTTAAGACCTGTGGACTTCAACTCCCAGAAATCCTCAGCCTGCGTGGCCCCTTTAAGACCTGTGGACTTCAACTCCCAGAAATCCCCAGCCTGCGTGGCCCCTTTAAGACCTGTGGACTTCAACTCCCAGAATTGGCTGGGGAATTCTGGGAGTTGAAGTCCACGGGTCATAATACAGCCAAGCTAGGACATCCCTGCTTTTAAAACCTGAGACTGCTTCATTTAATTTTCATTTTGTGCTAGGACCAGGAAGAATTATTCCCTGTATTATCATCCCCTTTCTTTTGGCACCTGATGGGGTGGGATTCAGCCGGTTCAGACTGGTTTGGGCAAAGTGCGCAGTCAGTGAACTGGTTGTTATACCAGTTGAATTCCACCACTGCAGAATGGTGAAAGAGACACCACTCGGCAAACAAATGAGGGGGCAGGTGACTCAGGCCCCCTCCCCCAAATATTTCCGAGTCCCTCAAGCCAAAGGGTCCCCCAGTGGAGTGGATAGAGGAAGCGGTTACATTAATGTGAACTACACTTGTATGTAGGAGGATGCCACCTGCTCAGCTTCAGGGCAAAAACTGGCAAGGAACATCTGAATGGATCCAAAGCTGCTTTGCTATCTACACTGGTTGGACAAAAAATACATTCAGAGGGTTGTCTACAGAGATTCTCAGTCATCCAGGTCATGATGGTCCCAAAGGTGCTTTTTTTACCCAGGAGGCAGCTGGACTTTCTGGTTTTTTCTTTGAAGGCATTTCGCTTCTCATCCAAGAAGCTTCTTCAGCTCTATTCCTCAGAGCTGAAGAAGCTTCTTAGATGAGAAGCAAAACGTCTTCAAAGAAAAAACAGAAAGTCCAGTTGCCTCTTTAAAATAAGAAAGAAGCACCTTTGGGACATTCAGAGAGAGTATAGAAGGATGATTTTTACAGATTTCAAACATTCCAGTTTCAAAACCGGATATCTAGCAATTCAGCCATCTTAGACCACGATTGCACTGTCAAAAAAATAAAACAAAAATAAAAAAATCTTTGGTTCCTGAATTAATTAACTCTTTTTGACTCAGCCTTCCGTCCTTCCAAGGTCAGTAAAGTGAGGACCCTGATTGTTGGGGGCAAGGTGCTGACTCTGTAAACCGCTTAGAGAGAGAGAGCACCATGAAGTGTAAGCGCTCTTGCTATTTTCTGGATTCACACCCAGCAACTAACCAAGATTAACCTCAACTCTGCTTGAAACACGACACACTTGACTAGGTTTTAACTGATCAGCTCAACCCTGTTCCACATTCTAGCTAGGGCTGTCAGCTACAAATTCTTAAGCACCTTAACATGGCAGGGAAACATGTGAATTTTATGCCTCTTTTTCCTGTTATTTAATCTCCAGTTAAGTTTGGTAATCCAAATGTTAACATAGTTACACTTCCACAATGTTGGGGGGGAAAGGAGAGAGTGATCAGGACAATTTCCAGACTCCACACAAATGCAGGTCCATTTATAAAACTTGGTTCTTCCAAGCCTTCTTTAAAATTATAATTTTTAAAAAAATATGCAGGACTTCACATTTATCAGACAAAATGTTCTTTTCCAGGTAGGGCAATCACGCTACCCACTCCCCAGCTGTTTGCACACTGACCCAAGTCATTTTGACTACATCAATACAAAAAAAAGCAGAAAAGGGAGGAAAGAAACTAAGATCCAGTTAAATTCAGCTAACATAAAAAAAGGCTCTGTAAGATGTCACAAAAGTTTGGTAGTTTTTGTTACAGGAAGAGGCTGAAAGGACCACCCCGTCTAGGATAAAATGGGGCTGCTTGAGCTTACGTTCACATGGCAGTAGAATCCTAAACCTAAGTTTAATAAACTGTAATTGGTTTCCCTAGAAGGCAATGTTCAAACAAACCACATTGTGGGTGCTTAATCCCACCATTTGTTACAGGACAAGAGCTGGATTCCCACAACACTCTGAACACTGTTTTAGTAAACTAGTGTGTTAGGGACAACTTAAGGAGGGAGGGAAAGGAGGAACTCGAGTAACAATCGGCCTTCTCCTCCCCTCCCCAATTCGGAGGAAAGCTTCTTCAGTTTTACCTCCAGCCTTGGGAACTTTTAAGACTCATGGACTTCAACTCCCAGTTGAATTCCATGATGGTTTTCCCAGTTGCAACGTATGGCTGTGAAGGTTGGACCATAAGGAAGGCTGAGCACCAAAGAATGGAGGCCTTTGAACTCTGGTGCTGGAGAAGACTCCTGGAAGTCCCTTGGATTGCAAGGCGATCCAACCGGTCAGTCCTAGAGGAGCTCAACCCTGACTGCTCTTTAGAAGGCCAGATCCTGAAGAGGAAACTCAAGTACTTTGGCCACCTGATGAGAAGGAAGGACTCCCTGGAGAAGAGCCTAATGCTGGGAGAGATGGAGGGCAAAAGAAGAAGAAGGGGACGACAGAGAATGAGGTGGCTAGATGGAGTCCCCGAAGCAGTTGGTGTGAGCTTGAATGGATTCCAGAGGATGGTAGAGGACAGGAAGGCCTGGGGGAACATTGTCCATCGGATCACGATGGGTCGGACACGACAACTAACAACCACACAATTTCAACTCCCATAATTCCTCAGCCAGCCTGGAATCTCCCAAAGGTGTTTTTTTCCAAAAGGCAACTGGACTATATTGGGTTGTTTTGTTTCCCCTTGAAAACAGTTTCTCTTCTCATACAAGAAATGTCTTCATTCTTCCATTTAGTTCTCGGAGATCAGTTCTCTTTGAAGAGCTGAAGAAGCTCCTCAGAAGAGCAGTGAAATGTCTTCAAGGAAAAAACACTAAGAAAGTCCAGTTGCCTTTTTTTATTTAAAAAAAAAGCGCCTTTGGGACAACCGTGACCTGGATGGCTGAGAATCTCCACGGAGATGACCATTGAGTTGCCTTTTTGTTCCTATGCCATTTCACAAGTGATCTCTGCCCCATATACTACCACACGTCCTTGGCCTGGATTTTGCCTTGCAGGCATCACGCTGCAAAATTTTAAGCACCTCTGGTTGTGTTTATGTGTCTCAATCCTGTTGAAAGAGCCTCGCAAGGAACCATATCTAAGTTCAGGTTGCGAGAAGGCTGGTCTGGCTTGCCTCAGAGGATCCAGATTCAAGTCTACCCTGAACTAGGTTTTGGGAGACTCCCTTTCACTCTCTCTTGCCGGGTAAAATTAAGGAACTCCCCACAAATAAATCTAAACAGCATCCTAAAAAGCAGAGGCCCAGTACTCTTCAACATGTTAAATTTATATTTACTGAGAAAGCAATAAAGGGAGATTAGGATAGATCTAGTATAGATTAAAAGACATTTGCTCCTTGGGAGGAAAGCTATGGCAAATCTAGACAGCATCCTAAAAGGCAGAGACATCACCCTGCCAACACAAGTGTGCATAGTTAAGGCTGTGGTTTGCCCAGTTGCAATGGATGGCTGTGAAGGTTGGACCATAAGGAAGGCTGAGCGCCAAAGAATGGAGGCCTTTGAACCCTGGTGCTGGAGAAGACTCCTGCAAGTCCCTTGGACTGCAAGGGGATCCAACCGGTCAGTCCTGGAGATCAACCAGACTGCTCTTTAGAAGGGCAGATCCTGAAGATGGAACTCAAGTAATTTGGCCACCTAATAAGAAGGAAGGACTCCCTGGAGAAGAGCCTCATGCTGGGAACGATTGAGGGCAAAAGAAGAAAGGGACGACAGAGAATGAGGTGGCTGGTTGGAGTCACCGAAGCAGCCGGTGTGAGCTTAAATGGACTCTGGAGGATGCACCATCCCTGGCCTGGCATCAAAACTTAAATCCCAGAGGTTGAGCAAAGAGGATATTTCAAGTCCGAAAGGGAAAGCATTAATCCTTCCATTCTCCCCCAGCTCTGCGTAGGGGAGGAAGAGGGGGGAATCTAGGACTCCCCAGCCCAAAACCAGTTTGAGATCGCACTTTCTCCCAATGCGATTTTAGAGCATATAATAATAATAATAATTTCCCTTTAGGCAATGGAGATTTGGTCATTTTGGTGCCCCATCTATAAAACAAAGATGTTGAGACTCTGGAAATAGTGCACAGTAGAGCAACAAAGAGGATCAGGGGGCTGGAGGCTAAAACATAGGAAGAACTGGAAAATGTCTCATTTAATGAAAAGGAGGACTAGGGGATGACATGATAGCAGTCTTCCAATATCTCAGGGGTTGCCCCAAAGAAGAGGGAGTCAAGCTATTCTCCAAGGCACCTGAGGGTAGAACAAGAAGCAATGGGTGGAAACTAATCAAGGAGAGAAGCAACCGAGAACTAAGGAATTTTTTTTCTGACAGTTGGAACAATTAACCAGCGGAACGACTTGCCTCCAGAAGTTGTGAATGCCCCAACACTGGAAGTTGTTAAGAAGAGATTGGATAACCATCTGTCTGAAACGCTATAGGGTTTCCTGCCTGAGCAGGGGGTTGGACTAGAAGACCTCCAAGGTCCCTTCCAACTCTTGTTATTCTCTTCTATAGCTTGTGGTAAGATGGGCAGCTTCTACATTTTAAAAAATAAATGTAAACTGCCACAGGATCAGGACCCATTTCAAAGACACGGGAGCCCTTTCGTTCCTCTCTTCCCTTCCACCTTTACGAATTAAATAACCTCTGTTGGATTCCGACGTTACCCTGAATTTGAAAAGGAACAGCACGGCCTAATTCCCGCACACCCGCCCGCCCCGAGACCGCGTTCGTTCCGCGCATCGCAGCCGCTGATTCTTTAACTGACCTGGTTGAAGCGCGTCGAACCCAGCCGGTTAAGTTAGAGCCTCCTTCATTTTACTAACCTTTGGTAAAGTTACAACGCTAAAGTTAGAGCGACGTCTTTGCGCGTTTCAAGCGCTGGGTGTCGTCTCGCTCCCTCCGCAAAGTCACCGGAGGTCCGATTCCGACGTGCGAAGGCGGAAGAAACGAGTCGGCTTGTTCCGTAACCCAAAGTCCAGAACCGGTATCGTCCCACGGGGCGGGGGGAGGGAAGCCCCTTCCCACTAACCACGGTTTGTGCTGACCCGAGAGCCTTCCCGTGGTGCACGTGCTGCTTTGAGGAGGGTGCGGGCTCCACGCACGTGGTTTAAGAGGGTGATGTGAGTATGTAGTCCGGGAGGGGGGGAATGAGAGGGAAAGATCCGCCCTCAAAAGAACGCACCCCCCTCCTCCCCCTGCCCAGGTTGCTCGGGAGTAATTTAATTGCCGGCTCAGAATAATACATTATATATAATGTATTTTATATATATACATACACACACACCCTCCCTGCCTCTCCCCCCCTCTCCCCCCTCTCTCTCACACACACACTTCAAGTATGTCAACAATGTGCAGCCTCGGGACTATCCGATAAGTAGGACCACCTTAAATCCTTCTCGCTGACCGGATTCTGTCTGTCTCGTTGCTGGGGGGGGGGGAGGCAGGGGAAGGGGGCAGGGGAAAGGAGTAGGAGGAAAGGGGGGAAGGGGCGGGGGGGCAGTGGAAGGGGGTAGGGGGAGAGAAGGGGGAGCGGGACTGGCAAGGCAGCCCCATCCCCGCTCTTCCTCCTGTCCCCATAAAGCGGGGAGGGGGTGGGGGGAGAGAGAGAGAGAGGCAGGGATTAAGTTACCGATAGTTTTACCGTGCTGGGATTTTATAGGGAAGCGTCGTAGGGCAGGTAAAGCTGCGTCAACAGCCCGCAGCTCCGCATCGGAGGGTTACAGAGGGGACACGGCCCAGGGCAAGAGATCTACAGATTTCTCTTTGTAGGCTCGTTCGGGCGCGCGCGCACAGAGAGAGAGAGAGAGAGAGAGAGAGAGAGAGAAAGAGAGAGAGAGAGAGAGAAAGAGAGAGAGAGAGAGAGAAAGAGAGAGAGAGAGAGAGAGAGAGAGAGGGAGGGAGGGAGGGAGGGAGAGAGGTAGTGAGTTGGGGGTGGGGGAGGACAGGGAAGGGAGGGGAGGGTGGGCAGCTTTTCTGGGCGAAGTGGGAAAGAAGCACCGCCAACCCCCTTGTAGACCTGGCTGGCTGGCCTCGGCTCGTCCCCCACACGCCCGCGGGGCTGTCCAAGCGAACTCCCAGCCAGCGCCTAAGCGGCTGCGAGGACTCACCTGGCCCCACCTGGGCAGCTCCAGGGGCTCCGCTCCCAAGGGGAAGCGCTTGGCCCCTTCCCAGCGATCCCCAAAGCCTCGGAAGCCGGCGCCTTTCAAGTGGGCGGCCGAAGCCGAAACGCTCCGTGGGCCGCTGCTCTCGGCGTGCTCTTTCACCCACGGGAAGCGCCCGCGACGGTGCCTCTCTCTCTCTCTCTCTCCAAAGCCGAGACTTTTGGCTTCTCTTTACAAAGTTTCCCCGGGCGCAACTTCTCTGACACTCCCCCGCCCCACCGGGAGGAGATCCGGGGAGAACCAGACGAGTCCGCTTGTTCCCACGCGTCGTGGGAACTCCGTCACGCGTTTCAAATTTGGGGAAGGGGGGGCTCGCTGGATCGAAGCTGGAGGGCGCTAAACTCTGCCTTGATTTTCCCTTCGTGCCTGGGGGTTGCTCCTTTCTACCTTTTCTTGAAAATCCCCTCCCTCCCTCCGCTTCCTGGTCAGTGACCCTTCCCCTCCCTCTCCCTGATTCATCCTTCTCCGAAGATTGGGGGAGGGAGGAAGGGAGGGAAGGAGGAGAAGCAGGGAAGGGGGTAAGGAGGGTCGTGGGAAGTCCTCCCCCCCTTTTTTTTCGTTTAAACAGCCTTGTTTGCTGGATGCGAAATTCCGCTTTCCCCCCCCCCACGCCCCACGCGAGGAGAGCTTTGCGAGTGGAAGGGGGAGAACCAACCCCCTGCGAGGGGTGGGAGGGGGAGTGACGCAAGATTTGGGGCGAGAGAAGCCCATATCAAAGCAGAGGCTCGGGGACATATGTGGGAGGGGGGAATTACGGTGGGTGGTAAGCAGCAGCAAGGTAGCTTGCCAATTTGAACCTTCGCGGCTCTGCCTCGCACATTAAACGCCCCCCACCCTTCCCCTCTGCCCCTAGGACAGGCTTGTAAGTCAAACCTGCTACACCAGCTCTGAACGGTAACTTTGAACATTTCCAAATTTGGAGGGGGGTGGGGAGTGGGAGAAGGAGGGAACGGAGGAGGAGATGGGGGTCCAGGAGTTCAAAAGCCCCTCCATAACGCCTCCATTCAGACGCGCCAAAAGGATTCCGGGGGAGGGGGGCGCAGTCCCAGAAGGTAAGAATTAAGATTTCAATCTTCCAGAAACCCGACTCCCAAGGTCCAGTGAATTTCTCTGTGGGGCTGGGAAGGTTTTGTAGAGGTGGAGAAGCCCCTTAAAGCAGATCCCTTTTTAAAGGGGGCCGCTCCCGACAAATCGAGCGATTCTTCGGGCGCATCTTAGCAGAGTTGGAAGGGACTTCGTAGGTCATCTAGTCCAACCCCCCGCCGCCCAAACAGGAGACCCTACACCATTTCTTTAGTCGCTCTGCCATTCGTTTCAAACCGACAAGGGGGCCAAAAGCCCCCCAAAACCCCACTCCTTGCACCCTGCTGGATCGGACCCAGCGAGCCGGAGGAGCGCGGCAACAAGGGCACTCACCTTGACAAGAGCGCGTTCACACGTGCGGCCGATCGCTGACACGAGTCTCGCCTGCCGACTCTGGCCGCCGCCACCACCGACACCGACCTCCGGGGAGGAAAGGCGGGGCGGGGGAGGGGCAGGCCTGCTGGTGTCCTCCTCCCTCCCTCCCTCCCACCGCTTCACTTCTCCCAGGGGGGCGTTTAAACGGAACTTGAGCGGAACCGAATTATAAAATTGTAAAGGTCATCTAGACACGCTTTTCCCGCAGGAGTCCCGGGCCGGGAGAGATCACCAGCGGAGGAAAGAGAAAAGTCGGGTAGATTTTTGGGGACTCCAGCCTGAAGAAAGAGAATAAACCTACCCCCACCCGGGGAACTGACCCTGGAGGGCTTGTTCCAGAGTAAACTAGCTAAGACCACCTGCGTAAAGGCCTCGGCCGCTCACCCTCCTCCTTTACACCTTCCTTACAACCTGTTTTGTTGTTGCTACGCCTTGTTTCAGGCGGAAATGCAGCTCGCTCGGTAGCTTTTCTCAGGATGTAAAACCCCAGCTTTTAAATCAGTCTTTTAATGTCCGGTATATTTTTTTAAAAAAATAAACACCACCGTTTAATGCATTTTAATGCAAAAGATATTTACGTTTTAGGGAAATTCTGCAGCGAGCTAGAAGTAGTCCTGGGACGCTTCTCTTTCGTACAGAACTGACTTTTGGCCTTCCCATATAGTTATATAGATGTATGAGATAGGTGGGAGGAGAAGGGGAGAGAGAGAGAGAATGGATGGATGTTTGGAGAGGATGGAGAGAGGGAGGGAGGGAGAGGGGGAGAGAGAGATGACACATAGATGGATAGATTGATGGTTAGATAGATGGATGGATGGATGGATGGATGAAGGGACGGACGGACAGACAGACAAATGACACATAGATGGATGGATGGATAGATGGATGAGGAAGGGACGGACGGACTGACTGACAGACAGAGAGACAGATGACACATGGATGGATGAATGGATGGATAGATAGATAATACATGGTATAATGACAGACCATGGATAGACAATAGATGGATGGTTGATGGATGATTGATAGTAGACAGACAGACAAGGTTCCTAGAACCACGCATGGTGTCCATGAAAAGGATATTTTAAAAGCTGAGCTTCATTCCACCTGAACATATGCTACCTGCCCATAATATCTGCACTTGATATTTGTTTATCCCGGTGCCGTAAACACATTCCGTCCATTTTAAGGCAGATGGATTAGCAGCGGCCATTAGTGTTAAAAGAAAAGCAGTTATAAAAATGTAAGGTCCCAGTTACTTAGTATTTTGAAGGAAGCAATTTTATTTACTTACTTACTTGTTTACTTCTTTATCTATAAAATTCAATTTGGCATCCTAAAGAGCCTTCGATCCCACCTTTATAAAGGATCACGTGCTTACACATATTTTTCTGTACCCTGAATCTGGATTGTCAACTAAGGGTCAACCTGGAGAGAGGGATGAAGACCCCCTATTCAAATAACTTCCCCAGAAACCTGCCAACCGTGACTTCTTCTGGGCCTTCTTAGAGTCTGAGCCTGCTTCCTGCTGCCACTTTCCTCTGTTTTGGGGGGGGAGACTTTTGGAGTTGACAGAATGGGCCCGACTTCTCTTCCAATGACCGTGAGAAAAGAATCAAACCCACACACACACACACACACACACACACACACACCGTCCAATCACAAAAATGGTACTTAACGCAAAATGCTTAACTGCATTGCTTCCCAAGGGGATTCCGTACATTCATACCTGACCCTCCCCCAGTTTTGTTGGGCTTCTCCCGCTGGCTTCGGCTGGAAAGTTAATCTCGACGTTTACTAGATTAGTGGCAGAGGTTGTTTGAAATGGCATTTTAATTCATAGGCTTCTGTAGGGAAGGGGAAGGGGAGGAAAGGAAAGGAAAAGAGAGGGGGAGGAAAAAGGGAAAGGGGGAAAGAAGAAAGGAAGGGAGAAGGAAAGGGGAAAAGAAGAAAGGAAGGGAGAAGAAAAGGAAAGGAAAACTGTGTTCAGCATTTGGAGGAATTGTTCCAGCAACTTGGAAAGCAAAGCCAGAAGCTCACTTCCTTTCCTTTCCTTTTTCCTTCCTTCCTTCTTTTCCTTTCCTTTCCTTTCCTTTCCTTTCCTTCCTTTCCTTTTCTTTCCTTCCTTCTTTTCCTTTCCTTTCCTTCCTTTCCCCCTTCCTTTCCTTTCCATTCCTTCCCTCCTTCCCTTTCCTTCTTTTCTCCCTTTCCTTTCTCTCTTTTCCTTCTTTCTATCCTTTCCTTCTATTTCATACTCCTTTCCTCCCCTTCCCTCTCCCCACTGGCCCACCGCCTCTCCTTTCCATGTCTCCTTACAAAACCAGTGCGTGGAGGAGGAGCGACCAGGCTTTCGCGAATGGGGGCTCGGAGGAGGTTTTTGGGGGGGGGGATTGCACTGACCACTGTCCTGGAATCGCCCCCTTCTTTGAAGTCAGGGATAGTCATCGTTCCGGCCGCCTTGTTCTGAAGCCACCTTGCCACGCCACCGCTGTTCCACGCTCACCCGCCCACGTTCTCTCCTTCTGCAGGCCCACTGAGAAAGGACGAGGCTAGCGGATAATTCGGATCGCCTTGGCAAATGCCAGATCGAGCCGAAACGCCCCCCCACTCCCACAAATCCTACCTTTTAAAGAAAACTCACCGGTGGAAAGGAAACCACTCGTGTTTCCGACCACGCTTTCTGAAACTCTGTTTAAGGGCCCGGAGTTCCTACAGGAAATTATGAATCAGCCAGGCCAGGCTGAGTGAGTTTTATCTCCAGTTCTTTCCCAGCTCCTCTCCCCTAAACCCCAAAAAGTGATAAACGAACGATTTTTAAACCGTAGAGAGGATCGAAACCGATCGACACATTTGACGCGGGCCATTTTTTGCTTCCCCCAAAGCGCCGATCGACCTAAGCGCGATTTCAACCCGGAGACGCGGGCGCGCGTAATAATTAATTACAATAAAAATATAATAAAAATAATGATAATAATTTTATTATTAGTATTATTAGTATTACTGTTATTATTTATTCATTGATCGTTTGAGTTTCATGCTTAATGAATAAAGTATAATAATAATAATAATAATAATAATAATAATAATAATAATAATAATAATAACAACAACAACAATAGTAGCAGCAGCAGCAGCAGCAGCAGCAGCAGCAGTAGTAGTAGTAGTAGTAATGATGGTGGTGGTGATAGTAATGATAATAATTAGTGATGATAATAATAATAATTAATTAATAATAATGTAAGGGGCAACAGTGATACCCATTGTCATCGGGACACTTGGTACCATGTCCAAGGATTTTATAAAACACACCAAGAAACTGCAGCTTCCTGCAATAAAACCAGTGGAACTGCAAAAAAAACTGTACATCTTAAGAAGGCCCTTGGTTGATCCCTAGGACGCTGGCAGCAACCCGTATCAACCATTAGCACCAGTCAATGGTATTTGCGATGCATTTTTGAATGTTCAGTTGGCTGAATTGCATGTTTAATGAACAAAGTAAATGATGATAATAACGGTAATAATCAGGACAATAACAACAAACAATAGTAATGATAATAATAATCGCATTGGGAAAACGCCGCCCGAAATAAAACCGCTGCTTCACAACGGCCCGTAGATGTGGCCGACCGTGAGACAAACTGTAATAGTAATAATTTCAGCAGAAAAGGTAAACGGACTCGCAACAAAGTGGACATTAATGAGAAGAAACGAGAAATAGCCCGCCGCGTTCGCTCGATCGATTTTAAAACAGGTTTCGGAATTTTCTGGCTTCCCCGGCTGAGGAACACACAACCCCCGCCGCGTTCGCCCTAACGCACAAACTCAGTTTTAAGACTGGCCAAGCTTTACCAGGGCAGGCGAATCCCGCTCTTTCGCCTCGGAACTGACCTGGTTGTGGGCATGAATGAATCCAGGCGAGGGACCCGGGCGCGGTTCCCGCAATTGCGGCGAGCAGGCCTGGAAAGGCGAACCGGGGACCGCGGCCCCTGCAAACGGTAGCCTCTCGCAGCCCGCCAGACCAACCGAAGCTTGCCCAGCAAGCTGTGCTAATACGGAAAGACACGGTTTAGGCTTGCAAAGACCACGGCTTGGCCTTGGGGGTTAAAAAAAGAAAGAGCCCTTCCGCCCGTGGATCCAGCCCACTCGCGGGGGGGGGGGAAGCAAATTTCGCGCCTCTTGCAAATGCCGCTTGGCTATTCCTGCAGCCGAGCCTGTTGCCTTCAGACGAAGACGATTGGCAGCAGGATAATTCCAGGAAAACACCCACCTGGCTCTCTTGAACAAGGCAGGTTGGTCTCGAACGCGGCGTGCGGGTAGCTAGCAGGTCTCTCTCTGCCCTCTGCCGATCCCCGATGCTTTCTTTCTAAATCCCACGCGCGTCCCCGCTTCGGAGTCTTTCCCAGGGTGGCAAGGGAGGTGCGTGGAGGGCCAGGCACGCGGGGGCGTGGACGCCGCACCAGGACAATGCCAGGGAGAGTCACACGCCTGGGGGAAAGAGGAGTGGGAGGGATCCAGGCGGGGATAGGGATCTGCGTCGATCGCTCTCGCGCAGGCAGGCAAGCAAGCAGGAGCGCAGTCAAATAGGCCCGCCAGCGATTCCAAACAGGGCCGAAGGAATCCACTCGCTCCGCCCTGCTCCTTCCATCCTCCGGCCTGAAGTCCGGCTCTGGATGGAGAGGTGGGTGGGCAAAATATGGGGAGTGGTACGGGGATGGTGAACCCCGCCGACCAACGCCTGAGCGCAGGGCCAAAACAAGCCCGAGGAAAGAAAACGGAAAGCTGCAAAAGTGTAATTGTGATTTTAACGTTTAAAAAAATGCTGAATGAAAATGGTATATGTGAAAGAAAGAAAGAAAGAAAGAAAGAAAGAAAGAAAGAAAGAAAGAAAGAGAGAGAGAGAGAGAGAGAAAGAAAGACAGACAGACAGACAGAAAGAAGAAAGAAAGAAAGAAAGAAAGAAAGAAAGAAAGAAAGAAAGAAAGAAAGAAAGAAAGAAAGAAAGAAAGAAAGAAAGAAAGAAAGAAAGAAAGAAAGAAAGAAAGGCGGGTTTCTTTACCGAGGGTCGGTGAAGAAATCCTGCCCTTTCGCGGGAAGCCCCCTCCCCTCCCCGCTCTGGGGGTTCGGGGCTTCTCTCTTTCTCCTTCCTTCTCTTTGTTCCTTCCCTTCCTCTCGGCGTCTTCCTCACGGCTGGCTTCCTAGATAGGCGGGTTGCTAGATAAGATAGACAAAATCCCAAGCAAAGGGACAGAAACTCGGGAGGCTTCCGAGGCGCCTCTCTATCTCGCCCGGGTCTGGAAACAAACGCCCCCCCCCCCCCCCCGATGGATTCAGGGCTGCTAGGAAGCAGGGAACGAAGAGGCGGGGGCTGCGTTAATTGCAACCTTCTTGCGCCCAGCATTCGCTCCCGGCCACAGCAAACCCGTGTGCGAATCGCCGCCCCGCCGCGCCCTAACCGGGATCCCCCTTTCAGCCAGATGGGGCGAGCGCTGTGGCGAGGAGGGCGCTTCGGTGCCTGCTCTGCGGGCTTGGATTTCCCTCCCGCGATCCCCCCGTTTCTTCGTTCCTTGATTTGTATCCCCGCGCCTTTTATCTGTCCCGCCTCGGATCGATCACCTCCAGCTGAAAACGAAAAATCTGTTTTGCGTCAGGAAGCCTTTTTTTTTTTTTTTTTAAGGATTGACTGGGGAGAGCCGTGCAAATTCAGGGAGGTTGAGCGCAATCGGTTTTTAAGGAAGCAAATGGAAAGGGGGGGAAATACACAAGGAAAGGAAAGGAAAGGAAAGGAAAGGAAAGGAAAGGAAAGGAAAGGAAAGGAAAGGAAAGGAAAGGAAAGGAAAGGAAAGGAAAGGAAAGGAAAGGAAAGGAAAGGAAAGGAAAGGAAAGGAAAGGAAAGAAAGAAGGAAGGAAGGAAAGGAAAGGAAAGGAAAAGAACGGAAGAGAAGGGAAAGGAAAGGAAGGAAGGAAGGAAGGAAGGAAGGAAGGAAGGAAGGAAGGAAAGGAAGGAAAAGGAAAGGAAAGGAAAGGAAAGGAAAGGAAAGAAAGAAGGAAGGAAAGGAAAGGAAAGGAAAGGAAAGGAAAAGAACGGAAGAGAAGGGAAAGGAAAGGAAAGGAAGGAAGGAAGGAAGGAAGGAAGGAAGGAAGGAAAGGAAGGAAAAGGAAAGGAAGGAAGAAAAGGACGGAAGGGAAAGGAAAGGAAGGAAAGGAAGGAAAAGGAAAGGAAGGAAAGAGAAGGGAAGGAAAGGAAAAGGAAAAGGAAGGAAGGAAGGAAGGAAGGAAGGAAGGAAGGAAGGAAAGGAAGGAAAAGGAAAGGAAGGAAAGGGAAGGGAAGAAAAGGAAAAGGAAGGAAGGAAGAAAAGGACGGAAGGGAAAGGAAAGGAAGGAAAGGAAGGAAAAGGAAAGGAAGGAAAGAGAAGGGAAGGAAAGGAAAAGGAAAAGGAAGGAAGGAAGGAAGGAAGGAAGAAAAGGACGGAAGGGAAAGGAAAGGAAGGAAAGAAAGCGAAGTAAAGGAAAGAAAGTGAAAAGAAAAGAGGAAGAAAAGCAAGAGAAAGGAAGGAAAAGAAAGAAAGAAAGAAAGAAAGAAAGAAAGAAAGAAAGAAAGAAAGAAAGAAAGAAAGAAAGAAAGAAAGAAAGAAATGGGTTTATTTTCAAGGCAGCTCTTAAAGGTCAGCACCGAATTGTGGACACGAGCGTGGCAAGGCCCTGCACGTGTAAACCCACCCAAGCCCACCTACAGACACGCGAATAGGACTCAGGCTCCTTCGATTAGAGGAACACCTGAGCAGGCCTGTGCGCAAAGATGGAGGCAGACAAAGGCGGCTCTGGAAAGGACAAAATTGCCAAGGCTGGAACCGCGGACCCGATCGACGGATCCCTTTCACCCGGATTCCCACTCTCCCCCCACGAACCGGTGCCCTTCGGACGCCCCCAAGACCGGCTTCTCCGCTTCGTGGTCGGCGGGCGAGGCCGGCCACACGAGCAGCCCCAGGTGTTCCCCTCTGCTCTTATCAACCCCCCCCCCGCCCCAGAGAGAGAGAGAGAGAGAGGCCAGCGCGGCCAGGAATCCGGTGTGACAGCCTGTGCGTGCGTGGGTCCAACCCACTCACCCCCTTTTTTTCCGGGGGGGGACCAGAGGCAAACGCCGCCTGGCCGTCCCAGAAGCAGCCAAGGCTCCGCGAAGAAAGCTGGAATTTTGGAAAGCGTCTCCCACGCACCGGACTGGGTTTCCTTCCCTTTCTCGCCCCGTGGATCCCCAGGGACAGGGTCGTGGCAAAGCCGGCGGGCCTTCCCGACCACGCACCAGGTTGAAGGATCGCGCCAGGGGCGCCTGATCCCCGGAGATCCCGCTTCCCTCGTTTCTCACGCGCAAACACACCTCCGCGGGGCCTCCGGAAAGCTACCAGATTCCGAATCTCGCCCGCCGTGGGGGGAAGCGGGGGTGGGTGGGTTGCCAAGAGAAACGCGGGGAGTCTCCGACACTGACCTGGGCAGCCAATGGCGCCTTCCCCGACACCCCAGGAGCCGGATCCCGTAAATGTTGGCCGTCACGCGTGATCCTCCAGTCCCGCGTGGATCTGCTGCTGCTGCTTTAGCCGGGCCCCGAAGCGGAGATGGAGAGGCCGGCGCCTTGCGCATCCTCCGAGCAACCAGCCCGAATCGCTCTGACCTCGCCGCTCCTCCTTCGCCGCCGCCACTATCCGCAGCCCCATCGCCACCGCCTCCGCCTCCTCTTCCTCGCTCGGGCAGGGATAGCCGAGCTCTTCCGGGTTGGACCAGGGCAGAGACGGCGGGGATGGGGGGGGGGGGGAGAGAGTCAGCCAGCAGAGGCGCACGGCGGGTCTTGGGGGCGGGGCACCCTCCCCCAAGCTGGCAGGTGGGGTCTCTGGGGGGGGGAGGAGCGGCGGGGCGTCTTCCCTGGGGTAGGGAAGGCGAGGTCACGCCAGCAACCCGCCCCCCACCCCTGGCCTGTCAAGGAGAATGGGGGAAACGGAGAGCAAAACGGTGGGGTTTTGAGCAAAGCTGTGACACATACATACAACTTCCCCCACCCCACCCAATAGTCTCTTTCCGCGAGGAAAACCGCCTTGAAAGTTGTTTCCCGGCTGGAAAACCCGGGAACGAAACGTTTGCACTCAAGAGCTGGGTTCCCACGACCAGCTTAACTCAGTTGGGCGAAAGGAGCTTTTCCGAGGCGGCACTCACCGCCTTCGGAGCCTGTTTAGTGGGAATCTTGATTCGGTTAGTTTGTAGCCGAGCCGAGAGTGAACCGGGGACGTTTGATTCGTTTTATGGCCGACTGTATCTTAAAAGCTCTGGCCAGGGGGTTTAATTCACGGAGCCAGGGTTGGGGGGGGGGGAGCGGCTTTTGTGTGAACTCGGCCAAGGGGTCAATACGAGTTACCAAGCGGATGCGCTAATGGGTGGGGGAGGCTGATCTTTTCCCCGTCGCTTATGCTCCTCGCAGGTCCTCCTCCCCCACGGAAAACCTCTCTCACGCGTGTAATCCGTGGCAGGCCTGGGCGGCTGGGGATGATGAGAACTGTCTTCCAACGGATTCTAGAAACTATCAGGAGAAAAGGCTGCATCGGGGAAGGTGACGGGGAGGTGGGAGAGACAACTGGAGGTACGAAACTCGCTGAAGCGCACACCCGGCCGCGTTCAGACATAACAAGGAAATCCGGGAGACAAAACAGGCCGACATCCAGCCAAATGCAAAGCCGGAGAAGTCGGACTGAAATGGATTGGACGGATTTGCCTCCCACCTTCCCCCCCCCCGCATTACACACACACACACACACACACACACACACACACACACACACACACACACTTACTTGTTATCCTCGTTGTGGCTTTTATGCTTTTCCCACGTGCATTGAATGCGGACTTCCCCGGCCACGTCCCTTAAAAGTTCCGCACCAAACCGACCAACCCTTTGATGTCCGTGGAACGGCGTCTGGGTTGAGGGTCGCGCTGTCAACGCCGCCTGTCGTTCGGGGAGTGGAGTGGGGAGGGGTGGGTGGGTGGGTGGGGGAAGGAGATCTCCCCACCAGTGGCAGCAAAAAAAAAATCCGGAGAAATATTCCCTTCCCCGCTTCCGAAACGACGCTCCGCAGCCGCCTTCCTGAATCCGGCCGTCTCTACGGAGCCGGGAAGACGTTCTCGGTCGCGCGTGGCGCAAACTATACGGCCCACCTTTGCCGCCGTGGCTAGAAGCGGATTCCTCAGTAGCTCTCTGGCAGTTGGCATTCAGGAGACGCCGATTTGGCTTCCCGTGGTAGAAACATCATGTCTTCTGGACGGGGTTTTCGTTTGAAACGTTTGGTGCCACGGATTCCCGGGGTTCGCGTGGAATTGATGAAATTCAATCCCAAATCATCCTTTCTCCTATTCTTTTTTTGCTGGCCTTCGCAGAGCCACCGGGCGCTCAGGCAGCATCCCTTCCACCCCTAAAATGCCAGCATCCCTGCGTGGGAATCCGAGCGCTTCCCCTTGTTGCGACCCTCTCTTTGTTCCCCGACTCAGAAAGAGCTTGGACGAAATCTCCGCGGATTCGTCCGCATGAAAGAAAGAAAAAAAATTCGTGGTGATGCCATAGAAGTTGGGGTGACCCTCTACCCCCCCCTCCCCTCCTCCCGATCGGTATCCACGCTTCTTTAATAGTCTGGGGTCTCTTTGGTTTGTTTGTTTTTGATTATTCGGGTCAAGGAAAGGGTGGAGAACGAAATAGACGCCCCCCTTCCTCTCTCTCTCCCTCCCTCCCTACCCCCTCTGTCTTTTTCTCCCCCTCTCTTTAAGGATAATGCTTTTAGTGTCCCCCCCCCCTTTTTAAAAATTGAGAGACTGTGAGGACGAACATGTGGGTTCGGTGGGGAAATTTGGGGGAGGGAGGAGAATACGTGGGAACGGGGTTCTGCGCGCCGGAGAGAGCTGATACACGCTTATGCCACGCGCTTAATCAGTATTTTTTTAAAAAAAGAAAAGAAAAGATGAAAGCTATATGTATCCATTTTCCAGGCCGCCCCGAAACACACACACAGTTAAGTGAGAAAGATGCAAATATTTGTTTCCAGGTTATTCTGCAAAAATCATACTTATGGAGGAGAACTAGCCGCAATTAACTGGATTTGAACGATTGAATCCGAAAACGACCCCGGGGGGCCCCAATTGAACATCATCCGTTTAAAAGCACCGTGGAGAAAGACCCGGGGCCGATCCGAATCAAATGTTACGACGGAGCCTCATGTGCGAAGGCATCCGCCTGGCCTTTCCCTGCGTTGGGTCAAGCCCGCCCAGTCTACGGATTGGTTTAGATCGTACCACAGGACGGTTTAAGGCAGGCCGCCCATTCACAAGACCAGAGAAGGCGAGGAAGAGAAGAAGAGGGCCAATCAAGGGCGGAGCGAGAGAACCCTCGGTCTTTGTTTCAAGGCCAGGCGTCGTCGGAGCGAGGCCAGGGATTCCCACTGTTTGAATGGGTTATATATCCTCTCCACGTGGATTCGGGTTTCACCCCACCTCCCAAAGCAGGTTGTCACTGAACGAGGCTGAGACCTTTTGAGCTGCGTTCTGCGCTTTCTCCCAAGGAGACCGGCCTGGATTTGGGAAGGAGAAAGGTTATTGGGATGGATGGAGCCTCGGAGCTCTTTCCCCAACGAAATGTCATAGGGAGAACGGAGACAGGGGGTGGGGAGGAGAGAGGGAAAAGGAGAGGGAGAGGGAGAGAGACAGAGACACACACACACACAGAGAGAGAGAGAGAGAGAGAGAGAGAGAGAGAGAGAGAGAGAGAGAGAGAGAGACAGAGACAGAGACAGAGACAGAGACAGAGACAGAGACAGAGACAGAGATAGAGACAGACACACAGACAGAGAGACAGAGAGACAGAGAGAAAGAAAGAGAGACAGATACAGACACAGAGAGAGACAGAGAGAAAGAGACAGAGAGAGACAGAGAGAGACAGAGAGAGACAGACAGACAGAGAGGGGGGAGAGGGAGAGGGAGAGGGAGCGAACGAGCGAGCCTCGCTACTTCTTCCTCTTCTCGCTGCAAACTTGAGCCAAGAAAGGCGATTAAACCGCAGAGCTGCCAGGGCTGCTCCGGGGGAAGCGAGCTCCCTTTCTACCCACAAGGAGAGCAGCGCCAGGACTTGGGGAGGGATGGGTGGGAGAATGAGAAGGTCTTTTGACGAAGCAGAAAGCAGAGAAAGTAGACAAGGGAGCGTAATGCCTCTCCTTCCTCACTCTCCCCTATACCCCCCTCGACCTTAGCTCGGAGAATCTTATGGGGAGGAGGCAAAATATGAATTTGGGTAAAGAAGAAAGTGGTTGGCTTTCAATGGAAGAAAGAGAGAGAGAGAGAGAGAAGGAAGGAAGGAAGGAGGAAAGAAAGAAAGAAAGAAAGAAAGAAAGAAAGAAGAAAGAAAGAAAGAAATAGGAGGAACAAGAGAGGGAAAGAAAGCAAGGGAAAGAAAGTGAGAGAAGGAAACGAGGGACGAAAGAGAGGAAGGGAGGAAAAGGGAGGGAGGGTAAAGGAAAGAAGGAGAGAAAAGGGAAGAAGTAGGAGGAGGGAAAGAATGGGGGAGGAAAAGGGAGGTAGGAAGGAAGAAGGAAAGAGAAAGGGGGAGGGAGGAAAGAGAGGGGGAGGAAAAAGGGAAGGAGGGAGGAAAGAAGGAAAGAGAGAGAGAAGGGAAGGGGAGGGAGGGTGGAAGGAAAGAATGAAAGAGAAAAAGGGAGAGGGAGGAAGGAGGGAAAGAGAGAAGGAGGAAAAAGGGAGGGAGGGAGGAAGGAAAGAAGGAAAGAGAAAGAGGGAGGGAGGAAAGAGAGGGGGAGGAAAAAGGAGGGAGGGAGGAAAGAAGGAAAGAGAGAGAGAAGGGAAGGAGGGAGGGAGGGTGGAAGGAAAGAATGAAAGAGAAAAAGGGAGAGGGAGGAAGGAGGGAAAGAGAGAAGGAGGAAAAAGGGAGGGAGGAAGGAAGGAAAGAAGGAAAGAGAAAGAGGGAGGGAGGAAAGAGAGGGGGAGGAAAAAGGAGGGAGGGAGGAAAGAAGGAAAGAGAGAGAGAAGGGAAGGAGGGAGGGAGGAAAGAGAGGAAGGGAGGGAAAGGGGAGAGAGGAAGGAAAGAAAGAAGAAAAGAGAGAGAGAGAGAATGAGGGAGGGAGGGAGAAAGAAAGAAAGAATATGGAGTGAGTGAGTGAGTGAGTGAGAGTCTCTTTCTGTTCCAAGTGCGAATTTGCCACCACTCAAACGCTCATCCATCCATCCAGGAAAGCTTCCATCCATTCGCTTATTACAAACACCTTGAAACATTTCAATCGTAGCAATGGGAAGGAAATCCACGCGTCTTTGGTTGACAGCGGGTCCCCCTCGCTCTCTCCGGCGCCAGCTCCCCCGACCCTTTGGCTGCCACCCTCTCTGAGAAGGGGCGAGGGGAAAAAGGGGGGGCTTCGAGGGGCAGTCCCAGCGGCGGAGTGGGCAGGAGTGACCTGGCAGCTTTCCACCCGTTCGTGGGAACCCTAACAGAGAACACGAGTTCCAGGAAAAGCGGTTTCTTTAAGGGGGGGGGAAACAAACAAAACCAGCCCTTGGCAGGAATTCACAGGGCCCGTCTGGAAAGTGAGTGTCTTTATTATTCCCAAGAAAAGGGGAAAGGGGTTAAGGGGCCGATCCTGAACGTGGGAACGTACCCAAGTAGCCGCGGGTCGCAGTCCCGTTTTTCGCTGCCTTGGTAGGTATCACTGCCGGCCAGGACAAGCGGGGGATCCGGAGACAGAGGTTGTGAAGGATAGGCACCTCTAGACACGCAGTTGTGTGAATCCGGCCCGCTTTACCCATCTATTCCCCCCCCCCCCCCCCCCCGTAGTCGGTTCTGACCTTAAAAGGGTCTCTTTGCAATCGGGGAGGCGGGGAGGAAAGACCGTTTCTGGAGGGGTTTTCTCCTCAATTCAGCCTCAAGTCGATTATCATTCGGTTTAAGCCTCCCCACCTTTTTCCCTCTAATCAGCCTGGCCTCATTCCCACGACGCGCACGTAGCCCACTCCCGCAACACGTGTAGTTCAGTGAATGTAATTCGCCTTTTTTTAAAATTAAAAGGCCACCATTTAGGAGATGAATAACGTACCATTTTAGGGAACAGAACCCGTATTCCCAATACAGAAGCAGATTACGCAATGTGTTTCGCCCATCTATCTCTTCTCTACCTATCATCTGTCGGTCTATCCTTTATCTAGCCCACGCCATCAGATCTCCACCATAAAGGGAAGTCGGGGGGTGGGGAGCTATCTGGAGAATTCTTCGTCGCGTTTTCCCTTGGAAAGAAAGACCCCCTTTTCTTTATTTCCAACCGCACTTGCGCCCCGTAGATCTTCCCGCTGGGGTCTCTCGCCCGCATATTTTAAATCGGGGGCCCCACCTTCCCCTCTTCCTTATCACTCTTGGTCAGCTATCGCCGCTTCAGATATATCGATTGACCGCTTTTTGTGACCGTTTCCCTTTTTAAAAAAATAGAGGAGGAGGGAGAGAGGGGGAAGGAGGAAAGAGAGAGAGAGAAAAGGAAGAAAGGAGGGAGGGAGGAAAGAAGGGAGGGAGGGAGGAGAGAAGGATGGAAGGAAATAAGAAAAGAAGGAAGAAGAAGGGGGGAGGGAGGCAGGAAAGAAGAAAAAGAAGGAAGGAAGGAAGGAAGGAGGAAGGAAAGAAGAAGGAAGGAAGGAAGGAAGGAAGAAGGGAGGGAGGGAGGAGAGAAGGATGGAAGGAAATAAGAAAAGAAGGAAGAAGAAGGAAGGAGGGAGGGAGGCAGGAAAGAAGAAAAAGAAGGAAGGAAGGAAGGAAGGAAGGAAGGAGGAAGGAAAGAAGGAGGAAGGAAAGAAGAAGGAAGGAATGAAGAAGGGAGGGAGGGAGGGAGGAAGGAAGGAAGGGAGGAAATGAACGAACGAAGGAATGAACGAACGAACGGTTAAACCCGCCATAGGAAAGGATCAGGAATTGAGAAAAAACTCAGAAAAGCGTCTGTTTTAATCAGGGCGCAGAAATAAACGAAGATAAGTAGGATATCCTGCAAGTAGCTACATGGTGTTTTTCCCCCTTATTTTTAAACACCATCCTGCTTTCATTTCCAAATTTTGAAAACACGCGGAAAGGCCTGCACGTGTGTACGTGGCCGAAGTTGGGCGAATAATAACGGGGGGCGGGGGGGGAAGAGAAAGGAGCCATTAATTAAATCTCACTTTCTGGATTCAAGTAACACCGAAGCGATTTTTCATTCCGAAGTTGCCATCTTCTTGGGGGGGGGGGGCTTTCCTGACGTTCTCCCTTGCCTCTTCCGACTTTATTTTAACATATGAAGGCAAAGAGGTAAAGAATTCTAAATGATTTTTGTTCCCTTATCTGCGCCGCTCACATATCCAGGATCAGAGGAGCTGATTAAGAAAAGAGTCAGAGGCAGCGCCGGATTCATAATGATTCCGAATAATGAAGGCTTATCTCTGCTTCCCAGATAATCAACCTTTCAGCTCGCCATGTTTTGTTACTTGGGATAATTTATTGCATCTAATACATCACAATGAATCTGATGGCGGAAAGCGATCGGCGGCGGGACTGTGAAAAAGGGACACACACCCCTCCCTCGCTTCTCTTCTTTCTCTTCCTTCCCCCCTCCCCCACCCAACGCCCTCCCCCCCTCGGGTGGGGGGGTGAGTTGAGCAGAAAATTAGACACCCCCCCCTCTTTTTATAACAGGGATGTGTGTTTGTGTGTGTGTGTGTGTGTGTGTGTGTGTATTGGTCGGTCGGTTTCTGTGACAAACATACCGGTATATATAAATATATACACGCAACCGATCGTGTGTGTGAGAGAGTGTGTCTGTGTGTTGTGTGGATGTGTGTATATATACACACTCACCATAAACACACACATATGTACACACACCCACACACGATCGGTTGCGTGTATATATTTGTGTGTGTGTGTTTATTAAAGGAACCGACCGAGCGAGCCAAGATGTGTAAACTCTTTTAATGATTGTGTCACTTTTAGGAATGAAATTATAAAGGAGCCAAATCGATTTTTTTTCTCCTTATGTTCTCGGAAGCGAGAAGGATTTCATTTTATGTGATTTGCTTCCTGGGGAGGGGAGGGGAGGGGGAGAAGGCGGGGAAGACACGCGCGCTCGCGCACGCACAAGAAGCCACATGCATTTCTTTCCCCCTCCCCCCTTTTTTTGCATTCTTTCGCCCCTTCCCTTCTCCCCCCCACCAGGGCAAAAAAACCTCCCTGCCCAGCCCAGGAGCGCTCCCACGCGTGAAATGAACACGATCCCTCCCATCAGCTGCAACCAAGTCATTGTTTGGGTCCCCCGCCGTTTTCCATACCCAGCCTTCCCCTCCACCCCTCACCTGCTTGCTCGGGGAATTTCCTTGCGGGGAGGGCGGGGTGGGGTGGTGGAGGAAAGAGAAAGGGTCCTTTGTAGGCAAATGACCACGGAGACGGAGTTTGTGGGCTGCTTGGCACCCTTCCCTGCAATCACGGGCAAATGAGTCGTGGGAAAGCGGAGGGCGGGAGAGGCACAGCGGGATGCAAAAAGCGCTGGACACGTGTCTTCTAACCGGCAATGGCGCTTCCACTGCTCCGCTCGCAGCTCCTCACGTTTCATCGGGGGGGGGGGGGCGACCCCCAAATACGCAGAAAATCTTGGTTATAAATATAAATCGGATTGACAGAGTTGGAAGGGACCTTGTAGGTCATCTAGTCCAAACCCCGCCATCCAAGCAGGAGACCCTAAACCATGTCTGACTTCTTGAAGGCCTCCAGTGATGAAGCTCCCACAACTTCCGAAGGCAACTTCTGTTCCATGGGTTGATTGTTCTCACTGTCAGAAAATTTCTCCTTATTTCTAGGTTGAATCTCTCCTTGTTCAGTTTCCATCCATTATTCCTTATCTGGCCTTCGGGTGCTTTGGAGAATAGCTTGGCCCCCTTCTCTCTGGGGCAGCCCTTCGAATATTGGGTCACTGCTATCATGTCTCCTCTAGTCCTTCTCTTCACTAGCCATGCCCAGTTCTTGCAACTGTTCGTATGTTTTTAGGTATGATTCTTAAGTATGTCCCCAACATGCTTTTTCAGGAGGCAACTGGACTTGGTTTTTCTTTTGAAGACATTTCGCTTCTCATCCACGAAGCTTCTTCAGAGCTGTCAGAGCTGAAGAAGCTTCTTGCATGAGAAGCGAAACGTCCTCAAAAGAAAAAAAAAACAAGAAAGTCCTCTTGCCTCCTGAAAAAGCATCTTTGGGGACAACTACGACCTGGAGGATGGAGAATCTCTATAGGTTCATAGGTAACCGCATCTCAAAATGCAGCCCAGCCTTCTCAATTGTATTTGTGCAAGAATGTTATTTTTAAAAGCTCCTATTTTTTACCCCTTTCAATTCCCACCCAACGTACCCCGTCTGTTAAACGCGACCCCCTCCCCTCGCTTTTCTCTCTGGCTTGGCTTTGCTGAACGTCGCCAGCGCATCTGCCCTCAAATTGGGGCGAAAACCCTCTATTCTAGAGAATAGAAAGTTTCTATTCTTCGGAAAACAGAAAATGTCAAAACACAGAGAAAGTCCTTAAAGAAGAAATCTCTTTCCCCCCCCCCCCCCACGCCTTCTGAATCGCTACCCAGCTCACTGGGCAGCGTTCGCGTTTTTGCCTGGGTTCACATATGATAGATAGATAGATGATAGATAGATAGATAGATAGATAGATAGATAGATAGATAGATAGATAGATGATAGATAGATGATAGATAGATAGATAGATAGATAGATAGATAGATAGATGATAGATAGATAGATAGATAGATAGATAGATAGATAGATAGATAGATAGATAGATAGATAGATAGATAGATAGATAGATGATAGATAGATATGAATGGATGATGGATAGGTAGGTCAGTAGTTCGGTAGTTCGCTAGGTAGGTAGATGGATGGATGGATGGATGGATGGATGGATGGATGGATGGATTGATGGATGGGTAGGTGGGTAGGTAGGTAGGTAGAAAAAGATAGATGGATGGATGGATGGATGATAGATGATAGATAGATGATAGATAGATAGATATGGATGGATGATGGGTAGGTAGGTAGATAGAAAGTCACCCAAACCAGCTTTTGTTCATGCTTAAACCACGACTAGAACTCCCTGTCTCCTGGTTTCTAGTCTGATCTCTTCACTACTGGCCAAACTGGCTCTAGTTCCCCAAGAGCTAGACTGGGTTAGTTCTTATCCTAGATTCTAAGTTTCTTTCTGGTTTATCCTCATGTAGGAAACCAGCCGATCGGATTGGTCTAGAATCCCGTCTGCTGAAGGAACCCCAGAAAGCCTTAAATTATTCAAGAAGCGGGTTAAATGTGTTGTGGGAATGCAGGCGAACTTTTCTTTTCTCTGTCTGCCATCCAGGCTGGAGAATAACATGGGGGAGGGTCTCCTATCCGTTTCAGGAGCTCCCTGGGGCTCCCTGCCCCCAACCCAAAAGAAGGGGAGGCTGCTAGCTACGATAAATACACCCTTGTTTCCTTGCCAATTTTTGATGCCTCGGGGCGGAGGGGCAGGGGCGAAGCCTGGCTGAGCTCTCTCCGGCAGGGGTGAGCATTTTTTTTAAAAAAAATTGCTGTTGGAGTAGTGAGAGCCCGCCCGCTTCAGCCTTGGAAATCCTGTTCAATGGGCTTCCTAGGGAAATAATAGAATAGAATAGAATAGAATAGAATAGAATAGAATAGAATAGAATAGAATAGAATAGAATAGAATAGAATAGAATAGAATAGAATAGAATAGAATAGAATAGAATAGAATAGAATAGAATAACAGAGTTGGAAGGGACCTTGGAGGTCT
Organism: Natrix helvetica; assembly: GCF_964273705.1. NCBI lineage: Eukaryota > Metazoa > Chordata > Lepidosauria > Squamata > Natricidae > Natrix > Natrix helvetica. The sequence goes on along the minus strand of NC_138553.1, from coordinate 5,889,287 downwards.
CCTAGTCCAACCCCCTGCTCAGGCAGGAAACCCTACACCACTTCAGACAAATGGCTATCCAACATCTTCTTAAAGGCTTCCAGTGTTGGGGCAGTCACAACTTCTGGAGCCAAGCTGTTGCACTGATTAATTGTTCTAACTGTCAGGAAATTCCTCCTCAGTTCTCAGTTGCTTCTCTCCTTGATTAGTTTCCACCCATTGCTTCTTGTTCTACCCTCAGGTGCCTTGGAGAATAGTTTGACTCCCTCTTCTTTGTGGCAACCCCTGAGATATTGGAAGACTGCTATCATGTCTCCCCTAGTCCTTCTTTCTCTTAAGCTAGACATACCCAGTTCCTGCAACCGTTCTCCACATGTTTTAGCCTCCAGTCCCCTGGTTGCTCTTCTCTGCATTCTTTCTAGAGTCTCCACATCTTTTTTTACATCATGGCAACCAAAACTGAATGCATTATTCCAAGTGTGGCCTTACCAAGGCATGATAAAGTGGTGTTAACCCTTCACAAGTAAAGGGTGAGAACCTGGTTTAACCCAAAGTGTATTTTCAAGGGTTGGCAGATTGGGTCATGGGAAGGAAGTGGGTCAGTGGAAATCCCCCACCTTCGCAGACTTTCCATTCTGGGTGAAAAGCGGGTGCTCCCCCGTTCCAAAAATATATCTCTTTTAAGAGGTTTATATAGTTTAAAAGACCAAAAAAAAAAAAAAAAAACCAAAAACAACACCAAACCAGGTGAGGCACACCAACGAGGTTCAGCAGGTCGCTTGCAAATCGAGCGTTAACTTGGTTAAGGGAGACCTTGGTTAACGTGCTTTTTGGGGAGCGGTGCGCTGTGTGAGCTCAGCTGGTGATGATGGTTTGTTCAATAAACGACAGTAAAATGAACAAGCGCCTGGAATCTAGTGCTGTGTTTTTGCAACTTCAGCAACTTTAAGATATAGATGGGCTTCAAATGGAATTCTGGGAGTTGAAGTCCAGCCCTGTTTAAGGTAGATGGGCTTCAAATGGAATTCTGGGAGTTGAAGTCCAACCCTGTTTAAGGTAGATGGGCTTCAAATGGAAATCTGGGAGTTGAAGTCCAACCCTGTTTAAGGTAGATGGGCTTCAAATGGAATTCTGGGAGTTGAAGTCCAGCCCTGTTTAAGGTAGATGGGCTTCCAATGGAATTCTGGGAGTTGAAGTCCAACCCTGTTTAAGGTAGATGGGCTTCAAATGGAATTCTGGGAGTTGAAGTCCAACCCTGTTTAAGGTAGATGGGCTTCAAATGGAATTCTGGGAGTTGAAGTCCAGCCCTGTTTAAGGTAGATGGGCTTCCAATGGAATTCTGGGAGTTGAAGTCCAACCCTGTTTAAGGTAGATGGGCTTCAAATGGAATTCTGGGAGTTGAAGTCCAGCCCTGGTTAAGGTAGATGGGCTTCAAATGGAATTCTGGGAGTTGAAGTCCAGCCCTGTTTAAGCTACATGGGCTTCAAATGGAATTGTGGGAGTTGAAGTCCAGCCCAATTTACTGCCCTGAGAAAAGTGACTTAGGACCATTTTTCACAGTTAACAACCTTTGAAGCATCCCCACCCTCGTCTTCTTGTCTGACACCCTTCTTGTCTGTTTCCCTCCTTTTCAAAATCCTACTTTAATATGGGAACAGGGAGAGAAAACAAATGGAGTGGTTATTAGGATGATTCCAGAGCTACAGTATCTGGGCTGTGAATGACTTAGTCCACCACAAGATGGCAGGAAAGAGCCCAGGATTTCCATATCTCTTGGTGCCATCTGGTGGCAGGTCTGAGTTTTGCAGCCCCAGGCTCCAGTCATTGTGCAATAGAGTCGAACTTTAACGCATTTCGCAATCTCTTTGAAGAACTGATCTCTAATCCAGATGGTTTTTTGTGCAGCTGGTTCAGGAATGATAACTAGGATGAAGTTTCCCTGATGAGATGGGTAGCCAATAAATTTAACCGATAAATAAAATAAATAATATCTTGATCCCGCAGGGTGCTTTTTTTTTATAAGAGGGAAAAACAGGTCTACAGCGGTCAAAGAGTTAACTCATATACATCATTTTTAATGAAACTGATTACAGTGATAAACTAAACTCTAATTTCATTTTTACTGGCATGCATTTTATGGTTGGGTAGACAGTAAAACACAGATTTAGGATAATGGATTTTATGGAAATTAGAGGGGTGTCTTACCCTGGTATTAGCTGGCTTTCTTTTGTTATATTAATCTCCCGAGAATTTAAAAGCACAGTTCAAATTCCTAGTAGGGGGCAGAATTCAATGTAAAATAAGTGCACATATTTTGATGTATAAAGAAACATTTACCTCCAAGTTAGTTCAAACCAGAGATGATAAGAAAAAGGTATGGCAGAACAAAGAGGCTCATTCATTGGTTGAGATCAAGAGGGCAGGAAGGATCTAGTATTGACCTGGGTTAGTTTAACTTGACTTTTTAATAGTCTCCAAAGTTAAAATCGGATGAAAATTTAATGTAAACTTTTGGGGGGAAATCTATCCTGGCGCCACAGTGGCGCAGTGGTTAGAAGGCAGTACTGCAGGGTATTTCTGCTGCCTGCCGGCTGCCTGCAATTTGTCAGTTCAAATCTCATCTTTCCGTAAATCAGCCTTGATTTAATTTATTTTCCACATTCAGCCTGGCAGGAATTCCAAATACAGATAGGTCTATACTTGCAATGGATTGTTTAGTGACAGATCAAAGTTACAACGGCACTGAAAAAAAGTGATGTATGACCATTTTTCACGCTTATGACGGGCGCAGCATCTCCAAGGTCACGCGATCAAATTTCAAGTGCTTGGCAACTGACTCATATTTATGACGGTCGCAGTGTCCTGGGGTCATGTGATCCACTTTTCCGACCTTCCGACAAGCAAAGTCAGTTGGGAAGCCAGATTCACTTAACAACCGTGTTATGAGCTGAACAACTGCCACAATTCACTGAACCAATGGGACAGGAGAAATCGCAAACTGGGGCAAAACTCACTTAACAACGTTCTCACTTAGCAATGTAAATTCTGGGCTCCGTTGTGGCTGTAGGTCCGAGGACTACTTGTACTTTCGTCTGGCATTGACAAGAAAAATAAGGTCGTAAAACAGGGTTTCTCAAATTTGGCAACTCAGTAGACACAGGGACTTCAACTCCCAGAATTCCCCAGCCAGCCAAACATGCTGTGATGCTCCAGTTTTACGTTTGAAGTGACATGATGAAATTATGTATTGTGCCATTAAGGCAGGGGTGGGATTCAGCCGGTTCGGACCAGTTCAGACGAACTGGATGCTAATTTTGCATCCGGTTCGCCGAATTGGTTGTTGCAAAGACCTGCTGGCCCCACCCACCTGGCCCCACTCCTCCCAGGAGTCTCCACGCAGCCCATTCATCATGCTGGATAAGTAAAGGGCCTGGCGGAAGCTCTGGGAAGGCAAAAAATGGGCCTGCCAGAAGTTCCAGAAGTCCAGAAATGGGCCCATTTTTGGCTTCCGGAAGGCCTCTGGAGCCCAGAGGAGGCCGTTTTCAAACTCAGGGAAACCCTCCGGAGCTTGAGGAGGGTAAAAACGCCTCCCCCTTGCCATGAGTAGGCCGAGTAGGCCATACCCCCCATGGCCACAGCGACCCAACAACAAAAACACAGCGACCCAACAACAAAAAAGCCAACACAGTTCTAGGCTGCATCAACAGAGGGATAGAATCAAGATAACGTGAAGTGTTAATACCACTTTATAAGGCCTTGGTAAGGCCACTCTTGGAATACGGCATTTGGTCGCCACGATGTAGAAAAGATGTGGAGACTCTAGAAAGAGTGCAGAGAAGAGCAACAAAGATGATTAGGGGACTGGAGACTAAAACATATGAAGAACGGTTGCAGGAACTGGGTATGTTTAGTTAAGAGAAAGAAGGACTAGGGGAGACATGATAGCTGTGTTCCAATATCTCAGGGGTTGCCACAAAGAAGAGGGAGTCAAACTATTCTCCAAGGCACCTGAGGGTAGAACAAGAAGCAATGGGTGGAAACTAATCAAGGAGAGAAGCAACTTAGAACTGAGGAGAAATTTCCTGATCGTTAGAACAATTAATCAGTGGAACAACTTCCCTCCAGAAGTTGTGAATGCCCCAACACTGGAAGTCTTTAAGAAGATGTTGGATAGCCATTTGCCTGAAACGGTATAGGGTTTCCTGCCTAGGCAGGGGGTTGGACTAGAAGACCTCCAAGGTCCCTTCCAACTCTACTATTGTATTATTGTATTAACAGGGCAGAGAACCGGTTGCTATTTTTTTTCAATCCCACCCCTGCATTAAGGTGTTCTCATCGTGTCTTCTGATTGACAGTGGTTAGTTGATGTTTGTGGATACGTTCTGCAGCTCTGGTTACCTGTTTGTCCTCCTTAGTGGCTGTTACAGTCCTTACACTGTACGTTGTAAATAACTCCTTTTTTCTTCTTTTCCTGGGGCTGCTGGTTGTTTTTTATTTATTTGTTTGACTTAAGATGTTTTGGAGGGCTTTGTGTGTTCTAGGGAAGCCATGTGGTTGTAATAGTCTCTGAGATGCATTTGATTGATATCTGACCAACCATCAGAAAGTAAACAATACCCCAATCAAGACAGCAAACCAAACCGTAAACAACAGCCTAATCAAGGAAGCGCCGAGAACTCCCGCACCAACACTGACCAGGCGAGCTGCTTGTATGTAAACAGAGAGCCAAAACCCCACTCCCTTCTAGCACTGATGACGTTATCTAGTTGGGTAATGAGACGTCTGCAAGAAAGCAACCAGGATCAGAGGGCACAAAGGATCCCACAGTTCAATCCTGAGCTACAAATATTCTCTTATATTCTTTATACCTTAAATAGGAGACCTGCTTCTAAAGCAGAAAGTCCTGACTTCATTCAGGAAAATAGTCCGGATGAAAATGTCCATGGTTTTCTGCATTGCAGTCAGATAAAATGGGGAATACTTGTACTGTAATTTCAGCAACTGGGTTAGATAAGCACCTGGCGAGCCTTCCCTGGCCTACAAGAGCCAAGAATGGGCTAGGGTAGTCCTGGTTAAGAAGGAATCTTAGCAATCACGTTCACAGCCAACCCAAATAGGAACCCAGGTGAGTCAAGGTGCAAATGCCGTGATACTTTGCAGAGTATCTGATGCAAGCAGGTTAAGCTGTGGCTTTTGCAGTATTAGAGCATTAGGCCCATGTCGTCTCGTAGGCATCCAGGATTCCCAAGTCTTTAGGCCCATGAAAGAAAGGGAAGGGAAAAGGAAAAAGGAAAAGGAAGGGAGCAAGGGAGGCAGGAGAGGGAGGGAGGAAAGAAGGGAGGGGGGGAAAACGGGAGGGAAGGAAGGAAAGAAGGGAGGGAGGCAGGCAGGGAGAGAGGGAGGAGGGAGAAAACGGAAATGAGGAAGGAAGGAAAGGGGAGAGGGAGGGAGGGAAGGGAGGAAAGAAGGGAGGCAGGGAGAGTGGGAGGGAGAAAACGGAAGGGAGGAAGAAAGGAAAGGAAGGGGAGGAAAGGGGAGAGGGAGGGAGGGAAGGAAGGAAGTTTAATCCTTTCATAAGTCAAGATAAAAATGCAGGGGGCCTATTTTGTGTTGTGCTTTCATTACCCACCTTAAAGCAGGGCTTTCCAAACTTGGCAACTTGAAAAGACTTGTGGACTTCAACTCCCAGAATTCCACAGCCAGCTTTCCCACCCCCAAATCTTAAAAGTTGTTGGACACCCTGCCTTAAAAGTCTGCTTTGTGTTGAGTTGAACTCTTGAGGGCCACACAGTACACATTTTCTTGTCCACTACCTTGGATTGACTGACTGACTGTCATCAACTCCTGGTGACCCACCTCAAATGATCCGTCTCCAACCTGGTCTTCTGAATCGGCTCCCATCAGTGTTGGTTGTCTCCTTCTTCTCTTTCTCTCCCAGCATTATAGACATCAAAGGAGCTGAACTCAAATTATTGTAATTTGAAAATGCCACCAGATATCTGGATCCAGTGGTTAAATTCAAATTTTTTACTAAAGGTTCTGTGGTTGTGGGTCAGTGGGCATGGCTTGGCGAGTGTGGCAGGGGAAGGATACTGCAAAATCCCCATTCCCTCCCCACTCCAGGGGAAGGATACTGCAAAATCCCCATTCCCTCCCCACTCCAGGGGAAGGATACTGCAAAATCCCCATTCCCTCCCCACTCCAGGGGAAGGATACTGCAAAATCTCCATTCCCTCCCCACTCCAGTTGAAGGATACTGCAAAATCCCTATTCCCTCCCCACTCCTGGAAAAGGATACTGCAAAATCCCCATTCCCTCCCCACTCCAGGGGAAGGATACTGCAAAATCTCCATTCCCTCCCCACTCCAGTTGAAGGATACTGCAAAATCCCTATTCCCTCCCCACTTCTGGAAAAGGATACTGCAAAATCCCTATTCCCTCCCCACTCCAGCGGAAGGATACTGCAAAATCCCCATTCCCTCCCCACTCCAGGGGAAGGATACTGCAATATCCCCATTCCCTCCCCACTCCAGGGGAAGGATACTGCAATATCCCCATTTGCCGGTTCTCCGAATTACTCAAAATTTATGCTACCGGTTCTCCAGAACCTGTCAGAACCTGCTGGATTTCACCTTTGCCTGGATCTTACTATTATATTATATGTGCTGGACATGTGTAGAAGCAAAATAATATTGGATAAAAATGAAGGCATGGTTGGAGAAGATGATAAAACAACATTTTAAAGCCAGAAATAGTTTTGCTGGGGATTTTACCTGAAACTTATAATAAAGAGAATACTTATTTAATTATTCATGAATTAACCGAGTCCCTTTCGGGAGAGGGGGGCGGTATATAAACGCTAATAATAAATAAATAAATAAATAAAATAAACTGCAGCCAGAATTGTATTTGCACAACACTGGAAAAGTGAAGAGATTCCTATTGATGAGAAGGGGATCAGGAAAATATTAGAATGTGCAGAAATGAATAGATTAACACTAATAATTAAAGAGAAAGAACAAACTGAATATTATATGATATGGGAAGTATTTTATCAATGGCTAGAGGGGAAAAAAGGGAAATTGGAAATGAGGGGAGAAGATTAAAGAAGAGTAGAAAACACGTTAAGCTAGAGATATAAAAAAGATGATAATTGTTAGTATTATGATGAGGAAGATAATTATGATTAAGGTTAGTATTGCATTTTTGTCAGAAGATACGTTAAGAGGAAAACGAATAGGTTAATAATGTTCAACTGCTTAATATACTGCAATTTTAAGATGCAAGAATTAATATTAATGTGAATGATGTTATAAATGCTGAGAGCTGTTGCACAGAGATATCTGTATCCAGACGACACACTGTTTAAGGAAAGGTGAATTGTTTATATGTTGAAAAATAAAAAATAAAAAGAAAAAAGCGTTTATAAAAAGAAGTTATTGTCATTTGAAAAGACCAATATTTCAAACACCCAGCACTTTTCTTAATGGGACTTAAAGACTTATTGGGACTTTGAGACTTAAGGACAGTAACTGTGAGTGGGACTTTGCAATCCTAGTGGACAATCACTTAAATATCAGCCAGCAGTGTTCAGCAGCAGCCAAAAAATAAAAAGCTAACACAATCCTGGGTTGTATAAACAGAGGTATAGAATCAATATCAGGTGAAATATTAGTACCGCTTTAGAAAGCCTTTGCAAGGCCACGCCTTGTATATTGCATCCAGATTTGGTTACCGCATTACAAAAAAGAAGATGTTGAGACTTTATAAAAAGTGCAGAGAAGAGGAACTAAGGTGATTAAAGGCCTGGAGAGTAAAAGATATGAAGAAAGGTTGCAGGATTTGAGTTTGGCTAGCCTAGAGAAAAGGACTGGGGTGGACGAACGGACACGATAGCAGTTTTCCAGTATTTAAGGGGCTGCCGCAAAGAAGAGGGGGGGGTCAACTTATTTTCCAAAGCACCAGAAGGAAAGGGCAAGAAACAATGGATGGGAACTAATCAAGGAGAGAAGCAAGCTGGAGTTAAGGAGAAACTAATCATCAAAGATGATTAGGGGATTGGAGACTAAAACATATGAAGAACGGTTGCAGGAACTGGGTATGTTTAGCTTAAGAGAAAGAAGGACCAGGTGTGACCTGATAGCAGTGTACCTCTCATGGGTTGCCACAAAGAAGAGGGAGTCAAACTATTCTCCAAGGCACCTGAGGGGAGAACAAGAAGCAATGGCTGGAAACTAATCAAGGAGAGAAGCAACTTAGAACTGAGGAGAAATTTCCTGACAGTGAGAACAATTAATCAGTAGAACAACTGGCCTCCAGAAGTTGTGAATGCCCCAACACTGGAAGTCTTTAAGAAGATGTTGGATAGCCATTTGTCTGAAACGGTATAGGGTTTCCTGCCTAGGCAGGGGGTTGGACTAGAAGACCTCCAAGGTCCCTTCCAACTCTGCTACTGTATTGTAAGAAACATCCTAACAGGCCAAAAGGTTCTTTTTGCAGAAGGCAACTGGACTTTCTTGCTTTTTTTCTTTTGAAGACGTTTCGCTTCTCATCCAAGAAGCTTCTTCAGCTCTGACTGGATGGTGGGGAATGGAAGGATTTCTATTCCTTGCAGACCGCTTGGTCATTTCCATCCTTTTAGAGGGTCATTTGCATCCTTTTAGGGGATCGTTGAGGCCACTTGGAGGTTTCTCTGTGTCCTCAGGGTCACCTGAGTTAGTCCTTCTGGTTACAGTTACAAGATGACATACGTGGAACTATTACAATGAAAATAAAATATAGAAGAGGGAATTTTTTAATGTAAATTCTGAATCCCACCCCAAAAATCCATCAGAGTGAAGAAGAAAATAAGCAAATACAACAACGGAAGAAGGAAGAAAGGAGAGGGAAAGAAGAAGGGGAAAAGAAGAGGAAGCAAGGGAGGGGTAGTAAGAATAGGAGTGAGGGTAGGAAGGGGAAGAAGAGAGGAGGAGAGGGGGAGAGGGAGGGGAAGAAGAGAAAGGAGAGGAGGAAAGAAGGTGGTAGAGAAGGGAGGTCGTGAGGAAAGGAGACAGAGGAAGAAGCAGGGGTTGTTGTAAAATAAGATGGATGTATGGGGTGGCAGGAAAACGACCCCGATTATATTTTTAAGTTTTTTAAAAATTGAATTGTGATCAATGTTAAAAGATAACACATAAATACTGTGTTTCCCGACAGGGTCTTGTTTTCTTTTGAGCCACGAAATAAGTGCTTGGCCTTATTTTCAGGGAGGTCTTATTATTACTTTTTTCCCAAAAAAATTTTTATTTTTAATTCTCAATACAAACATAAAGATCCTCCTTCTTTACATACTGTAGAAAGTGTATCAGTTGGTTACAAAAGGCTTTTGTGCATCTCTTCTACCGCCATCAAGTATAATTCATATTAACTCTAGTATCTTAACTCAAATGTTTATACATATTACCGTCATCATACCTCCACTTTCATTTGACTATGATTGTTTAAATGTCCTTCATCATGAAATATACCAAATTTAGTACATAACCACATACTGGCATTTCATTTACTTATTTATAAGATCCTTCATTAACACTAAATCCTTATATCCTATTCTAGCTAAACATCCATAATATTTAGTAATAAAATTTTCTAATCCTCCTTTCCAAATCACTGTTTACAATTTACATCCAGTTTCCTTATATTGTACCCATACATTTGAGGTGCAGGAGGCAGCAAGCGTGGTCACCTCATGGCTGCTTGTTGGGGTGCCATATTTTGGGGGAGGGCTTATTTTTGAGGGTGGAGGAGAGCTTATTTTAACGCATGCGCTCAAAAGCGCGTTTGGGCTTATTATCCAGGGAGGGCTTATTTTCTGGGGAATCAGGGTATTCATAGTACTTATGAAAATGTATATTTGTGAATGCATTTATGGGAGGGGGGAGAATAAATGAAAAAAAATCAAAGAAGAAGAAAAGAAGAAGAAGAAGAAGAAGAAGAGGAGGAGGAGGAGGAGGAGGAGGAGGAGGAGGAGGAGGAGGAGGAGGAGGAGGAGGAAGGGGAAGAAGAAGAAGAAGAAGAAGAAGAAGAAGAAGAAGAAGAAGAAGAAGAAGAAGAAGAAGAAGAAGAGAAGAAGAAGAAAAGAAAAGAAGAAGAAAAAAGAAGAGGAAGAAAAGAAGAAGAAGAAGAAGAAGAAGGAGAAGG